>NC_137676.1:58757841-58882841 GCF_963989245.1 Nansenia antarctica
TTTGTATATATGATCCACATTTAACATTCATCCATCCACCCCTCCCTCCACCTCCTCCTTCCCACCTCCTCCTACCTCCCCCCTCCCTGGTTCCCCAGGTATGATCCAGTGTGAGCCAGGGACGGTACGGGACCAGACTCAGATCTTCCGTCTGTTCTGCCACGAGTGCCAGCGGGTGTTCCACGACCGCCTCATCAACAACGAGGACAAGACCTACTTCAACGTCATCGTCTCTGAGATGGCCAGTAAGAACACACACACACGGTGGCACATTTCCTCTGGTCCCTTTCAACTTTTGCCGTAAAGTATGAGATTTTTGTGCTTTCATCTCTGAGGACTTACGGGTGGGAAATGTCTGTGACTAGCTCATCTGGACGGCCAGCTCACAATCAAATAAAAATAACATAAATGTTGCACCTTTTACCACAAATGTCCTCGTTAGCTAGTTTAAAAGTGGTTACTAAGACATTCACTGCAGAAAAAACGTGGCAATTATTTAAGGATGTATTGTTTCAGTGACAAGCCTTACGAGTCTCTATTCTGAGTGTGAAACCCAGACCTAACACGTTTCTGACTTCATCCATTGTTAGCTCCTCCCTGTTCGCCCACAAGTCATCACAATCACCCTGGTTGGTGGAAACACAAAGTACCCACACACACCAGTGCTTACACCCCAAAACAGATGGAGTGGTAGCCAGTCTCTAGTGGAAAAAGCAGCACAGAGTTTGAAATCTTGTTTTATAGATTTAATCAAGATGAACACACAGACCTGTCACTAAGCATTCATTTTCTTATTTATTTCAGGTAAATATTTTGGCTTCAACTTGGATCCTTCTTACTTTGTTACCAAGCCCATTATATTTGGAGATTTCATCAAGGTAACATTATAAATATAATCACAGGTCATTGAATGATTCGATTATTGGGCAAACGCGGTATCCACCCATCCATCCGTTGCTTGTTCTATAATTGCTTTCATTCCTTTTATCCGTCCACCCCTCCCTCCCTCCCCACCTCCCTCCCTCCTCAGGTGGGGGCTGAGAAGGCAGAGCGTCTGTACGAGGACCTGACGGACCCAGACCGGATCAGGGCCGTGCTGCAAGACTACCTGGATGACTACAACATGACCTTCTCCAAGGAAACCAAGCTGGTGTTCTTCCAGGACGCAGTCGAACACGTCTCAAGGTACAGGGAACAAGAACCGCCACTCGATGTCAACTGTCTACTCGACAAGTCCACTGCCATAGCAACAACGTGCATGTTAACTGTAATTCCAATTGTAGAACATTCTGGAATACCGGAGCCAATTGTCAAATTGGTGCCAATGTGGCACCCGTGAACGTGTACATTTACATTTACATTTTTGGCATTTAGCAGATGCCTTTATCCAAAGCGACTTATAACAAATACATTTGATTAAGTAAGTGAATCATCTATCCATCAGTCATAGAAAGAAAAAGTTATCTATGCTGGGGCCAGGGGCCATTGGTAGTCGTAATGCTACCAAGAAGGAAGAATGACAATGTTATTATTATTATTATTATTATTATTATTATTATTTACAGTAGAGAGTCTGTAGTGGGGATGTCCGAGGTCTCAGGAGGGACAGTTAACAGAGTTAGCCAAACTCTGCATATCTTTTATAGCTTGTTATACGTCGGTTGCACACACAAGTTATACAACCAACCCTCTTTTTCTCCATGACACTTTTCTTAGCTCGATTTTTTCAGAACTCTTTCTGACGTTTTATCCCTAAATCCCGTTCTCTCTTTCTATAGGATAGCGCGTATGATCCGTCAAGAGCGAGGCAACGCCCTGCTGGTGGGCGTGGGGGGCACAGGGAAGCAGTCCCTCACCCGGCTGGCGGCCCACATTTGCGGCTACCGCTGCTTCCAGATCGAGCTGAGCCGGGGGTACAACTACGACAGCTTCCACGAAGACCTCCGACGCCTCTACAAGATGGCCGGGGTCGAGGGCCAGAACATGGTCTTCCTCTTCACTGACACACAGGTGTAGGAGGAGTGTGTGTGCGTGTGTGTGTGTGTGTGTGTGCATGCGTGGGTGTGTATGTACAGTATTGTTTATCATGGGTTGAAAATAAACGTGTGTGTGTGTGTGTGTGTGTGTGCGCGGCTGCGCGCATGTGCGTGAGTGCGTGCGTGGGTGTGTATGTACAGTATTGTTTATCATGGGTTGAAACTAAACGTGTGTATGTGTGTGTGTGTGTGTGTGTGTGTGTGTGTGTGTGCTTATCAGATTGTGGTGGAGGGCTTCCTGGAGGACATCAACAACATGCTGAACTCTGGAGAGGTGCCCAACCTGTTTGAGAAGGACGAGCTGGAGCAGGTCCTGGCTGCCACACGCCCCAAGGCCAAGGAGGCCGGCATCAACGAGGGCAACAGAGACGAGGTACACACACACACACACACACACACCATCACCCTCTAGTGTTATCGCTGCCTGAGCACTGCAATATGTATTCACCCCCTTCAATGATTCTACTCAATATTCATATTCAACTGTTTATCCTAATGTTTGTCATTTTGAACTGCACTGAATCGTGGAAGTGTTTGCCTTTCGGTGCTCACCAGGCAAAAGCCTTTTATGCCAGCTCAGGGCAGCACTAGCAATGGATAGAAAGCTAAACCTAGCCCTAACATTAAGCCTAGCCCTAAGCCTAGCCCTAACCCTAACCCTAGCTTTCCCACTTTGTCCCACTTTGACTTTGGCTCTCTGGGGTGTTATTGGGTCTATGGGGTGTTATGGGGTCTCCGGGGTGTTATGGGGTCTCTGGGGTGTTATGGGGTCTCTGGTGCATTATGGGGTCTCTGGGGTGTTGTACGAACACAGCTGTTCACTGTTTACCTTTTGAGCACGCAACTATTTTGCAGCGTATGTTTGCATGTGTTAATTTGTTTGTTTATCGTTTACGTAACTCACACATCTATGGTTGTGTATGGATGTATGGGTGGGTGGGTGTCTGTGTCTGTGTATGTGTATCCGTGTATGTGTATCCGTGTATGGGTGTCTGTGTGTGTGTGTGTGTGTGTGTGTGTGTGTGTGTGTGTGTGTGTGTGTGTGTGTGTGTGTGCAGGTGTTCCAGTTCTTCATCTCTCGTGTGCGGGAGAAGCTGCACATCGTGCTGTGTATGAGTCCTGTGGGCGACGCCTTCAGGTCCCGCTGTCGGATGTTCCCCTCACTAGTCAACTGCTGCACCATCGACTGGTTCGTACAGGTCAGTGTGTGTGTGTGTGTGTGTGTGTGTGTGTGTGTGTGTGTGTGTGTGTGTGTGTGTGCGTGTGTGTGCGTGTGCGTGTGTGTGAGAGAGAGAGAGAAATAAAAGAAGGTGTCTACAGTGCCCTGGGTAAGTAATGGGACAGTGTCTATAATTGTTTGGACATTTCTCAGTCTCTCTTTATCTCTCTCTCTCTCTCTCTCTCTCTCTCTCTCTCTCTCTCTCTCTCTCTCTCTCTCTCTCTCACTCATACACACACATACGTTATGCAGTATGCACTCACTCATAAGCACACAAACTCTGTCACTCTCCAACACAAAATTAACTCTATTAACTCTGCCTCCCCCTTCTCACTCTCTCTAAGGTCTGTGTGTGTGTCTGTCTCTCATTAGTGGATGGGCCTGAAGGCCGGTTGATTCATTACATGCTCCATAGCTTTGGGTACAATACGGCTATCCATCAAACACACACACACATGCACGTACGCACACACGCACGTACACACGCACACACATAATGGAGAGGAGTGGATGACCATTTTACCCTAAAAGCACAATGCAACATCCTCCTCATTAAAAATAATAGATGATAGGATACAGAAATAACCTGTGCGTACGCGTGTGTGTGTGTGTGTGTGTGTGTGTGTGTGTGTGTGTGAGAGAGAGTGCACTCCTGCGTGATTGATAGCCGTGTGGGGGCTCACCCCAGCTGTCCATTAGTACTGAGCGGCCTCTCCCTCTTTGTCCGCTCCACCTCCTCTCATCTGCCTGTTTATTTTTCCTCATCCATCCCTCCCTCGCTCCCTTCCTCTACTCTCATCCATCCCTCCATCCACGCATGTCAAGGTCACCCCCACCGAGAGAAAGCAGTCCTGTGCGACCGTCAGGTGTTGACCCAAAATCTCTCTCTCTCCCCCACCTCACCTCCTCTCCCTCTATCCTCCCTTTCTCCTCGTCTCCCCCCCCCTCTCCTTCCCTCCACCCCCCCCCCTCCCCTCTCCCTCTATCCTGCCTTCCTCCCTCTATTTCTCCTCCTCTCTCCCCCCCCCCTCCCCTCTCCCTCTATCCTGCCTTCCTCCCCCCTCTTTCTCCTCGTCTCTCCCCCTCCCCCCCCATCCCAGTGGCCTCGCGAGGCCCTCCTCTCCGTCTCCCAGACCTTCTTCAAGAACGTGGAGTTCGGCAGCGAGGAGATGAAGGAGAGCTTCTCGGAGATGTGCGTGGAGATCCACGTCAGCGTGGCGGACATGGCCGAGCGCTTCTACTCGGAGCTGCGGCGGCGCTACTACACCACGCCCACCTCCTACCTGGAGCTCATCAACCTCTACCTGGCCATGCTGGGGGAGAAGAGAGAGCAGCTCGTAGCAGTAAGCAGGGTTCCTTCACACGGGTCCTTGAAATCCCTTGAAAGTTTGTGAATTTGTGAATTTGTCTTAAAACGTTTTTGAAAATAGACATGGGTCATTGAAAGTCATTGAATTCCCCTCTCTCTCTCTTTCTAAAAAATTATAATATATATATTTAAAAATGTTTTACTTAGCTCGTCAACTAGTTCTGTCTCAAACTATGCCGTGTTGGGTCCTTGAATTTGAGGGAATTTAGTCTTGAAAGTCCTTGAAAGGTGCTTGACAGGTGCTTGAATTTGATGTTTCAGAAGGTGTGGGAACCCTGAGTAAGATACTCATCTGATCAATAACGCTCCTGATCAACCTCTACCTTGGCCATGCTTATAGGATACTAATTCATAATCAATAAAATAAATAAATAAAATAATATAGATCCACCTGTACCTTGCCATTCAGGAGTGCAAGAGACTTCAAACTGTGTGTGTGTGTGTGTGTGCGTGTACTGTGCGTGTGCGTGTGTGTGTGTGTGTGTGTGTGTAGGCCAGAGACAGAGTGAAGAACGGGCTGACTAAGCTGTTGGAGACCAACGTGCTGGTTGATAAGATGAAGGTTGACCTGTCGGCCCTGGAGCCCGTGCTCAAACAGAAGTCCATTGACGTCAACGCCCTGATGGAGAAACTGGCCGTGGACCAGGAGAGTGCAGACAAGGTTTGTGTGTGTGTGTTTGCATGCGGGTATGTGTATGTGCGTGTGTGTGCATGTATAGCCCCAGTCTCTAGACACGTACACAGATAAATCTTTAAGCTCATGTCTGATTCAGTGTGCCATGAAGAAGCTGTATGAAATCATGTCTCCAAGCATTTGTACATCTGCTTAATGTGAGAGAGTGCATTAACTCTGTATGTGGGTCATTCCATAAATTAGGGCCAATGATAAGGGCGGTTCCAAAGACATTTATATTTAGCTTTTTTCTATGGGATTGTATTGAAATGTAATGGGACAGAATGTCTTGGGGTGCTTTTACATATTACATATTAGCAAAAGTTGTGTCATAACACTATACTGGTCTTTCCCTTCATATTCAATGGTGTTATTAATCATATAAATAATTACATGATAATACCATCTAAATGCCAAGTGAAGCTTGAATCCTATGACACTCCAGGGTTGCTCTTTCTCTTTTTTACACACACACACACACACACACACACACACACACACACACACACACACACACACACACACACCCACAGACGGCCCCTCACTTCAGACAGAGCTTTGTCAGACAAGCTAGGCCTGTCACCTTCTTATCGACACAGTTTCCGATACGACTTGGCATGAAATCTGTCAGTGTCTCGCAACTTTCTTTCTTCCTCTCATTATATCTCTCCTTTGTGGAATGACTCATGTGTGTACTGCCTGTGTGTGTGCTTAGTGAGTTTATTGTCCCGGCCTGTGAAGTGGAGTGTTTGATGTGTGCGTGTCGTCAGATGGGGTGTTTGATGTGTGCGTGTCGTCAGATGGGGTGTTTGATGTGTGTGTGTGTGTTGTCAGGTGAAGTGGAGTGTCTGATGTGTGCGTGTCGTCACTCAGGTGCGTAAAGTGGTGAAGGAGGACGAGGCGTTGGCCACGGTGAAGGCGGAGGACACCCAGGCAATCGCGGACGACGCCCAGCGGGACCTGGACGAGGCCCTGCCCGCCCTGGAGGGGGCCAACAAGGCTCTGGACTCCCTGGACAAGGCCGACATCTCCGAGATCCGCGTCTTCACCAAGCCCCCCGACATGGTCATGACCGTCATGGAGGCCGTCTGCATCTTGCTGGGCTCCAAGTCAGTACCGCTAAGGCTTAAGGTTTAACCTAACTGCCCACGTCTGTCTGTGTATCTGCAGCACAAGACACCGTGCGGAGACATTAGAGAGGAATCCACTTCAACGTAGCTGTCCGTGATGTATATCCTGTATCGTTTCACATTGAGGTTGAGCCGTGGCCATCGAATCAACACCTTCTTTATTTTCAACAGCTTCTTTATCCCCATTTGAAATTCATATTCGAGTTTGAGGTTTAACTGTTTAACCCTCTCCTGTCCTGTTACGTCTACGTCGATAAACTAGGCAGCAGTCCTTCTCTCGCTTAATATCATTTTCATTTCATTTTCGTACATTCACAATTAAATTATATGGTCCAAAACTTCAGAAAGTTCCACGTTTGAGATGTTAATGTTTAAAGGAATCAAAAGGACCACATTTTCCTAATTCCCACCTCATTTCTGTTGATATAGGTGTTGCTATATTACTGATATCATTAGGCTTGTTTTTTTGCAGCCTGTAGCCAGGACACAGAGTGTTGCTAATGGAAATTTGGTCCATTGAACAATTTGAAGACATTTGTCATGTTTTTAATATCTCTTCAACATTGTCACAGCAAGTCTGTCGACCACATCACTAAGTCCATAATATCAGTGACTCACTACCAATTTACGACTAAAACTCAACCAATGTCAAGCTTAACGACTGTAAAATATCACTTTTGAAAAGGGAAGGATCTAAGATTGTAGATTAAATTGAGAGCATAATGGTATTTCTCATGTACTTTCTCATGACTTTATGGCTCTGAAACCACGGTGAGCCCTCCTGTAAAATCGCTGTAGCCGGTATTCCAAGATCTAATTCTCTCAGACATTACTTTTTATGCATGTTGGCATGATCTGGCAGATTATAATCTAATCCCATGTCTCAACTGCAGGCCGTCTCTCAGATGTGTCAGATTATAATCTCATGGGGTCCAGTAGGTTGGCTGGACAGTACAACATGTCAGACGGTACTCATCATCCAGCCATGCTAAGATGGATGGACTTATGGATTTCTACTTAACCCTTTAATGATTTAACGTCACACATCAACCCTTCTCATTAAACAGATGCAACAGTATATGTTCAGCCATTAGGTCCAAACAAATCAATGTGTATTTATCACATGCACGGCGTACTGATGTAAACAGTACAATGAAATGCTTGACATGAGCAACCCCTCAACAGTGTAGTGTAAACACGAGGATAGGAATAAAGAGAATAAAAACAAAAACCAATAGGCAATAAGACAGCAAAGTACCAATAAAGCAGTTAAGTCCCAATAATGAAGTAAAGTACTAAATACAATCACTGATAAAAAAAATATCTGTCAGTATAAGTGTAACATTCATATACAGATACATATTATAAATATATCAGCAATGATGAGAGTGAGTACTGTATCTATGTGAGTGAGTATGGGGAGTCAGTCTTACTGTATGGAGGTAGAAGCTGTCTGGGAGGGGCTGTTGGTTCTCCGGGACCGCTCACCAGACGGTAGGCAGCAGAGAACAGGGCGTGGCTGGGGCGGCTGGGCTCTCTGACGGTCTCCCTGGCCTTGGTCAGACTCATCCTGGAGTAGATGGAGGAGATGTGTGGAGGTCCACGTCAAGTCCTCAGTGTTGTGCTTGTTGTCGGTTGCAGGTCTGCCTCCAGATTGACTCCCATCGAAATGCCATGCGTTGGCTGTTTGTGTCACGCCAGCCCTGGTAGATGATAATCCCATGTGTTGGGCTGTCAGCCGCCAGGGCCGTAGAGCGGTAGTGACTCTGACACAGAGACCCAGAGGGCCTTTATGTGTGTGGTGGCTGTAAGTCAGCCGACTGTGGCTCTGCTGGGGTCTGAGAGAGGACATCACCACACTGGGCCACACATGCAATTTATCGCCATGGCTTCAGTTAGTGATCTGTGTCTCACGGTTGTCTCCCCCTCGACACACACACGCACGCACGGTGCAGGCTACTCTGAATTGGCAAGTTTGAGGATGGGAAACATGTGAGGGCTGTTCCAAAGACATTCATTATTATCTTTTGAATTAAATGTTGAAATGTAATGGGACAGCATACAGTGTCTTGTGATGGAGAAGAGCGCAGGATATTCCAAACGCTTGTTTCATATTTGTTTTGGCTTGGTGCCTTCAAATATTTAGCAAAAACCGTGTGATGTAAAACTATATTTGTCTTTCTCTTCATATTTAATTGGTTTCATCAGTTATTTTTATTCACACCTTGTTAATCAGTAGAAATAATTTGATTATAATACCATTTAAATTTCAAGTAAAACTTGAATCCTATGACAGTCCTGCGTATAGCTTTTTATGTGCTTGATGTTGATGTCACTAAATCACACATTTGTTTGAAGTTGCGTGATCAATCGCCTCTCTAACGATGCAACACTTCTTAGAATAACATTTTAAATCGACGTCATCATGGATCCAACACTATAGTGATCAAAGCTGTTTTAGTTATTTTTCTGTGTCGGTCTATTTCGTGACAATGCGATAGATCACCTGAAAAATACTGGAATAAAATATTAGAAAGACAAGCAAGCATGTGGGGGTTGAAGGAATTTGGGAGAAATATACCACTTTTCTGTCCCGTTACGACAAGTTGCTGTTCACTATAGACTGTAGGGGGTAAGTACATTTTCTTGATTGGGATCTTGAATAGAATCCTCATCTGCCCCTCTCTCTCTTCCACACATACACACACACACACACACAAAGACATGCATGAGTGCTGTCCCTTGCCTCAGACACAGCCTTGTCAGATCTGTCTTACTCACTCACTCTCTCTCACAAGTGTGCGTGAGAGAGAGTGCACGCGCGAGAGAAAGTCATAGAATTATAGATATCGTGATTAGATCTCGAGCACACACGCGCACACGCACACGCACACACACACACACACACACATACACACATTCTCACACTAAATCTTGTTCTCCTCCCATCCATTTCTCCCGTCTCCCCGCCTCACCTCAGGCCAGACTGGGCCAGTGCCAAGCAGGTGCTGGGGGACTCGTACTTCCTGAAGCGTCTGATGGACTACGACAAGGCCAACATCAGCCGGCAGATCCTGCAGAAGCTGGGCAAGTACGTCAACAACCCGGACTTTGTCCCCGAGAAGGTGGAGAAGGTGTCCAAGGCCTGCAAGTCCATGTGCATGTGGGTCAGGGCCATGGACCTCTACTCCAGGGTGCTCAAGGAGGTCGGCCCCAAGAGGGAGAAACTGGCTGCAGCGCAGGTCAGTAACACAGAGACACATGCAGTCTACACACACACACACACACACACACACACACACACACACACACAGTATGCACGCATGCAAACACACATTTAGCTGACGCTTTTATCCAAAGCGACTTACACTGCAACGAGTGCATGCGTTTGTCAGTATATATGGTCCCAGCGGGAATCGAACCCCAAACTTAAACTAGGGTACATAAGGTTGCAGAGAAATAGGAAATGTTAGAATAGGTATAGCATAGCATAGAGTACAGCACAGTGTTTTATCTGTACAGTATAGTATAGTGGATAGTGTACATAGCCTTTATTTATGTAAACCAGCTCCTTTCCCTTCTTTTCTTTTTTTTTTCTTTTTTCTTTTTTTTTCTCTTTCCTAGCACCAGGGGAGCCACCCCTCCCAAATGTCGTTGTTTGGTACCTGTACTGTAGCAATGACAATAAAGACCATTCATTCATTCATTCATTCATTAAGCGTAGTTAGCGCCATGCTCTACCAACTGAACCACAGAGGGCCATACTTATTACATTCATTCTATATCCGCAATATGCTTATCACAGTGTGTTTTCATACTCTCAGGGTCCTTGAAATCCTTGAAAGTTTGTGAATTTTAGGAAAAATAAATCAAGGTCTTCAAAATAGACATGGGTCAATGAAAGTGCTTGAATTCCCCTCTCTGTCTCTCTGTCTTTTTAAAATATATATATTCAAAAATATATTGAATGTTGAATGTTTACTTAGCTCGTCAACTAGTTCTCTCTCAAACTATACCATGTTGGGTCCTTGAATTTGAAGGCATTGAGTCTTGAAAGTCCTTGAAAGGGGCTTGAAAGTCCTTGAAAGGTGCTTGAATTTGATATTTCAGAAGGTGTGGGAACCCTGTCCTCTCTAACTCTCTCCTAGGTGGAGTTGGATGCCACCATGGCCACTCTGAAGCAGAAGCAGGAGCAGCTTCAGGAGGTGGAGAACCAGATCAGGATCCTCCAGGACCAGTTTGACAGCAGCATCGCAGAGAAGGACGGCTTAGGTTAGGGCTGTGGCCACGGGTGGATCGATTGATCACTGACCCCCCTCCATTGTTTGCTCACAACCTCTCAACCTAAAACAGTTACTTTCTTGGAAGGTAAACACTGTTTCTGTTTCTGCCTACCTCTTCCTCCCCCCCCCTCGCCCCCCACCCCTCCCTTTATTTCTTCGTCTCCCTCCCTGCCATCCCCCCATCCCCCCCTCCCCCCCAGCTAAGACCATGGCTCTGACGGAGGCCCGGTTGGGGCGGGCAGGGAAGCTGACGGCGGCCCTGGGGGACGAGCAGGTGCGCTGGCAGGAGAGCGTCACCCTGTTTGAGCAGGAGATCAACAACGTGGTGGGCAACGTGTTCATCGCCTCCGCCTGCGTGGCGTACTACGGTGCCTTCACGTCACACTACAGACAGCTGGTAGGTCCTCTACAGCCTGCGTGGCGTACTACGGTGCCTTCACGTCACACTACAGACAGCTGGTAGGTCCTCTACAGCCTGCTGGGAGCCTTTGCATTATACCACTTTTGCATTATGGACATGATGTCTTGTGACAGTTGCTGCATAGTGAGCAAATGCTGCCTCTCCAATGTTGGTGCTCACTCTAGGTACTGTTAAAAGGCCTCAGATGATCTTGGGGATCTAGCAGGTTCAGAAGACACTAGTATGTTTGAGATGTATTTTGTCCCTACACCATTCAGAGATTCAGAGACCAGAAGCATGATTTTAAAATCTATTCTGTGAGAAACTGGGAGCCAGTGTAATGATCTAAGAATGAGAGAAATGTGATCAAACTTCCTAGTTGTAGTCAGAACTCTTGCAGCAGCATTTTGAACAAGTTGTAATTGTCTAAGTGCCTGTTTGGAGAGTCCTGAAAAATTCCATTGCAGTAGTCTAACCTGCTAGATATAAAAGCGTGGATGTGTTTTTCAAGATCTTGCTTGGACCCTTAATTCTCGCTATATTTTTAAGATGATAATATGCTGTTTTTGCTGTTGACTTAATGTGGGAGTTAAAACTTAAGTCTGAGTCTAAAATGACACTGAGATTTCTAAACTAAACTAAACTCTTTACATTGTATGGAGCGGGATTCTAGGTGTCCAGCAACCACTAGCCTCTTCTTTTTGAAAAATAATAGTCTCAATCTCTGTCTTTGTTTAATTGTAAGACATTTAGACACATCCAGTTATTAATGCGATCAATGCAGTCCATGAGAGAATCTATTGGTGCAAGATCATCTTGAGAAAGGGCTACATAAAGCTGTGTCATCAGCATACATGTTAGAAGCAACCTTGTTATAAGTTTGCCTAACGGGAGCATGTATAAGTTGAGTAAAAGAGGCCCTAAAATGGAAGCTTGGGAACTCCACACGTCCTGCTTGTGCGGTCAGATATTTACCAACTGAGACAAAGTCGTCCCTGTCCTGTAGATAGGACCTGAACCATTGTAGAACTGTGTCAGGTAAGCCTACCCAGTTGTCTCGCCTGTCTAGGAGTATATCATGATCAACAGATCATTTAATGCACTATACTGAAAGATCTGTGCACTCACTGCAGTGTAAGTCGCTTTGGATAAAAGGATCAGCCAAATGGCATATAGACAGCTAGTACATATTGTTGAGTGGCTGTATGGCCAATGGATAATAGGCAATAGTATTAAGCTGCGTTGTGTATAGCTGGTATGGATGCTCCACCGTTCTGTTGACCCGGCGTGCAGACGACACAGTAAAGTTCTAGGTAAGACTTCCCTGGACTCCCTGGCCCCAGTAGACCCCGTGATTATGTAACCCAGCGAAGCCTGCCTCCCCCAGACTCTGCTCCCACCTCACCAGCCCAGCCCAGACACGACAGAACAGCAGACCTTGTAGCAGACAGCCCACCCACACTGGACAAATGGCTCTAACTCTGGCCATTACAAATTGATTGATCTGCTGTGGGACTGTCAATACAAACACGGCTGCTGGTATGACAGACGGATGCACAGAGAAATGGGTTTGGAGAGTTCATCAATCTTCAATCCCCGGGACTCCAACAGTTGTTATTTTTATCCTCTTAGCTGATAGACCTGTGGATGGGGATGTGTGTGTCCCTGTCACGGCTGAATGACCTGATTGTGTGCGTGCGTGTGTGTGTGTGTGTGTGCGCGTGTGTGTGTGCGTGTCTGCCCTACAGCTCATAGACCAGTGGATGGGGCGGTGCCAGGAGTTGGGCATCCCCATCAGTGCCAGCTTCAGCCTCATCAACATCCTGGGCGACCCCTACGAGATCCGGCAGTGGAACGCCGAGGGGTTGCCCCGGGATACCTGCTCCACGGAGAACGGCATTCTGGTGACACGGGGACGCCGCTGGCCACTCATGATCGACCCTCAGGATCAGGTGACCGACCAACAGCCACTCAGCACTTAAATCTTACATACCTTTTACTTATCCGTCAGGCAGGCCGTCAGACAGACAGACAACATTCGGTTTCCTCCCACTTTTCATTTCATACTTTATCCACCCATCTTCTTTTACAAAGCTGAGCTAAATACATTATATACCATAGCTGTAGTCACCCTTCTCTTCTTGAATATGTGATAGTGCTACATTGCCATTTTGGACCAGTTGTGATGGCCAGAATGATATGTAACACTGTGTCTCAGAACGGTCAGAGTTTCTGTTGGATCTTCATGTGTGGTCTGGTCTAAGGCAGATAGATAGTGGTATAAGACAGATGAACCAGACCACACATGGCCCCATTCTCATACAGTGGCCTTGAACAAAAGAGCAGGGCCTTGTTTTCATGCCAGAAGAACAGAGAATATTCCCCTGTCTCCTTGTGTTATCATCTCTCTCTCGCTCTCTTTCTCTCTCTCTCTCTCTCTCTCTCTCTCTCTCTCTCTCTCTCTCTCTCTCTCTCTCTCTCTCTCTCTCTCTTTCTCTCACACGCACACACTCACAAATACACACACACACACACACACACACACACACACACACACACTCACACTCAGCACTGTATCCCAGTTCGCCAGACCCCAGCTTTAGCTCGAAGGTCTGCTCCCGTCCACTGACAACTGTCATTCTGTAATTGTTTTCCTTTTCTACTCCTCCTCATCCCTCTTTCCCCATCAGGGTCTGTTGAGTGGTTGCCTGTGGTAGCCAGAGGCAGTCAAGGTGGACTGTCTGGCAACTTAACATGGGGATACTCCACTCTCTGACCACTACAGACAGACACATTATTCACAGACTGCACTTGCATTCACACCCACACACATATACACAATCACACACATACACACACACATACACACACACATACACACACACATGCGCATGAACACACACACACACACACACACACTCACAAATACATCCAGCGTTTTGAGGTCCCTAAGATCAGATAGTTATATGAATAGAACTTGTTAAAACTGCCTCCTTTAGGCAAATCGCTGGATACGCTCCAAAGAGACGAAGAACGGGCTGAAGGTGATCAAGCTGACGGACTCCGGCTTCCTGAGAACCCTGGAGAACGCCATACGACTAGGCATGCCCGTTCTGCTAGAGGAGGTCAGCATTCAGTCGGCCATTTTGTGTCAAGAGTTTATAGACTTGTTATGGGAACCCATATTGTGTGTCAGGAGTTAGAACTCTGCGAAGTACTGACTTTTTTGTGTTCATGAGTTAGCATAGAGACCCATGCTACACCGTTTAGACCACAATTGTATTGCCATTATGTTATCATTATTATTAGTCATGTAGAGACTGATGAATGGACAGGCATTTTGTGTTAGGATCAGAACGGAGATCAGTGTGGTGACTGAGTCCTCTGACCTCCATTTTGTGTCCTGTCTGTGTGAGCAGCTGAAGGAGACTGTGGACCCGGCTCTGGAGCCCATCCTGCTGAAGCAGACGTTTGTGACGGGCGGTCGCACCCTCATCCGCCTCGGAGACTCCGACATCGACTACGACAAGAACTTCAGGTTCTACATGACCACCAAGATGGCCAACCCTCACTACCTACCCGAGGTGGGTCATGTCGTAGAAACTGAAATTAATAGAACAGCCATCCCTTCTGTTTCAGTGACAGGGTCTGGTGAAAAAGTAGGGGTAGGTCGTTCTTCAGTTTTTGACAGATTATGAAAGGGCAGATTGTAAGCTTTCAAATGATGTATCGTACATTGAAATATTAAAAAGGTTGAAGAAGATATGCGTATTTGAATGTTGGTACACTCTCAAATCAACTAACAGAGAACATTTTGCTCTAAGATGTGATTGAGCATGTCACTCCTTTTGATAAATCAAGATTTCTTGGAGTGCTTCTTAAATCCCTATCTTTCATCACCCCTCATCTAAAAAAAAAATTCTCCTTTTTATTCTGTTATACAAACCACTTCTCTGTTGCTCTCCCTTCAGACCAGGGCTAGTCATCAAGGATGTCATGGGTGTGGAACACTGACCTGGATCAAGTTTACTTTCCATCATTACCACAGGAGTTTAATGGGATTTCAATGCCAATTTAGTTTATCCAGGATTAGAACTAACAGCTGTGCGGTTGAAATGCATAATAATTTCACCCCAGAGCCATTTACTCACATCCAACTCAGCTATTTGGGTGAAATAATTAATATAAGTCAAATACATCATCAAACACACCCTAGGATCACTGTTCGCCACTCTGTCCAAACCTTGGCACTACACATATTTGGCATGGTCAACTGGCATCGGCCAGCTGTTGATGGCCGATGAACGGTGGAATGCGAAACGATGCCCACCTGCCAGAGAGACAACCATGCCTCCTCGTTCACCTAGCCTCGGGGGTCACTGCTGCTGTTTTGGAGGTCTCTCAGGCCGACTCCAGTCCCAGACCTATCATCAGTGCACTCAGATAGAATGGATGTGTTAAGACATGTCTGTCATCTCAGATTAAGCGCAGGCTGCAGACACAGCTGTCACAGACAATCTCAACGCACAGCGGGGCCGGGGAATCACACTGACAGGCTGTACTTTTTGATGTTTTTAAGCGTTTAGGGACGGATACCCTAAACGGGATGATTCCTGAGCGAAGTGAATGGCGGACGTTGTTGTTGCTCCAGTGGGGAAAGGTCTAGACCTCTTAGATTGAGTTGCCATTCATAGTTTTGTTGTTACTCGGCTCCCTTTGTTTTTCCCAGGTGTGTATCAAAGTGACCATCATCAACTTCACTGTCACCAAGTCCGGCCTGGAGGACCAGCTTCTCAGGTAAGCAGCTTTTATCTCTCGGATACATGAAGCTGCTTTGTTCTCTCATCTCTCATCTCATCTGCAGATACACGGGGCCTTGCTCACTTCATCTGACTTGCTTGAATGATCGTCGGCTCCGTGTTTTCAGTGACCGTTCTAGGCAGCAGCACAATTAACAGGGTTGCAGACATAAAAAACGAACTATAACAAGTTTCAATGAAAATAAAGAATAAATTACGGCAGCATCAAATATTAAACATATTCATCAATATTCGTCACAAGTCATCGGCATCCGGGATCATGCAGAGATGAAACACAGTTGAGTTGTTGTTTGAATGGGGGTGTGTTCAACTGCTGCTTTCAAAGGAACGGCGGTGATTCGTCTTTGAGTTGAGTTCCGACCGCGTGCGTTTGACCTGCGTCGGTGCCGACCGCTGCTCTCCCTTCTCCTCTCAGTGACGTGGTGCGTCTGGAGCGACCGGACCTGGAGGAGCAGAGGAATCAGCTGATCGTCCGCATCAACGCCGACCGCAACCAGCTGAAGGCCATCGAGGACCGCATCCTCAAGCTGCTCTTCAACTCCAAGGGCAACATCCTGGACAACGAGGAGCTGGTGCAGACCCTGCAGGAGTCCAAGGTCAGAGGTCACACCCAGGGTCACGGCAGGTCAAGGGGGTTGCAGCAAAGACCGTTAATCATTCACAAGATACACATGTGGACTCCTTTTTTTGTGGGAATCGTTGTCTGTGGACATGGAATGGCGAAAACATATTGATTGTCTTCATGAGCAAGAGCCAGTCAGTGAGCACAAAGGCAAGGAAGGTCTTGACAACAGTGAAAAGTGACTGTAGCCCAACAATAGTTATAATAGTTTCTCTGCTGTAGATATGTTTACAAATAAGACATTCTTCCTTCTAGCATTGTGACTGCCACTGGTCCTAGCATATATTTGTTTTTCTTATGATGACTGATGTATAGATGATTGATTTACTTAGACAAAATGTACTTGCAGGGTTCCCACGGGTCCTTGAAATCTTTGAAAGTTTGTGAATTTGAGAAAAAGAAATCAAGGTCTTGAAAGTTTTTGAAAATAGACATGGGTCAATGAAAGTGCTTGAATTCCCCCCTCTCTCTCTCTCTCTAAAATGTTTTTATATATTCAAAAATGTTTTACTTAGCTCGTCAACTAGTTCTGTCTCAAACTATGCCGTGTTGGATTTGAGGGAATTGAGTCTTTAAAGTCCTTGAAAGGTGCTTGAAAGGTGCTTGAAAGGTGTTTGAAAGGTGCTTGAAATTGATGTTTCAGAAGGTGTGGGAACCCTGTACGTGTTGTAAATCGCTTTGGATAAAGGTGTCTGCTAAATGTCTAAAATGTAAAATGCAAGAGCAATATACATATTTATGAAGGTTGACACAGTGCTTATGTACAACACAGGCACAACGACTATATAACATTGTTTTTCTCAAAGCTAGCGACATAACCTACAGTACTAGCTGACTCTTACAGTACCAGTAGCTACTTAACAACCTACAGTAGGCATTGTTAAAGTGCATGTCACTGAGCTGAGGCGAACGTTATTCATAAACAAACAAAAAAAGTACATATTTTTGTTGACCCAAATGCAATATAATGGCATCGCCTTTCGGTCAAAACAATCTAATATGCAGCGATGTCTGACTTGAGTTGCTTGTATTCAACTTTTTGAAGCTTCATACTTTTTGAAATATTCAGCTTTTTGTAACAACTTTCTGTAAAAACAGAATAGTAAGTTAGGCCACCATTCTGAGGGATCCATTGATTCTGCAACTGCCATGGGACTTTCTGCACTCTTGAATAGAAACACATAATAATAAGGATTACATAACTATACACTATCTTGGCAACCCAGTTCTGCCACACTGAAACCAGTCTCAACCACTTACCGTTGATCTATCTATCTATCTATCTATCTATCTATCTATCTATCTATCTATCTATCTATCTATCTATCTATCTATCTATCTATCTATCTATCTATCTATCTACTTATCTATCTATCTGTGTAGACTGACTCCACTTAAATATTTTTTGCACTATTTACACTTTTTGAGCTTTACTTGAATATTATCGCATTTGCATGAAATCAGCCTAAACCACGATTAACTTCAAGTGAACTTTTAAATGCCTGGACTTATGTCAGTTCAGTTGCTTGATCTTTTTCCTACACATTTTTGAGCTGAGTAGACTGACGACACAGAACTTCCACCCCCAAACTTCCATCCCCCCACATTTTAAAATGCATCTCCTCTTTCATATTTTAACAACTCAATCCTGCTGTAAAATGTGTACTGACTGACCCTACTTAAAGAACTTCTATACATATTGTTAATAGCATTACGACTTTTTAAACATTAGGCATATGTACACCCTCTCTCACTATCCATCTATCTGTCCATCTATCGATCAGACTATCTATAGGTAGTCCAAATGATCTTTTAACGTAACTACCAAGCTCAGACTTTGCAAGCTCACAAAGTAATTATTTAGTTGTTTGCCCTTCCTCTGTCCCCCTCTCACTTCTCTCTTTGTGTCCCCCCCCGCACACACACATCACCACCACCACCCCCAAACCAGGTGACATCGGAGGCCATTAAGCACCGTCTGGAGGAGGCAGAGGCCACAGAGCTGATGATCAATGCGGCCAGGGAGAGGTACCGACCCGTGGCCACCCGCGGATCCGTCATGTACTTTGTCATCGCCAGCCTCTCCGAGATCGACCCCATGTACCAGTTCTCCCTCAAGTACTTCAAACAGGTGAGAGGAGGGTGGAGGAGGGGTGAATCGATACATACATGACTTCACTTTGTTTTGCAGTCTGTACTGTGTATATATATTGTATATGAATGAATGAATGGTCTTTATTGTCATTGCTATAGTACAGGTACCAAACAACGACATTTAGGAGGGGTGGCTCCCCTGGTGCTAGGAAAGAAAAAAAAACAACAAAAAAAACAAGAAGGGAAAGGAGCTGGTTTACATAAATAAGGGCTATGTACACTATCCACTATACTATACTGTACAGATAGACGACTAGGGTTGTCATATTGCACATAGTGTTATTGCACATTCATTTAAAGTGTCGCAGTTTGCAGGCTTGAAATGTACATATTTGTGCCTCAGCACTACACCTGATTTTTTCAATCCAGCAGCTGCCATCAATCCGTCCAGACTGTCCAGGGCCCAGAACCTAGGTCTTTGCTGTGTTCAGGGCCTGGATGGCCCTGGGGTAGAAGCTGTGCTTCAGTCTGTTTGTCCTTGCGGCCATGGTCCTGTACCGCCTTTTCGAGGGCAGCCGGGCAAAGTGTTCGTACCCAGGGTGGGTTGGGTCTCTGGAGATCTTGGAGGCCTTCCTGAGACAGCGTGTGTTGTACAGCTCTTCCAGAGAGGGGAGGGGGGCGCCGGTGATCTTCTGGGCTGTTCTCACGACTCTCTGTAGCGCATTTCTCTCCGCGGTTGTGCAGCTGGAGAACCAGTTGCAGATGCCATAGGTGAGGATGCTCTCCACTCCGCCGCGGTAGAAGGCCACCAGTATCTCCTGCTTGTTGTGTTCCTTCCTGAGGACTCTCAGGAAGTAGAGCCGCTGTTGTGCCTTCTTGATGGTGGCTGCTGTGTTGTTCTTCCAGGACAGGTCATCCTGTATGTGCACCCCCAGGAATCGGAGGGCTGAGACTCTCTCCACGCTCTCTCCGTCGATGAGCAGGGGCTGGACCTCAGACTTTTTCCTCCTGAAGTCCACAATGATTTCCTGGGTCTTTGACTTGTTCAGCAGCAGGTTGTTAACCTTGCACAGCTTGCTCAGCTGCTCTACCTCATCCCTGTACGCCGCCTCGTCCCCCCCCGAGATGCAGCCCACCACGGTGGTGTCGTCTGCAAACTTTACGATGGAGTTGCTGGGGTGGACGGGGGTGAAGTCGTAGGTGTAGAGGTTGTAGAGGATGGGGCTTAGCACGCAGCCCTGGGGGGACCCAGTGCTGAGTCTGAGGGCTGTGGAGGTGTGGGAGCCCACCCGCACCCTCTGGGGGCGGTCGGACAGGAAGATATGCCAGAGATGTGGACTCGAGTCACATGAGACTTGACGAAAAAGGAAAAACAGTTGACACTCAACTTTGACTTGAGCATCTCTGATGAGAAGGGGGGAGAGGGAGAGGGAGGGGGAGAGAGAGAGAGGGAGAGGAGAGAGAGAGAGAGAGAGAGAGAGAGAGAGAGAGAGAGAGAGAGAGAGAGAGAGAGAGAGAGAGAGAGAGAGAGAGAGAGAGAGAGAGAGAGAGAGAGAGAGAGAGAGAGAGAGAGAGAGAGAGAAAGGACATATTTCTTTTATATTGCAAAGTAGAGAGATGGAGAGAGAGAGACTCAAAAGACTTCCCTCTCCCAAGAGAGTGGCACCATGTTCCTCCCGTGTTAAATTATCTTATTACACTGTGAACATACATTCAATACAAGGCAATTCTGTCGCTCAAAGCAGAGAGTGTCTGACATGACTGTTCAATTCTGCGGAACCGCAGGGGGGCAAATGGATTAATGTCCTATTTATTACACTTTCAACACTCGCTGCTTGAAAAGCTGCGCTCTGAGCAACAGTTTCAGTGAATGTATATTCTCAGCCAGCTACCGACCTCTCAACCAGACGTGTTGCTCTCAACAAGCAAGTAGTGGGGAGAGCGAAAACAACACTCCATTCTATTTGCAGATTTCACAATGTCAGTCAATAGCTCTACTATCAACAATAGCTGTAAATCATCATTTGGGTGGCCTTTTTGTTTGTAACGAGAAACCTTTTTGTCTAACAATGATCTGTGAAGTTTATTACGTAGGGCTATGTTCTAGTAGGCCTAGTGTAAGGTAAACAAAAAATATAAGCTGAATTTGAGACTTGCCAAATTACTTGGGACTTGACTCGAGGTTTACGACTCGAGACTTGCTTAGGACTTGCAAAACTGTGACTTGGTCCCAACTCTGATATACAGTGCTGAAAGGATGCTATGTGCCAAGACAGAGTCCCATACAAGTTGTATGTTCTACAAGGCAACATTTTATGTTTTTTGTTCTTTAAACAGGTGACCCAGTGAGATGTTTCTCTCTCTCTCTCTCTCTCTCTCTCTCTCTCTCTCTCTCTCTCTCTCTCTCTCTCTCTCTATCTGTGCACTCGCTACATTGCCCCAGACTAAAGCTGCTGTTCCGTGAGACTGGTCTGAGCGTGTGGGTTACGCAATCCCCAAATTTACACGCACAAACATACACACACACACACACACACACACACACTCACACACACACACACACACACACAGGTAGACATAATGTTTTCTAATGCGATGGGTAACCACTGTGTCAGAACCCACATATTCTGAAAATCCAAACTGAAAGCTTACATCAGGTGCAGGTGTGTGTGTGTGTGTGTGTGTGTGTGTGTGTGTGTGTGTGTGTGTGTGTGTGTGTGTGTGTGTGATTGTGTGTGTGTGTGTGTGCACGTGTGATTGTGTGTGTGTGTGTGTGTGTGTGTGTGTGTGTGTGTGCGTGTGTGTGCGTGTGTGTGTGTGTGTGTGTGTGTGTGTGTATCTAAGGGGTTCCATGGGTCAACAGACTGTAACAGATCAATGTCACAGTCTGTTGACCCATGGCCTCCTTCTGGGCCTAGAAAATGAAAGCCACCGTCACAGTGAATGATTTGTTCTATGTGTTTGCTGCTTATGTCTCATACGCCCACACCCGCTGCATTCTCCCTTTCTCCCCCCCCCTCCCCCAGCTGTTCAACAGCACCATCGAGACGTCTGAGAAGAGCAGTGAGCTGGAAGTGCGTCTCCAGACGCTGCTGGACCAGACCCTCCTGACGTCTTACACCAACGTCTCCCGCGGCCTGTTCGAGCAGCACAAGACCATCTACAGCTTCATGCTGTGCGTGGACATCATGCGCCAGAGGGGGGAGGTGTCCGACGCAGAGTGGCAGCATTTCCTGAGAGGCGCCGCGCCCGTCGATAAGGTCAGACCCGGGACGGAGCCGGTCGATTGATCGGTCGGTCAAGTCAAGGTCACAGTCGATCATAAATCAGACGGAAAGCCATACGCAGCACATACTGTAGGCAACTATTAAGCTTGGGTTTCCATCATATCAAACATGAGTGCTTTATTTGGAAATGATATTGGAAACATTTTTCCAATAATTCTGGCTCCTGACCCTAATAACAATGTCCACGTGCATTCATATTGCCTAAAAGATTGGATCCAATTGTTGGATTTCAATCCCAATTTTATACAAATCCAGTGGCATGTCAGCTCTTGGGCTGAGGAAACTAATTCAACTTGCACCTTTAAATGTGCAAACAAGGCAACTTCTCATTAAGGACTGTTTCACAGTAACTAGATTAGGTCAGCATAATTTAGATGTATAGACTTCCCGGTGACATACACTTAAGGGTAAGCCCTTTTCAGCGTGATTAAAATGTCAATGTTTATTGTTAGTACTATGAAATGAAATGTATGGCAAAATGTAATTATTATTTTTATTCCACAGTCATTAACCTTATTGTGTACTGTACTTGCTTTACTTTTACTTTTACCTGGTCTACCCAGCCCTTCTTGGCAGGTTTCTTTTCAAGATAAATAGGCTACATTTAAACTCTCTGTGCCAGACACTCTGAGGTCTTTGATAAGAAACTTGAGGTCAGTCATTCTTAGGCGAATACATACATACTGTGTATTGCATTATGTAAAGACAAGGCAACGTCAATCAAGTGAGCAAGTCTTCTACCACTAAACCACTAGTACGAGGTGCCGTCTTAAGGGCTCTGCACACAGCGTGCGATTTCTGTTGCGCATCAACGTTCCATTTTGAAGTTTGAATGGAAGTCTATGAGAACATCGCATTTACCCACACACGGCCCCGATTTTAATCGCACGGCGAACATTCGATTCCATTCATTTTGAATGGGACAAAGCACACGGCGTGCGAGTTTTGTCGCACTGCTTTGTCCCATTCAAAATGAATGGAATCGAATGTTCGCCGTGCGATTAAAATCGGGGCCGTGTGTGGGTAAATGCGATGTTCTCATAGACTTCCATTCAAACTTCAAAATGGAACGTTGATGCGCAACAGAAATCGCACGCTGTGTGCAGAGCCCTTTAGTTCAGTTCCATCTGAGTTGCAGCAACGTCTTTGTCTTGTCCAACATGCCTTCCGGAGCTCAGGCTCACGAGGAGCGACCAGCAACTGTTGTGTCACTACACAGACTCCTAGATTTGGTATCCCCACCACAACCTCTGATACACCCACCACCACAACCTCTGATATCCCCACCACCACAACCTCTGATACACCCACCACCACCTCTGATATCCCACCACCACCACCTCTGATATCCCCACCACCACCTCTGATATCCCCACCACCACCTCTGATATCCCCACCACCACCTCTGATATCCCCACCACAACCTCTGATACACCCACCACCACAACCTCTGATACACCCACCACCACAACCTCTGATACACCCACCACCACAACCTCTGATACCCCCACCACCACAACCTCTGATATCCCCACCACCACAACCTCTGATACCACCACCACAACCTCTGATATCCCCACCACAACCTCTGATACACCCACCACCACCTCTGATACACCCACCACCACCACCTCTGATATCCCCACCACCACTTCTGATATCCCCACCACCACAACCTCTGATATCCCCACCACCACAACCTCTGATATCCCCACCACCACCTCTGATATCCCCACCACCACCTCTGATATCCCCACCACAACCTCTGATACACCCACCCCCACAACCTCTGATATCCCCACCACAACCTCTGATATCCCCACCACAACCTCTGATACACCCACCACCACAACCTCTGATATCCCCACCACCACAACCTCTGATATCCCCACCACCACAACCTCTGATACCCCCACCACCACCTCTGATACCCCCACCACAACCTCTGATACACCCACCACCACAACCTCTGATATCCCCACCACCACCTCTGATATCCCCACCACCACCTCTGATATCCCCACCACCACAACCTCTGATACGCCCACCACCACAACCTCTGATACCCCCACCACCACCACCTCTGATACCCCCACCACCACCTCTGATACCCCCACCACAACCTCTGATATCCTCTGGTTCCACACACTAACAGATACCACACTACAACCTTTTTAAAGATATAATTACGTAGACTTTTCTAGAAAGTTTACCCATTCTCTCAGATAGTGAAGTGAATGCTGTGCTGCTCGCGAAAGCTCATAGTTTGACCTACATTACATTCCATTAATTTACTTTATCCATAGCGACTTACAACACTTGCTGTGCGATGTATCATTTTTTAAGCCTATAAGCAAGCCTAGTGCTGCTTCTGCCTCTAGTGATGCTGCTGCTAGCACATCAGAGCCTCCGGCTACTGCTCCTGTACCCTCCATAAGCACTGCCCTAAAGCAGTTCCCTCTCTCGGCTGCCTCAGCCCCCTCTCACGCTGTTAGTGACTTCAATGGCGATGCACCATCCCAGCCAATATTAGCTAGCTACCCAAAGCGTGCATTGGGTGCTATATTACGATCCTTCCATCCTGGCTGGTACCGCACACAACCATTGCTGGAGTGATCTGTTCTGCGGGATGCATGCTTCTGTTTCCCCTGTCGGAAATAATGTCACTGCCAATGAGAGGGAGGTTGTTTTTACCTCTTGCGGTTAAAAAAAGTGGCACTCAAGGGTGACAGGGGCATGCATTCAGCCACAGTCATGTACAGATTGCAGCCACCTGGTCTGAGCACAAATGCAGAGAGGCAACAGGGGAAACCATGGACTGTATGGTGGTAGGTAAAACACAGCTTGAAAAGAACCAATATGTGTGTGTGTGTGTGTGTGTGTGTGTGTGTGTGTGTGTGTGTGTGTGTGTGTGTGTGTGTGTGTGTGTGTGCGTGTGCGTGTGCGTGTGCGCGTGCGTGTGCGTGTTCTATGTCCATGTATGTGTAGA
Source organism: Nansenia antarctica (assembly GCF_963989245.1). Lineage (NCBI taxonomy): Eukaryota > Metazoa > Chordata > Actinopteri > Argentiniformes > Microstomatidae > Nansenia > Nansenia antarctica. The sequence goes on from NC_137676.1 coordinate 58,782,764, forward strand.
TGTGCTACAGTTATAATTGATTTACATTATGATGATATATTCATCATGTCTCAAAATCATATTGTATATTATCCTACTTACCATCTTATCTTATCTTAGTACTACCTCTACTAAACTACTTTTTCAAAACATATCAATAATAATTCAACACATAAGTTCAGTCCATTCAAAGTGGAGGAGGGGTCAAGCTGTCAATCAGAGGGTGAGGGACCCAAGTCTCAGACACAGGAAGTCCATCTCCTCAGCCAAATCTGGAAACCCGGAAATGACTTCCTGTTTCTGCCTTTTCCTTGGAGGCTCCACCTCCACTTCCTCCTCCATAAGTCTGGCCTTCCTCTTCTTCAGCAATGCTACTGAACGAATGATGGCCTCTCTATCTCTCTGGTGGTCACTCAAAGCCCTGGACATCAGTCCCTTGTAGATGTGGACCAGACGACCCTTATCCTGCTCAAACAGGTTGTGCTCGTGCATGATCTGGTAGCAGTGGTGCTGGAGCACGGTCATGTTGTGTCTGAACTGCTGCTCCCAGTTCAGCCAGGTGTCCCAGGGTGGGAGACCAGGGGTGGCTACAGTGTGTGTGTGTGTGTGTATGTGTGTATTGTGTCAAGAGCATAGGTCGTTCAACAATTAAATTCAATGTGCACACAAGGGAGAGATACAGTGTACAGCACAAGTCAGAAGGAGTTCTGAGGAGCTGAAGGTCAGTCCTCAGTTTTAAAGTAAACCACAAGCAGCGGAAAAGTACCACAGACGACAGTTCTAAATCTAATGCCCTCGCCCAGCTCCCGTCCTGCTATCTGTCTTACCTTATGGGCAGCAGGTGCCCTATTGGCAGCACGTGCCCTGTTTTCAGACGGCCAATTATAGAGATTGAGTTTTCACTCCTTAGCCAATCGTAAATATATTTAATGTAAGGTCTGAAGCAATTTAGAGGGGATAGGTTTGTGTCAGGCCTACAGCTGTGCAGAAAAATGTGTGATTGAAAGACAATAATGGTTTTAACTACTAGGGTGTGAGCATTTAATGCATGCTATACCGAATGGCATTGTCAAATGATTTGTACTCTCATTAGAATGGCCTCAAGCCATACAATGCCCCTCACACAGAATCTCTCTCTCTCTCTCTCTCTCTCTCTCTCTCTCTCTCTCTCTCTCTCTGTTTTCTTCAGTTTCTTCCAGACCCACTCATGTTTTTAAAAACATTTGAAAAAATATATATTGAGTTTCCGTGCCATAGTGCTTCTCAGCCATTCTTTCCGGTCTGGTGGTTTTTTGAGACGTAGGAGAGAGAAAGAGAGAGAGAGAGAGAGACAGCGAGAGCAAGATAAAGGAGGGAGAGAGAAACAGAGAGCATCAATATACTGTAACCTGTTGTGGAATGAGCAGCATGCTAATAGCCCTATGCCTGTACCGTCCTCCCTCTCTCTCCAGGGGCTCCGTTTTATAGTTGTCATCCCTAGCCACAGACCTACGACCAGTTTACCCTCCTCCTGTCCCACCCTAACCATTAGTGGTTGGAACACAACACTCACCTTAGATCATCGTTTAGAGCTAACTTGATCTCTGCTGTCTGTAGATCAGGGGTTTATTTATGAGCTCTGACAGCAGTGGTGCCACAGGAGAAATGTGTCTGTGCATTTGTGAGTGTTCCTCTATCCATCACTCTATTCTTAATACTCCATTTTCTTCTCCTCCCCTGTCATTTCCCCCCATCCACCTTACCTCTGCCCCCTTTTATCTATCCATTCTATCTTCTTTTTTTTTTTCTTCTCTATCCATGTGTAATCAGCACACTCACATATACATACGCACACGCATGCATAAACGCAGGTAGGCACACACACACACACACACACACACACACACACACACATGCAGGCAGGCAGACACACACACACACACAAACACACAGGCAGGCAGGCATACACACACACACACACACGCAGGCACAAGCACGTATCCAGAGAGCATTACTTAAACAGGAGAAGATGGGGGAAAGAGATGGGCTCTCTTTTCTCATCTTCTCTCCATCCATCACCATCACTCTATTCTTAATACTCCATTTTCTTCTCCTCCCCTGTCATTTCCCCCCATCCCCCTTACCTCTGCCCCCTTTTATCTATCCATTCTATCTTCTGTTGAGTACACATTTATTTTAGTTTTTCTCTCAATTTACTCCTTTCTCCATCTGGCTCTCACTCTCTTTCTTTCTCTTTCCTTTCTTGGCTTACTCTGTCTCTCTTTATATCAGAATTATATTATTGATATATTATTTATAATAATTATAATAAGTACAGTACAGGCCAAAAGTTTGGACACACCTTCTCATTCAATGTGTTTCCTTTATTTTCATGACTATTTACATTGTAGATTCTCACTGAAGGCATCAAAACTATGAATGAACACATGTGGAATGATGTACTTAACAAAAAAGTGTGAAATAACTCTAAATATGTCTTATATTTTAGATTCCTCAAAGTAGCCACCCTTTGCTTTTTTGTTGTTAATAAAATATATATTTGTTGTTAATAAAATATATAATAATAATATTAAATATATATAATAACATATTATTATTAACACATATTATATTAAATAGTATTATTATATATTTTATTAACAACAACAAAGCAAAGGGTGGCTACTTTGAGGAATCTAAAATATAAGACATATTTTTCAGAGTTATCACACTTTATTGTTAAATACATAATTCCTATGTGTTCATTCATAGTTTTGATGCCTTCAGTGAGAATCTACAATGTACCAAATAGTCATGAAAATAAAGGAAACGCATTGAATGAGAAGGTGTGTCCAAACTTTTGGCCTGTACTGTATATTACTCTTCCCTCCTCTGTGTATTTTAAAGGTCAAAGAAAGTAATGAAATCACCCATTGATTTGTTGATTCCCATCCACTCCCTCTCCCTCTCCCAGGAGGAGACAGTGAGGCCTGACGTGCCCTGGCTGTCTGACTTCACCTGGCAGACGTGCTGTGAGCTGGAGGACACTCTGCCCTGCTTCAGGGGCATCAAGAGGGAGATCACCGCTACACCCATCCCCATCAAACTAGGTAGACTCATTCATCTACGTGTGGCTAACATACCCCGACACCCTGGTTATTTGTTGTGGAATTAACAAAGATTAAAAAACCTCTGAAGCGTGTAATGGTAGAAGAGAAACTAGTTGTAATCACTTCCAGGCCGCCTGGAGGTGCGTATCAACCCAGAGAGCTGGGAGGGCTACGTCACAGAGCTCCCCCCCCACTCAGACGAGTCCTCGGAGGGGGAAAAGACTGATGCTGTCAGGGGACCGTGGAACGAGAGGCTGGGGGCTTTCCAGAAACTGGTGCTCATCAAGAGCTTCATGGAGGAGAAGGTAGTGTGTCTGTGTGTGTGTGTGTGTGTGTGTGTGTGTGTGTGTGTCTGTGCGTCTCTGTGTGCGTGTCTGTGTGTGTGTGTTTATGAAAGATGGTGCAAAGCCTCTGCAACTCTGTGTCCGTCTGCATAGAGCGGTTGATTGTCACGGGCGACACACACACAATGCGCTGCCCTGAGCTCCTTCATCTGCTTGTCGTCACCCCGGGGCACGCTTCAGTATGATGTGTAAAGTTTAAAAAATGGATTTATTTTCACCGCCCATCCGTTAAATTTAGTCTATACCGCCCCGCCCATCTGTCTCTCGTTTATTCTCTGCTCTCCCTTTTTTTATCACCTCCTCTCTCTCTCTTTCTCTCTCTCTCTCTCTCTCTCTCTCTCTCTCTCTCTCTCTCTCTCTCTCTCTCTCTCTTTCTCTCTCTCTCTCTCTCTCATTCTGTCCACCCCCATTCTTTCTTTCTCCCTCTTTCTCTATCTCTTTCAATACAATTCAATAAGCTTCATAGGAGTGATGATACATCCTACACTGCCAATGCAAATCTCTCTCTCTCTCTCTCTCGCTCTCCCCCCTCCGCCCTAGGTGGTCTTTGCGGTGACGGAGTTTGTGATCGTCAGCCTGGGGAAGCAGTTTGTGGAGAACCCTCCTGTGGACCTGCCCACCCTGTACGGCGACATGTCCCCCTCCACGCCGCTCGTCTTCATCCTCAGCACCGGCTCTGACCCCATGGGGGCCTTCCAGCGCTTTGCCAAGGAGAGGGGCGTCCTGGACAAGTGAGACACACATGCCCGTGGGGGTGGGGGTGGGGAGGGGGGTTGGGGGTGGCGATTACTCTTGTCTTCTATCTGTCTCTCAGTGTGATACCTATCCCCTTCTGAGTTTTTCCCTATTGTACACCTTTAAGTATTTCATTTAACATTTTGGGCATTTTGCAGACGCTTTTATCCATAGCGACTGACATCAAATACTGAGTTGTAAGTGAATCTATCCATCAGTCATCATTAGGGGTGTAACGATACATCGATTCACATCGATGCATCGATTCATTGACTAACGATCTGATTACATCGACGCAATGTAAAAACATCGATCTATATCGTCATCTTAAAGATACACCTTTATTTTGAAATGGCACATTCTGCGTGACTGTCACCATTATATATGAGTTGCCTCTACCAAATCCGTCTAAAAAAGTCACGAGGAAAGTCCTGTCTTTCGCTTTTTAGCTTGAGGTGCGCTTGTTTTGGAATTCCATTCGCTGCAGCGGCCGCGCTCACCCCGCCCCCGTCCAGTTTCTCAACTGGATTGGACAGCGCCTTCGCCTGTCTGGGGGACATCGCTTGGCCGCGCAGTTTTGTTTCATAGGACATTAATGTTTTAAAGCTGAATATCTCTTGTTTGTGAGACTAGTGAACGGGTCTATTTTTCTTTTTGTAACAGAAGAATACTGATATAGAGATCTTTCTTAGTCACGTGGCCGGAAATTATATATTGATGACTCAGAGAGAAGGTTGAATCGTAATCATTGTATTAGGCAGATCTGGGTTGCATTCCCATGTACAGATGTTTCCAAGGCAGCATGCTCTGTTAAGTCCAAGCTTCAAGCATGGCTACGACATGGCTGGTGCCGAGCCTGGCTGTGGCATAAAGAGATGCCAAGCAAAGTACTGATGTTTGTTACAGCTTATATACAGTTCTCAGAGAGGAAATAGCTTTTACCTCGTAACTTACAATACTGACATTAGTTCCCATACATGGCTCTATCCTGTGTCCATGCTGTTCTACCCTGCTGACCACTGGTAACCTATACTGGTCCCCACTAGCCGTGGTCTCTAAATCTGGCTCAGGTCCAGTTACAGAGAAAAGCAAGAGTGGTCAGTTTATGTCCTGAGAGTGGACACACTTAAAGTATGTTTAAGGTTAAACAATGAGTATTGCAATATTTGATAGGCACACAACATTTGCATATAGTCACACAAAAACGCATCATATCAAATACTGTATAATATATGATTTAAATGCTGGATACCTGGAAGAGCTCACAAATAAAATGGTCAAATCATATTCTAGTTGTTTTTGTGAGTTGATAATTGTGTTAGATTGGCATATGATATCGCGTCATATCGATCATATCGTCATATCGATCTTGAATCGAATCGAATCGAAATCGTATCGTGACTGACATTGTGATATCGTCAAACATTGTATCGTCATACAAACAAATCGATATAATATCGTATCGTGATGAAGCTGGTGATTTACACCCCTAGTCATCATAAGAGAAAGTAATCTATGCTGGGGCCAAGGGCCATTGGCAGTCATAATTCTAGAAGAATGAAGATTTTCTTTAAATGTATTTCTTAATTTACATTAGTGAAACTGTGCAGGGGGTTAGAGGGGAAACTGTACAGGGGGTTAGAGGGGATGTGGAGGTCTCAGGAGGGACAGTATAACATGTATCCGTCTACCCCTCTCTCCTGTTCCCCAGAGTGGAGTCTATCTCCCTGGGTCAGGGCCAAGGCCCCATAGCGGAGAAGATGATCCTGGAGGCTCTGAAGACTGGCAACTGGATCTTCCTCCAGAACTGCCACCTGGCCGTCTCCTGGCTACTAGCTATGGAGGAGCTCATCAAGACCTTCTCTGAGCCTGGTATAAACACACACACATACACACACACACACACACACACACACACACACACATGCATGCACCCTACACCTGGTAAGTCATTCACTGGTGCTGCACCGCTACACAATTCACTCGCACTCACTCACCGCACAAACACACTTCATTAAACATGCATCACTCATTACTCAACCACACACGGTTAAAAAACCTCAGGTCAAAAAGTAATTGTTCATTCTTTGACCGGCGACATGGTGTGTATCAGGTGTGGGGAGGCTGCTGGGCCAGGCGAGGTTGGAGAAGTGAGTGAGAGCCGTCCAGGACTGTATGAACAGAGCAGAGTTAATGAGGAGTGTTATATGCTCAGCACTAACTGCACCTGCTCCAGTGGCTCCCTGGACCTCTCTGGTACACACTATGTACTGTGTGCATGTGTGCGTGTGTGTGTGTGTGTGTGTGTGTGTGTGCACATGCAGAGATGTAGTTACAGTGCCCTGCATGGACAGTCAAGCATTTTTTCTTCACTCCAAATGTTTGGATTAAACAATTCATGTGAGTATGTGAGTAATGAAGTAGAGATTGTATAGATTTTGTTTTTTTACCATTAGAAACACTTTTTATACATAGTCCCCCTAGTTCAGGGCACCAACAGTATTGGGACAATTGGCTTAACGGGTGTTTCTGATTAGTCAGGTATGTTCTTCTTCTTCTTCTTCTTCTTCTTTCGTACATTATCAGATGGCCAACTCAGTGTCGTGCACCCACGCCCTCGTCTCCGGTCCTAAGTGGAAAAGGCCAGCTTCTGAGGGTGGGCTGTATAGGGGGCAGCCGGAGATGCTGTGCTCAGCAGTCTGTTCAGGCTCGCCACACTCGCATGTGTGGTATGTCCTGTCCCAACATGTGTGCAGCCATAAGAGAGCTGTCAATATCTAGTCTTGATTCTAGGCTTCATTTGCCTTTGGTGTCTGATGATAATTCACACGTACCAGAGAGATGGAGGAGAAAAAACACCTTCACAATATCCCCAGCATACCAGCTGATCTGTGAAACATGGTGGAGGGGGTGTTATGGCTTGGGCATGTACTGCATGGCTACGGTTGCAAAACTCACCGGCAATTCACTGGTAATTTAGGGAATACATATAGGGAACTAACTCGCTAAAGTAACGTTCCTGGGGCATATGGGGGTTGTCATGCATATTGAATCATGATGTGTCCCCTCTCCACATCATGATGTGTACCCCCCATGTGTCCCCTCTCCACATCATGATGTGGACCCCCCACGTGTCCCCTCTCCACATCATGTTTCAACCACAACAGAAACATTTGGAAAATATGTGGAAAGACTATGGACTTTAGAGCTAGCTTTGTAGTAGGGCAAATGACAATCTACTACATGCTTCAAGCTCTTTAAAGTGTTCACTAATTGAACTATGATGTGAAAAATATCAGTTTTTGTGGAAAGATCTAATTGTCTTCAACTTTGTATTTCAACTTCCGATTCTGAGGCAATGCCACCCCCCACATATCACCTCAGAGTCAAAAAAGTAAAGAGTAAAAAAACATTTAATTCGAATTATCTCCCACTGATCTACACATCGATGTACACTTTCAAAACAATATTAAACATTTATCAACTTATTCTGAAATCATTTGCATTCAAGCTAGTTTACTTTTTATAACTAACTAATTTTATTTTAGCATTCGAGCTAGTGTCAAAGCAGGGGGGGTGTAAATGCAACATATTGATTACTGGATTTTCACTTTTTGACTTCTAGATAAGCTCCGAAATGTATGATATTTCTATTGTCTTGCACAGAGTATGGAGTAGACTGTGTAGATGATTGGATACATGGAACACATACTGTACTGCCATGGCAACTAGGCATTCCTCAACTTCTTGACTGGGCTAATCAATCTCCAGATTGAAATCCAATTGAGCAAATTTAATGAGCTGAAAATTAGTTTTGGGTCTCTCGGGGCATAACACAAAACAAACAACAAGTGATGAAGGCTGCAGTACCGACCTGGCAGAGCATCACCAGAGAAGATACCCAGTGTCTGGTGGGGTCAATGGGTCACTGACCTCAGGTACTGGATGCAAAGGGTATGTGACCACACGAGTGGCATAATATTAATCTGTCCAAATACTTTTGGTGCCATGAAAAGGAGGGACTAGAGTACGTATAAAAAAGTGTTGTTGTTGTTTCTAAATAGTGAAATCGATATGCATACAAATACCCTCAAAAATAATCTGACACTGTACTTTAACCTCTTAGTAATCTTTTGATTTTAAATCCAAACTGTTGGATGATAGGAGAAAGAATGCATCACTGTACAAATACTTTTGTACGGTACTATGTAACTGTGTGTGTGTGTGTGTGTGTGTGTGTGTGTGTATAGAGATTGAAGTGTCCAGTGTCCCTTTCATAGAGTCAGTTATATCCTCTCCCTTGTAGACACGTCCATCCATGATAACTTCAGGCTGTTCCTGAGCTCCATGCCTACTAAAGTCTTCCCTGTCACCGTCCTCCAGAACTCGGTCAAGGTACCACACGAACACCTCCGTAGAGAAACACTCACAGTATCTCATAATGGCTATTATTCGGGAACCTTCTGCCCAGATTTCTAGATTTTGAATTTCTGTAAAGCTTTAATTCACTCAGTACATCTTACATGAGCTTAGCCATCATTATTATCATCATCAGGCTTCTCCTCCTAACCATGTGTGTATGAGGCTGTCGTCAACAGCAAACACACACACACACACACACACACACACACACACACGCACACTGTAAATGACGTTGTCTGTCTGTCTTAGCTTTTGCTGAGTAGGACCTACAAGTATGATCTTAGCCTGGGACAAGGTGTTGGTGCATCAGTGCATGCAGCACCCATATCTCTCTGAAGAAGCACAAATATTAGAGCGATCCTTCTGTCCTCATAAACAAAAGACAAAGCGACCAGAAAAGACAATATGTCACAGAGGAAAGCTCTTTCCTATCTAAGTGTCTAAAGATGATTAAAAAAAAAAGTTTGCAGAAGTTTTCCATAAATGTATATACTGTAGCTCGGGCCTACCTTTTGTGGTGTTGGTAGAGTGCATTTTAAAATGGTTAAGAAGGCAAGAAAGCAAATATAAGATGATTTGTACTGCTTGTCAAGTCAGATGGAGAGATATTGGTTTGCTCCTGTATATGTTCAGTTTTTAAAGAAAAACAACTTTGGCTGTACAAAACACTTATCTCTAAGGAACAATCTGTAGAATCCTTATCAGCATGGTGCCTGAGCACTCAATTATGTCTGAACTGAAATATATAATTCAAAGGCACACTATCACTATGCATGACTTTGTATGAATATAAATCAGGATTATTAGTATAACCATAAATTCATGCATTTTCTGCAGACCTTGGCAAAAAAATACTATTTTAGATGTGCCTGATTTAGCTTGTGATGCAGAGTTCAATGGATTGGCCAATTAGCCAGTAGGGAGCCCTATGAAAAATCCTATGATGAATCTTGGAAGCTCAGAGTCTCTGTGGAGCACTTGAATGCACCATTATTCCCTGTCTGTCTGTCAGTGTAAACTCTGACCCATGTCACTGTGTGTGTGTGTGTCTGTCTGTGTGTGTGTGTGTGTGTGTGTGTGTGTGTGTGTGTGTGTGTGTGTGTGTGTGTGAATGTGAATGTGTGTGTGTGTGTGTGTGTGGTTGCCAGGTGACCAACGAGCCTCCGAAGGGCCTCCGTGCCAACGTTCGGCGGGCGTTCACGGAGATCACCAACACTTTCTTCGAGGAGCACATCCTGGGACGCCCGTGGAGGAAGATCATATTTGGGGTCTGCTTCTTCCACGCCATCATCCAGGTCAGATACCTGCATATGGAGGCTCAGACACACACACATACACACACACACACACACACACACACACACTCACACTCACTCACTCACTCACTCACTCATGCTGGAAACTTCTGCAAACATATACACGCACGCACGCATACAGGCACATTAGAGATTCCATACATTCTGTACACACACTCCTATTGTTAATGGTTATACTGTTATGTGCATTAAGATTTATTCCGATTTTGCTGTTGTTCTCCAGTCAACAGCACAATTAGCATGCAATAGCATGGATAATTATAATTGTTCCAGTGGAATGTCTGTGTTGTGTGTGTGTGTGTGTGTGTGTGTGTGTGTGTGTGTGTGTGTGTGTGTGTGGTGCAGGAAAGGAAGAAGTTTGGGCCTCTAGGCTGGAACATCGGCTATGAGTTCAACGACAGCGACAGGGAGTGTGCCCTGCTCAACCTCAACCTCTACTGCCAAGCAGGCAGCATCCCCTGGGATGCACTCATCTATATCACAGGTGTGTGTGTGTGTGTGTGTGTGTGTGTGTGTGTGTGTGTGTGTGTGTGTGCACGTGTCTCGAAGGGATACATTATTCATACTGCTGGTCAGTGTGACGTTTTTTGCAGCCCTGAGGCATTTTTCAGTAATACTGCCCCATATACTATTTATAACCCTACACTATGGACCTGCTTTCTGCCTATGCAAACATTTTCTGTAAGCATGCACACATGTGAAGTAAACATGTTCTGTAAGCATGTACACATGTGAAGTAAACATGTTCTGTAAGCATGTACACATGTGAAATAAACATGTTCTGTAAACATGTACACATGTGAAGTAAACATGTTCTGTAAGCATGTACACATGTGAAGTAAACATGTTCTGTAAACATGTACACATGTGAAGTAAACATGTTCTGTAAGCATGTACACACGTGAAATAAACATGTTCTGTAAGCATGTACACATGTGAAGTAAACATGTTCTGTAAACATGTACACATGTGAAGTAAACATGTTCTGTAAGCCGCCACACGTGCGTAGCCATATCGGTCATGTTATTGGTCGCCGACATCACGTCTGTGTGTGTGTATAAACTAACTAACCTAACTAACCACTAACCCGAGTCCGACTGACCGCCTCAACACCTCATCTCTCAAACTGTCCTTTTTCCCCCTCATAATGGGACAGATTATGACCGTTCTTACAGAGATGCTTTAAGAAGTTCAGGCATAAACCCTACTGTATATTGGGATTGTTTTCTAAATGTTGCCGCTGCCGATGACAGTTTGTTGTGGATGACAAGTTGTGCAAAACATCTTATCGAAAAAGTAATAGGCCTACTTTCAAAAGTATGCCGGAAGTAAATAGTTTGCATACAAAATTCTGATTCTGTACTCTGCAGTCATTTCACTGCTTTTAAGTGTGATCGATAGACAGGTATTTATTGATCCCTATGGGGAAATTGAGGAACAGCATGTGAACGACAAACAGACCTCTGAGATTCTGCCACGTCTCTCCGTCAAGCTAAAGAGTCATTTTCTCTAACAGAAACATCCAATCTCCATTCCCCCCCCATCCAATCAAAAGCTTCAGTTTGAGACATTTGACCAAGGAGGTGGCGAAGGCAACAGAACACTTTTACTGAATGTCATTTTCTGTGGATTGGTTGCAGTCACGCTTGTGCTCCCAAATAACTATTCCAGGTCACAATGCCAAATAGTTGGGTGCAAATAGAATAGGAGAGTAGACATGCTGTCTGACATCGGGCGCTGCCTTGTATCATGATGTCAAACCAGCATGCCTTTATACGGGAATACAAATGGTATTTTGTCTGTGTCTGTGTGTGTGTGTGTGTGTGTGTGTGTGTGTGTGTCTGTGTGTGTGTGTGTGTGTGTGTATCCAGGTGAGATCACGTACGGGGGCAGGGTGACAGATGCCTGGGACCAGCGCTGCCTCCGTACCATCCTCAAAGGCTTCTTCTACCCCACCACCCTCGACCCTGGCTACACCTACTCCACCTCAGGTGTGTGTGTGTGTGTGTGTGTGTGTGTGTGTGCGCTTGTGTGTGTGTCTGTGTCTGTGTCTGTGTCTTCTCCAGTATAATTGCACTCCTCATCCCTTCTCTCCCAGGTATATATTTTGCCCCAGAGGCAGACAGTCTGAAGGACTATAAGAGCTACATCGAGAACCTCCCTCTCATCGACGACCCCGAGATCTTCGGCATGCACGAGAACGCCAACCTCGCCTTCCAGGTGAGGAACACCCGCATCATATCCTTTGACAGAAAATCCCGTTTTTTTCTTTCCTTTTGACAAGGAATGATGCGTGGCAAACGCACCGCGGACAAATGCAAACACAGTCGTATATCATATTCCATATTCGGCGTGACAACAACAAAGGGGTCCGATTAAAAACAGCAACCAATTGTTTTACGGCCTATGCACATATCTAGGAAAAGTCATGAAAGGAGGGTCCTGAAATCTGATCGAGTTCAAAGGTATAATTTTTCAAACTGTCACCCCACCATGGCTGTTCTAGTGTTAAACAAAGTGTTCTGTCCCCGAAAGTTATTTTGACAGACCGTCCATTCATTCCTTCGTGAAGCCTTTAAATGTGTAACGTGTGGTGGTTGTCCTGGGTCACCCCTCCAGCGCCAGGAGACCGCGACCCTGATCAACACCATCCTGGAGGTGCAGCCTCGCTCCTCCGCCCGCGGCGGCGGCAAAAGCAACGACCAGATCGTCCACGAGCTGGCCGACGCCATACTGGCCAAGATCCCTGGTGAGAGAGAGCGAGACCACACACACACACACACACACACACACACACACACACACACACAATAACGCTACAATTATCCCCCTGAATAAAATTAAAAAGATTGGACAGATTTATCATAAAGAAAGGCGCAGGAAGCAATTTGTTTAATTTAAATTCATTAGGTGATGTCCCCTTTGGCTCCCTGTGCAGATCTATTGCATGAAGAATCTTTTTTTATTGACCGTGACTCATTCATCACTGTCTGGTCCACCTTCATCCTCTTCTAGTGCAATGCTTTGCAACCCAGCGTGCAGGGCTGTAGGCTAATGGAGCACACTGATCTGTCTACCTGCACCCAAAGTACTAGTTAATTGGCCAGCGTCCTTGAGGCTAGACTGATTTTCTCTCTCTCTCTCTCGCTTGCTCTCTCTCTCTCTCTCTCTCTCTCTCCATTTCTCCCTCTCTCTTTGCAGAGAGGTTGGATATGGATGAAGCTGCTGAGGTTCTGTTTGTACGGGACACCAACGGACGCCTCAACTCCCTCACCACCGTCTTGGGACAGGAAGTAGACCGCTTCAATAACCTGCTGCGGGTCCTCAGGGTGAGCCTTGACCTCCTACTGACCTCCTACTTCACCCAACCCCTCTCCAACGATGTCCACTCATCTCTCTTTATTTACTGATGTCTTTCTTTGTCTCTCTCTTCCCCCCCCCCCCCCCCCCCTCCCTTCTCTCTCTCTCCCCCCTCTCTCAGGTGTCCCTGTCTACACTCCAGAAGGCTATAGCAGGGCTGGTGGTGATGTCAGAGGAGATGGAGCGGATCTACAACAGCTTCCTGAACAACCAGGTCCCCAACCACTGGGCAAACTCCGCCTACCCCTCCCTCAAACCCCTGGGCAGCTGGGTCAGAGACCTGGCCCTCAGGACCTCCTTCATACAGGTGAGACACACACACACACACACACATATAGGTGCATCTCCAAAAAGTACAATATTGTGGAAAGGTTCATTATTTTCCGTAATCTAATTCAAAAAATGAAACTTTTATATATTCTATATATAAAAAATCCATATTATACAAAAATCCAGTATCTCAAAATATTAGAATATTACATAAGACCAATCAAAAAAAGGATTTAGAATACGGAAATGTTGACCTTCCGAAAAATATGTTCATTTATGCACTCAATACTTGCTCTGGGCTCCTATTGCATGAATTACTGCATCCATGCGGTTGTGGCATGGAGGCAATCAGCCTGTGGCACTGCTGAGGTGTTATGGAAGCCCAGGTTGCTTTGATAGCTGCCTTCAGCTCGTCTGCATTGTTCGGTCTGGTGTCTCTCATCTTCCCCTTGACAATATCCCATAGATTCTCTATGGGCTTCAGGTCAGGCGAGTTGGCTGGCCAATCAAGCACAGTACTACCATGGTAATTAAACCAGTTACTGGTCGTTTTGGCACTGTGGGCAGGTGCCAAGTCCTGCTGGAAAATGAAATCAGCATCTCCATAAAGCTTGTCAGCAGACGGAAGCATGAAGTGCTCTAAAATCTCCTGGTTGACTGACTCTGGGCTTGATAAAACACAGTGGACCAACACCAGCAGATGACATGGCACCCCAAATCATCACTGACTGTGGAAACTTCCCACTGGACTTCAAGCAACTTGGATTCTGTGCCTCTCCAGTCTTCCTCCAGACTCTGGGACCTTGATTTCCAAATGAAATGCATTTACTTTAATCTGAAAAGAGGACTTTGGACAACTGACGGTCCAGTTATTTATTCTCCTTAGCCCAGGTAAGACGCTTCTGATGTTGTCTCTGGTTCAGGAGTGGCTTCACACTAGGAATGCAACACTAGGAATGCACAGTTCCTGGATACGTCTGTGCGTGGCGGATCTTGATGCACTGACTCCAGCCTCAGTCCACTCCTTGTGAAGCTCCCCCAATTTCTTGATTCGGCCTTGCTGGACAATCCTCGCAAGGCTGCGGTCATCCCAGTTGCTTGTGCACCTTTTCCTACCACACTTTTACCTTCCAGTCAACTTTCCATGGATATGCAGACGAGCTGGGCTCCCCTAACACCTCAGCAGTGCCACAGGCTGATTGCCTCCATGCCACGCCGCATTGATGCAGTCATTTGTGCAAAAGGAGCCCAGACCAAGTATTAGGTGCATAAATTAACATACTTTGTTTTTTATTACATAATGTTGAGATACTGGATTTTTGATTTCCATGAGCTGTAAGCCATAATCATCAACATTAAAACAAAAAAGGCTTGAAATATTTCACTTTGTGTAAGGCATTTAGAATATATAAAAGTTTAACTTTTTGAATTAAATTACGGAAAATAATCTAAACTTTTCAACGATATTCGAATTTGTTGAGATGCACCTGTATATGCGGGCACACACACCCATACACAGACCCACATGCACGCACACACACACACACGGTGTTTTCAGAGTCAGAACATATCCCTCATGTTAGTGTGAGTGGGAGACAGAGTTTTAGGGTGAGTGACTGAGTGTACGTGCCTGGATGTGAACAACAGCCTAAAGATGACAGTTACAAGATGGAAATACAGTAGAGTTGGGGGCTGTTACTCATCATGTCTATCAAGGAAGTTCAGAGAGCAAAGTTTTTACGCTATTGGACTGGCCCTCAAGACCTCATTAATAGAAGTGAGACACACACACAGCCTATACCTCCCTCACATCACTGGGCAGATTTGTAGATCAGTGATTCTGCACAGCGCCTTGCTCAAATCGCCCCACTCTCCCAGGGTTTTTCAGCACACTCAGCAGTCTGGATTATGTGAAATGTACTGAGCTATGAATTTGCTGGCTTTGAATCTCAACACTGGAGAGGTATGTTAGGTGGCTAGCTACACACACTTTGTTACAAGTTATTACTTATCTGTATTCGTTTGTACACTAGCTAGCAAGCTAACCTTAGGCTTGTGTTCTGTGAGATATCGTTAGCAATTTATCCAAAGTGACTTACAATTAGAGATTACAGGGACAGTCTCCCTGGAGTAATTTAGGGCTAACTAGTGGTGATGCTCCCAGGGGGGATTTGAACTCATGCCCTTCTGCTCACCAGTCCAACTCACTATCCCCTAGGTCACCACTACCAAGATATGACAAGATATGTTATTCGCTAACAAACCCAGTTTAGTAATGAGAAAATCTTAGCCACCACACTGTAAAAGAGGTTGGCTGTTGTACTGTTGTTGTAACTGTCCTTACGTGGACCCACCACCGATACAGTCGTTACTGGGACGTAAGTCATGGCATGAGAAAAATGGACAGTCGCTGTCAATTTTCTTGTCATAGAAACATTGTAACTAGATTTGTATCTGTCCCATCTATTACGCGTTAAGTGTTAGCATATACATTTTATCCATTGACTTAACACGAAATTGCAAAAGATGGACTTTACTGAAAACCTGCAAATTCAAACTTGTAGACCTTTCAGTGCACTGTGTTGTGTTACGACCACACTGAAGAATGGTCAATATTGGCGGAGAAGTTACGAGGCAAGACAGCGTTTTGTAAGGCAAGCCCAAGGCACTCTAAATATAGACACAGTACTGTTTTCTCCATGTTGATCGGTCATCTGGGTATTGTCTTTTTTTAGTATTATATGACTGAGAGCACCCTTCCATGAACCAGACAACCACACACACAAACACCCACCCACCTACTGTATACCAACTCAGCCAACCGTCAAACCCCTGGGTAGCTTTATGGCAAATACCCGGTCTGACCTCCTTTATACAGGTGAAACACACACACACACACACACACACACACACACACACACACACACACACAGTCAGTGTCTGCGGAGTCAGAACATATCCCTCATGTTAGTGTGAGTGGGAGATGAGTTTTAGGGTGAGTGACTGAGTGTACGTGGATGGCTGCTTTCCTCCCCGCTGTGTGAACAAGATGACAGTCACAAGACTGAAATAGAGTCGGGGGCGTTTGTGTTACTTATCATGTACATCAAGGAGGGCTATTGAACAACGCTTTTGACACGATGAGACTGGCCCTCAGGACACACACACACACACACACACACTCAGCCTAGACATGTCTCAAACCACAGCAGCTGGGTCAAACACCTGCCCATCAGGGCCTCCTTTATAGAGGTGAGACACACACACAGACACATGCTCCTCCTTTATAGAGGTGAGACACACACACAGACACATGCTCCTCCTTTATAGAGGTGAGACACACACACAGACACATACTCCTCCTTTATAGAGGTGAGACACACACACAGACACAGACTCCTCCTTTATAGAGGTGAGACACACACACAGACACAGACTCCTCCTTTATAGAGGTGAGACACACACACAGACACAGACTCCTCCTTGAGTCACACAAACACAATCCCCTGTCTCAACTCTAGTTCTGTCTTGTGACTGTCATCTTGTTTAGGCTATCGTGTTATTCTTGCGGGAGGAAAGCAGCCATCCACGTACACTCAGTCACTCACCCTAAAACTCATCTCCCACTCACACTAACATGAGGGATATGTTCTGACTCTTCAGATGCTCTGTGTGTGTGTGTGTGTGTGTGTGTGTGTGTGTGTGTGTGTGTGTGTACACACTCTGTCATTAGTGGATGAAAAATTGAAATGCCAAATGTGTAAATGTGTGTCAGGCATGTTGGCAAAAAACTCAATGAATAAACGATTACTAAAATATGAGACATTAAAATGTTAGGCTACAACATATGCAGGCTAAATTCACATTTTGTTTTCCTTCTTCTTCTTTCGTGTAACGTCAGAGGTCCAACTCGGTGTCGCGTAGCCATGCCCGCATCTCTGGTTCTAAGTCGAAGAGGCTGGCTTCTGAAGGTGGTCTATATAAGGGGCAGATGGTGATTATATGGTCGGCGGTCTGCTCTGGGTCACCGCATTCGCATGCCGCACTGTCCGCCAGGCCCCACGCCTTCATTGATGTTTTAAAGCGACCGACACCAGTTCGTAGACGGTTCAGTGTGGTCCATTGCCGGCGTGGTAGGTCGTCTCCTCCAATGGCGCCATCTCCTGGGTCCCAGATGTAGCGGTGGATTCGGGAGGGCCCGGCTGACTCCCACTCCTGCTTCCAAGCTGCTGCCAACCATGCATCTCTGGAGATGTCCTCAGAGGTGGAGTTGAGCATGTCTTGTGCTGCCTTGTTGTAAGGGTGGCGGGTCTTGAGTCTGCTTGGAGGTGCTGGTGTTATGGTGGTGTTGTGCAGGATGTGCCAGTCATACTTTTGTGCCTTCCTGGCCAGGGCGAGGGTGGCAGCCTCCCGTCGGAGGCCGGCCGGTGCTATTCCCGCGAGGACTGGCAAGAGGGACACAGGGGTAGGCTTCAAGCATCCAGTTATTATTCTGAGGGAGATATTGATAGCCACGTCGACCTTTCTCGCATGAGGGCTTCTGCTCCAGACTGGGGCGCAGTATTCCGCTGCAGAGAAGACCAGGGCTTGGGTGGATATTCTTAGTGTCTTAGTGGAGGCTCCCCAGGTTGTACCAGCGAGGCGGCGGATCAGCGCGGCCCTGGATGTCACCTTGGCCTTGACTTCTTCCAGGTGTTGCTTGAAGGATAATGTCCGATCCAGGCGCACTCCAAGGTACTTCGGGGCTTGCTGGGCCTCCAGACATTTGTTGTCAACGCGCACCTCAAGTTCCCTCCTGGCTTCTCTGGTGCTAAGGTGGTATGCCGCTGCGACTGTCTTTCCGACACTGAGTTGTAGACGCCACCTTCGAAGGTATGCTAACAGTGTGCCTATGTCTTCGTTAAGACCCTCTTCCATCGCCTTCCACGTTGGTCGGCTCAGCATGATGGCAAGATCGTCTGCGTAGCCATACTTTCTGGATGCTGTATCAGGTAGGTCGTGGATGTAAACATTGAACAGCATCGGTGAGAGAACAGACCCCTGCGGTACCCCGTTCCTCAGTCTTCTGAGCCTACTGCACTGGCCACTGCTGGTTTGTAAGATGAAGCTGCGGTTGGAAAGTGTCTCCATGATGAACTTCACCATGTGGCGGTCCGGTATTGTCCTCAGCAGCTTCAGGTGGAGTCCCCGGTGCCACACGGTGTCATATGCAGCAGTCAGATCCAGGTACACTACCCCAGCTTTCTCATTGTCCTGGAAGCTGTCCTCGATGTCCTGACAGAGTAGTGTTACCTGGTCTGCTGTTGATCTTCCACGACGGAAACCGGTTTTGTTTTCCTAAACGTGTTGAAGTCGTTGCAGAAATGCCCTGTGGACTTTCTTTAAGTACGAATCAACCCTTAAGTACAATTCACCACTTTGCAAGAGGGTGAGCTTGAAGCTGCATTAACTTCGAAGTGCGAGCTTCGACTAATTGTCGAACTTGCTCAGGTGCGCGCGTGTGTGCATGCACGTGCGTTTGTGGAGAGAGTTCATCAGCTCAGACCGGTAGACGCTTTTAACACATCGTTTGTTTTGGGTCTTCTCAGAGACCATCCATCCCTTTCTCACACACACACACACACACACACACACACACAAATTCTATCAGGGTTAGTGGGATGGGATGATGTGTTGGGGGATCAGCACACCATCCAGAGAGGAACAGGAGTTCAGACAGCTGCCTCCTCCTTTCTAACTCTCTCTGTCTCCCTCTTTCTATTGTGCTGCTTAACTCTTTCATCGTCATCTGACTTTCCACCATCTCTCTCAACCTCTTCCTCCTCTCTCTCTCCATTTTCACCCTCATGCTCTTCTCTCTCTCTCTCTCTCTCTCTCTCTCTCTCTCTCTCTCTCTCTCTCTCTCTCTCTCTCTCTCTCTCTCTCTCTCTCTCTCTCTCTCTCTCTCTCTCTCTCTCTCTCTCTCTCTCTCTCTCTCTCTCTCTCTCTCTCTCTCTCTCTCTCTCTCTCTCTCAACTCGCTCCACTGCCCCAGGCTAAGGCTACTGTTCCGTGAGACTGGTCTGAGCGTGTGGGTTACGCAACACACACACACACACACACACGCACAGACACAGGTAGTCCTAATGTTTCCTAATGGGACGGGCAACCACTGTGTCAGAACCCACATATTTTATAACAGAAAGCCCTACATTTTTTCCCTACTATCCGAATGTTCCAGAAATGTGAACTGAAATAAAGACAAAACACTGAGCAGTGTTTCAACTGTCTACTTCTAATTGTTATACACTTTGTTTCACTGGTCATTGCTTTTCTGTTTTGATTATCTTTTTGGTCTGACCTATGATGGTGGTGACACACTACTGGTCAGACCTTGCACCAATGTTCCGGTAAGCTACCTGAGGTGGTACGGCTCCTCTACCTTCTACACCTCCACCTCCTCTACCTGCTGCCGACACCCGCCACATCAGCCTACTCATCCTCCTTGACCTTTCAGCAGCCTTCAACAGCATCTCCCACTCAATCCTCCTCAACCGCCTATCTGACCATCTAGGTCTCACAAGGTACGGTCCTCTCCTTGTTTCAGTCATATCTCACCAACCGGAAACAGTTTGTCACCATCAATGGTTCCAGCTCCCCCCCGGTCCCAGTCATCCATGGTGTTCCTCAGGGCTCTGTGCTCAGTCCACTCCTCTTCACTATCTATATCCTCCCACTCGGTCAGATCATCCGCCGCCATGGACTCAACTTTCACTGTTACGCTGATGATACTGTATCTCAGCACCTCACCATCCACACCGCTCCCAGTCACTCATCAACTGCCTTAAAGAAGAAAAAAAAAGGATGACTACTAACCTACTCAAACTCAACAGCAAGAAAACAGAGCTCATGGTTGTGGCACCCCCGGCACTGCTCGAGAAGGTTGTAGATCTCGTCCTTCAGGTGGATGGCTGCTCCATCTCCCCATCCTGTGAAGTCCGCAACCTGGGTGTCATTCTGGATTCCAGTCTCTCTTTCCAGTCACATATCAAATCCATCACTAAATCCGCCTTCTTCCACCTCAAGAACATCTCCAGACTCCGGCCATCTCTGTCAGACCCTTATCCATGCCTTCATCTCCTCCCGCCTGGACTATTGTAATGGAGTCCTGTCTGGGTTACCAGACACTGCCCTGGACAGGCTCCAATACGTGCATAACTCCGCTGCCAGGGTTCTCACCCGCACCAAGCCCTGGCAGCACATCACCCCCATCCTCGCCCGTCTGCGGCTTGATGTGATGTGATGCGGTCAAACACTGCATCACATTTAAACTCCTCCTGCTCGCCTACAAATCCCTCCACGGCCTGGCCCCCCAGTACCTCTCCGATCTCCTCCACCACTACACCCCATCCAGAACTCAGAGGTCCTCCTCATGCAACCCAGCGCCAAACTGCGGACCTTCGGGCACAGAGCCTTCAGTGTGGCAGCCCCCACCCTCTGGAACTCTCTACCCAAGGATATCCGTGACTCTCCAACCCTGGACATATTCAAAGCTGCCCTTAAAACCCACCTATTCACCATTGCATTCGACCTGTAGTCTGCATGTCAGCTTATTAGTTCATTCTTCCGGTCTTACCCTTCTAGCTGTTTGGGCAATACAGTCAGGGCAGACTGTTTGTTTTTGCTTTGTTTTTTCTGTTTGTCAACATCAAGTTATCATTTGGTTAATGCTTGATTTGACTGTATTTCACACTTGCATCTCTATCGTAAACACACACATGCCATCAATAAAGCCTCTCCCCTGACCGATAGCGGCAGCCTCTGAACTGCCCTCAAGTGTCCATAGAACAAAAAAAAAGAGCCCGCCCCAAGAAGGTGTTGTAGTTCATTTCTATCTTTTGAGATTTGTGAGAAATGTATCCGAAAGGCCTCTTATGTTGATGAATTTAACCAGCTGACAAGCAGCACAATGGAAAAGCAGTGGGATCAGCACCAGCATATCATGACCTCCAATCTGCCACCGAGGTACACTGATACTGTAGCTACAAGAATGAAATTAGCCCTCCCAAACAATCTGGATAGTTACTTTGTTCCATGAATATAGCAGGAATACAATAACCATAATTTCAGAACAGGAAGAATGTTTACATTTCATAAATATTATTAATTCCGGATTAGTCTAAATCGTGTTTAAGGCCTATCCAATTTAATGCAACAATGACTACAAATGAACAGGTAAAAGTGTGAAGGAATTGTAGCTCAATGGTTAAGACCTTCACCCTGTAATCATCAGCTTGTAAGATCAAATCCCAGTGATGGCTCTAATTGTAGGTGTTGCACCAGTCACTAGGACAAACCAACAGTGGAAAGTGTGAAGGAGCCATGGCTTAATGTTTAAGACTTTCACCCCATCATCAAGGACTTGTAGGATCAAATCCTGGTGATGGCTCTAATTCTAGGTTTTGACTATGTACTCAAACCTTGCACCAGTCACTAGGAAGAAAAAAAACAGTGGAATGCGCTGAACTCACCCCAAGATTCAGGGGTTGCGACTGTGGAACAATAACTGTGAAACAGTCGCTCAATGCTGAGCTCACCCCAAGATTCAGGGGTTGCAGGGTCCAATCCCCTGTGGAACGACTGTGGATCAACAATGTGCGGACAAGGCCAGTCGAAAGGGGCAGTTTCCCGGAAGATCCAGAAGAGTGTACAGCAGCGGTGTTGTTTTTGACTACTACGCTCCTCACCCAAAAAATATTTTTAAAAATAATATTAACTATAAATATTTAATGCAGATGTCCTGTAAGCAGAAGACTGCTGGGCCAAGCCCAACTGAGGCCTCTCATGCCACCTACAGTACATAAGACACAAACATCAATTGAGTAAGCGTTGACTAACAAAACTTATTTTCCTTTACAGCATATAACTATTTCTCCCATTATAGTTGATCTCTAATCCATACGGGTAAACTTTAATTGTTCAACTAAGATGTAATCAGTCTGTAATCACAAATTAAATAGGTCATCGGTAACATGGGTGCATGCCGTCTCTCTGTCTGCAGAGTTGGATCATGAGGGGTCAGCCCAAATCCTTCTGGATCTCGGGCCTCTTCTTCCCCCAAGGATTCCTCACTGGTAGGAATATACTGAGATTATTTACCCCTCAAATGTATTTTGAATGATACCTGTTTGACACCCTGTTTGAGTTCCATATTAAATATATGTGGGTTCGAGAAATGCTCTATATATTCTAAAACATATTATCATCATGGCATGAGATCGGTAACTTCATTGGAGTCATATTGGGGTGCATATTGAAAAGCTTCAACCTGTCCTGCTATTCCCTCTCCCTGCCTATAGGGGCGCTGCAGAACCACGCTAGGAGGTACAACCTCCCCATCGATGAGCTGAACTTCCGCTTTAACATGGTGCCAGTGTACCGCGACCAGGGGGCCGTGAGCGAGGCGATGAAGTCCCTCGCGGCAGGGGCAGAACTGGAGATGGACTCAGAGGTACTGGGAGGGAGGACTGCAGGGTGCCTTACATGGCCATGCATGTTGGTAGTCGGTGGTTAGGATTGGGATTAAAGTTAGGTTAGTGGTTAGTCTCGGGGTGAGGTAAGTGGTTAAAGACGCTGTGTGGTCTCCCTCTGTCTCCATAGTTACCCACCCCCGACGACGGAGTGCTGGTGCACGGGATGTTCATGGACGCCAGTCGCTGGGACGACGTCAACATGGTGATCGAGGACGCGTTGCCACGGGTGATGAACCCCGTGCTCCCGGTGGTGCACTTTGAACCCCAGCAGAACTACGTCCCCGACCCCGCACTCTACCAGGCCCCGCTGTACAAGACGTCCGCCAGACAAGGGACGCTGTCTACCACAGGTAGAATACACCACACACACACACACACACACACACACACACACACACACACACACACACACACACACACACCCCGCTACCTACTATTGTACACTAACTAACTAACTATCACACCACCACTGTACTAAAGGTACACCATGCCCTATATGAATACACACACACACACACACACACGCAGCTGCACCTGCACCTGATGTTGCAGGCTTTATTATGGGTGTGTGATTTGTGACACAGTGGTTGTCCATCACATTAGGAAACACTACGTACTCTACCAGGTCCATCTGCATAGCCGGCATGTCGCCCTCCCCCCCGCTGCTATTGTCTCATCTGCTTCTCTGTAGTAGCCTGCGGAGCCGTTGTGTTTACCACCAGTATAACGTGCACTGTAAAGGCTTGAGTTGTTCTTCCGTCTCTCTCTCTCTCTCTCTCTCTCTCCCCCAGGCCATTCCACTAACTTTGTTGTCACGGTGATGCTGCCGTCCAGCCGGCCCAGTGACTACTGGATCTCTAAGGCCTCAGCCCTGCTCTGCCAGCTCAACGAGTGACCTACTACGCACACACACACACGTGCACACGCACGCACATACACACACACACAAACACAGAATATGGTGCCTTTATGCTCTCTTTACACCAATTACTTATTCTGTACTCTCTTTATACTAATGGACTCTGACCAATGGATTATTTATATGAAGCTCCCAAATGTGATTTTCCTTTTTTTTTCTTCCCAAGTTGCCTTGATTAAATACAATGCATGACTGCTGTTGTCACCCGTGTTGTGGTAATGTGCTGTACTGTAATGGTGTCCACTAGTGGTGCGGTAATGTCTTCCCTGTGAGTGGTAAGTAAGCTCTTGTTTTCAGTACGATGGATGCCTTTGACAGTCAACAACTCCTCAGCACTGAAGAGCCTTTCCTCTAGAGAGACGGTGTCATATATTCAGCTCTCTGAAGTCAACTGTTGAGATGGTATATATTCCACTGCCGTAGCGTAAACACCATGTATACGACGGGTTGATGAAAGTCTCATGATTGGCCGAGAGCCGTTTGAAGCCGTTTGAAACTGCAGTAGATTTGTGTATCACGTTCCCTTTATACTATTTCTAGTTTTGGGAACTATATTTCTCCACACAGGTCATAAACCAACCACAATTTATCACAAAATTAATACTCTCAGCATTGTTTTCTTGTTAGTTGTCACATTTTTCGGATTTGTTGTGTAACAACAGCAATAATTCCCTTAAGGCAAAGATTTATCGCCACTATTGTCACTGGATAGGGGGTTCACCAGCGCTCCATCCTGACTAGCAACTCCTCTAACAGCACGCATGACAATATGGAAGACAAATCACAGCCTCTCTGGAATTACTGCTCAAATATTTACCCACTAGTGGAAGGTTCCATCCCGCAGAGCTCCAGTAACTCACCCATTGTGATAGGATGCAAACACAGACAGGGGACGTCTACATTGATATACCCCCTCAGGGAACGAACAACAGGATCCGATGGATGGACAGATACTGTATATAAATCGTCCAGAAGCAAAGGGAGTGATTTCTCAGCCGGATTTTAGAGAGACAGGGTAGGAGAGGGAGATGATCACCAGGCTATAAAATGCTTCAGTTTAGCCCACACATCAATGGGCCCCCTCTCTCTCACTTAGAGCATGCTGAGGTAACACATAAAGTATGCCTTTTTAAACACACTGTTCGCACTGAGAGAGAGGCAGGAACACACACACACACACACACACACACATACACACTTACTTACATTGCCCCAGTAGCTTTGGATGCAGTCAGAGGAAAGAAAAGCCCACTGAATAAAAAGAGAGTTAGTTAGAGAATAGGCATTTCAAACAGAACATTCAGAGAAAAATGTGGAATATAAGACTTGAGTAAATTGTATTAAATAACCAGCTAGAGTTGAAATCCCTCACCTTTTCACACTTAGTTGTTGCTCCCCTTGAATCCTGGGTCATCAGTACATTGAACACAAATATAATTCCCTGCTGATGGGATTTAGGAATGACTGAATCCCTGCTCATCCTTCTCACCTCTCAGAAAAGGCCTATTCTGATAGAGGCTTTTCCAAATCGGTGATGTGTGATGAGCTGTGGCTGTCGGGATGTCCAGGGAATTACTCTGTCTGTCATTGTCTGACTGAAACATCCCATCCCAATCTCACCCGCAGATTTAACCACAGTTTGTTCATGCTGCAGACAAACCTGAATTATAACACCTAGATTAAGATTGAGATCTCAATGCAATTTATTGTCAGAAAGTAATTCTCGTTGAAAAAAGTCATATCTTTTTTTTCTCTCTTTTTTTGATCATGATTAGTTTTGTCATTGACGTTACAAAAAAACTAAGTCGGAACAGCTTTGGCAAAATGAGGGTATTTCCTGATCATGACTAGATGAAAGCAATAACAAAGGCAGACATTGTAATGGGAGGTGGCAGGGGCAGCTAGAGGAAAGTGGGGCAGGTAGAGGAAATTAGATTATCTGACACAATCACTCTGAGATTGAACAATGTCTAACACACCTATAACCCCAGGGATGTGGAGTTGAGGGAGGGAGATATATAAAGCAGGGGTCAGATTTTTCAGTCCAAATGAATTGGAACTAATGACGACCCCATCCATTGGATAGAGATAGTTATAGACAAAGAGGAGGAAACCAAGAGGTTTAACCAAGGGGGTGTTAACGCTACTAACAGCTAATATGGGATAACATTGTGGTATACAAGGAGACACGGTTCTCTTTTTTACATTGAAGTCATTTAGCAGACACTTTTATCCAAAGCGATTTACAATTAGAGATTACAGGGACAGTCTCCCTGGAGTAATTTAGGGCTGAGTGCCTTACTCAAGGGCACACTAGTGGCGGTGTTCCCAGGTGAGATTTAAACTCAGCCCTAAATTACGCAAGAGGGGATAAAATACATTTAGAGAGTGTTTGTTTCATACACAAAGAGTGTATATTTATTTCAGAAACTGTCGTGGAAGACTTCTCCATTTTCCACTGAAGTAGCCACCATCATGTTGTGAATGTCTGTCCCAACGCTCTGTCAATTTGATTGACACGCACTGCACTCCTTTTCAAAAGTTGAACAAAATTGAATACATGGGCACCCAATATGCAGTCACTGACACTGACAGCTGTTCGTCTGAGAGTGCGGTGAAGCTTGAGATTACATTTGACAAATTGAAGATGCCAGCACATTGCTGAGTGGAGTCTAGAGAGAGTGAGTGTGAGTGTGTGTGTGCTGACCCAAAGCATATTCCATGAAGTCTCAACATGTTCACACTGATATTCAGGATGCAGACATTTCCTCCCTGTCAGTTTATCCAAAGATAAAAAAAAACATCCTAGTAATCTATGCTAGGGCCAGGGGCCATTGGCAGTGGTCAGAGGCCATTTGCAGTCTGGTCAGTCAGTAGAATTTTTTTTCACCCTTTATTGTTTTAAAATAATAATTTTACAGTGGTAATTGATGCACATATTTCGTAGGAGACAGAGCATACACTAAGCAGAGAGGCACAGACCACAAAGCAAAAGACACTTGAGATCAAATGTTACGACACTCATCGTGAGAAATGACACACTGCCTGTGTTAGTGTGGCAATAACAACTTAACACCATAACTACGGGTGATAGTGACTTTGAATTAATAACATAAAAACAAGATAGTGGTTATATCGTCACATACTGATACAAAATACCCTCACTTTGCGTTCATTTTCAGAACAAACTGTACAGTAAAATGTAGAACATTTTAGATCAGAGCAACTTGATCGATATAGAGAGGTACGTACTGGTTAACAACAATGTGATTTCCATCTAATTGGTTTGGTGGATGGCTCTCTGCAGATTACTGTACATATTTCCCTATTGATTTACTGCAACTCAAAGCTGTACCTATACCTCAGGGTATTCACTTCATTCACGATCAAGGTGCAACATCCACCTGGAGGATGTATGGCGGACAGTTTTGCAAGTGCACATTATATGTTTAGCTATCACAGTGGAGAGGATTATAGAAGACCCTCAATACGTGTTATGACATAGTATCCGTCAAACAGGGGTGGGATAGAGAACTTCGTCATCTTACAAAATATCTACATGGTTGGCTGTCAGTCCATTCACGACACAATGGATATCCACAACTGGTTATTAGTGCGGTTACGTCCAATGTTCACATGGTCCACGACCCACACGAGTCACACAGTCACTGGGTTCAACAAGCTTAAGACAACAAGCTGATGCCGACGGTGAACGTTCTCCCTTTATGTATCACGGGTATGTTCCTGTCAAGTTGGACAATAAAGTTGCATTTGAAGACAAAGACGGGTTTTTACCTTCATGGCGCGGAGGTCAGGGCAAGTCCAGGCTTTGGGTTCCGTCACTCGACCAATGTCTTTCTTTTTTCCTTTCCATTTCTCGCTATTTTTCCCTCCTTTTTTCTCGTGTCCGTGACGGCAAGCACATGCTAGAACACTGTTTGCTCCACCTTTCATTTCACATACTGATACAGAACGATGCAGAGCTGTAATACAAACACCCTGATCAACACCATTACCTTTCAACACGAGGCTAAATGCAGCCTGACCAATCCATATAAGCCACCATTACACTGGTAAAATGACTGCAGTTGTAACAACCGATGCCTAGAGACACAGTACAGTATAAGGGACATACAACAATAGACAACGGTTGTCTATTACACTGATACACAGACACAACAGCTGGCAGGGTCAGAAGGTCAGAGGTCAGAGGCAAAGAGCAGTTAAAACACTGGGTCTAACCGACACATTCACCAACTCTACAGGTAGTGCACCCACACAAGTTAGAGACACCCCTCTGATCCCATCCCCTACAATGTATCTAATATATGTCATCCGGTTTTTTGTTAATTAATTACTTTGATTTCATCTCGTTAGCAGCGTTAAGAGGATGGGGGGGGGGGGGGTGTTGAAGTAGTTATGATGGTAAAGCTGTAAGGTTGGACACACATTGCCAGTTATATAAGGTCTTTAAATAGTCAAAGTATCATGTCATTTGCTTCATGGGAGATTAGTGAATTATGGAATGTTTACTTTCACTGGGTGTTACGGAAAACAACACAAAGCGATCTGCACTACAAAAGATAAGCGTCTCACTATCCCTGCAGTGTAAGCCGTTTCTGTTTAGAATACATCAAAGTCAACTCGGGAATAATACGATTTTCTTACGCGTCAACTTTATCTAATTCCTTCATTTTCAGTTTGATCTTGAAAAACATCATGTTGATGACGGAGACATAAGGACAGCTAGCTAGCTATACACTTCTCAAAAACACAACGCTCATTTTAGGAATGAACATGGCTTGGTTATTAGTTGCCAAAGTGTATCATATGCTAAGCCAACTGAATAAAATATTGCTGTGCTATGAGAGGAGGGGAGAGAGAAAAGGAAGGAGACAGAGGGAGAAAAGGGGAGAGAGGGGAGAGAGGGGGGAGGGAGAGAAGGAAAGACGTAGAAAGAGACATTTGAAAGAGAACCAATAAGCTGGTTGGACCATCTAGAAGAGGGATAGTGTAATTTAATAAGGGTACTGGGGATGCATCAAGCTATAAATAAAATATTCAAACCCCCTGCAAAATGAAAGGCTTTCAAAATCACAGGGAAATGTCTCCTCATGACTGCAGGAACGTTACAGGAATACAGGGCTGGTTCATAAGAGAGATGGGAAGATCAGAACAAAGGAAATATATAAAAGGGGGAAAGGAGGAGAGGGAGGAAAGGAGTGAAGTACGGACAAATACGAAAGAGGGTGAAATAATGAATGAAGGGAAAGCGTGAAAGGCGGATGAGGTGAAAGAGGGAAAAGAGAAGAAGTGAGAGAAGAAGGATATGGAGAGAGGGACAAAGGTCAACAACACAAAGAGAGAGGAAAAAAAAGAAGGGATCTACAGTAAAGATGCTAGAAACACTACAACGGTTAACAAAGTGGTGCGATTGAAACAGCATCAAAAGTGCATTCGTGAATATACACACCGTTAGCCACTACCTAAGCCTCATCTGCTTCAGAGAGGTACCGTACTGTCCTGGACGCGTGGTACTTGACTACAGCTAGGGAAACCATCTTGAAAGAACCACATCCACATCAAGTATAGATTACATACCCATCGTATACTCATTATCAAAATATATAGAGATTTGGCTTTGGCGCACTCGTGTCATAGGGTCAATCTAACGACGATTTCAAAATGACGGGACGGGATTTCGGCTTCACGGAGTAGGGCTACAGTTTTCGTTGCGTTAGCGTTAGCTACGGCTTCACGTTAGTCTAGCCTAGAGCCTAGCCTCGCGAGTCTTGGGCAAAGTAGTCCTTGGAGACCGCCTCGATGAAGTTCGGCGCCGACATGAGGATGGTGAACGTGCAGATGATGGAGAAGAGCAAGAACGCCACGAGGCACAGCCGGTCGATGACCGCCGCCGCGAACTTCCACTCGCAGCAGATGGCCTCGCCCTGGTCCTGCTCGCGGAAGCGCTGCGCGATGAACTGCACCTCGTCCAGGATCTTGGCGATCTCCGGCACCTGCTCCAACAGAGTCCGGCCCGGGTCCGAGTGGGAGTGGATCTCGTTGGGGGAGCCGGGGGTCTGGCTCCCGCAGACCACCACGCCAGAGTCACTGCTGGGAGGACAGTCGGAGCCCATGGAGTGGTAGCCGAAATACAGGTTCATGTTGCCGTTGGTGGTGCTGGTCACGGTGGAGGTGGTGGAGGGTTGGCCGGGCACGGCCCCCATCTGGATGCTGCTGGCGCTGGCGTGGTGAGGCGACGGGCTGGCGTATTTGTAGGCGCCGGTCCCACCGGCGGCGGTGGTGGCAGCCATTTTGGTGACGCCGTCGCCGGGCTTCTTCATGCGGAGGAACCAGGCGCACCAGTTGAGGAGGATGACACGTACCTGGAGAGGATGGAGGGAGGAGGGGGAGGGAGGGAGGGGGAGAAAGGCAGGGAGGGTGAGAGAGAGAGAAAGAAATCAATAGTGAGAGAAATATCTCAAATCTCAAACTCTTTCTGATGGGCACTCACACACACACACACACACACACACTCACTCTCTGGGCCGAGAGATTCAATTAATTTTGAAAGCCTGTCTAGTGTGTGTGTGTGTGTGTGTGTGTCTGAGAAAGCAAGTTCATACTGACAACCCCTGCAAGGCACTGGCTGTGATAAGATGGCATCGGCATACTTAATGCTCTGTTTCTAGGAATGACGTTGTACTTTTTTCTACAGAAGTTAATATAAATAATAATATCGACTCTTCTCACTGTCCTGGCAACCTGCTGGTGGACCGAGCTTCCAACTGGACTGCAGAATCACTCCCTATTTTCCGCTGTAGACAGAGGACCCATCTCTTCAGGCTACACCTTAACTGTCCCTACTGAGGCATCTACTTCCCCTCTACCCCCTTGTACAGTTTCTCTACTGTTAATAAAAAATACATGTTTTTTAAAATAATAATAATAATAATAATAATAATAATAATAACAATACACACCTTCACATAAGAAATAAGCAATTAAACATTAAAACAGTCACCTACCCATTTGGGCATCTTCCCTCCATGTGGGTCGTGATGGTGGAACTGGAGGACCAGAACCGTGACCACCACTGACAGACCAACGATCATCATGGTACTGGCAAAGTACTGAGCTGCAGGACATAGAAATACACGTGATAGATATGAACAATAAACAGATCCAGATCACCAAGAGATTGGCAAAGTGCAAAGCTGTCGAACATAGAACTGTGAATAATAGATAATAAGAGATATTTTTTAAGGGAAAAGCACTGGGAAATACTGGTCTGCAGAGCATAGAAACATAGAATATAGAGTCATGCCATTCTCTATTGGGCGTGAGTTGTGAGTGCCTTTTTTGAGTGACATTGCAATAAGTCTGTTATGCTTCTTTCTTTTTTTTGTTACCTACTAGAAAATGTGATGAACTTAGATGAAGCAGTATCGATCGAATATGTGGACAGTTTTCAGTGGAATCAATCTCTCGCGGGACCGAATGGACTGTCAAGTCTACAGTGCCAGCTGTAGGCTAACTAATATGTTTCTATGACAACTGACACCTGTCAGCTGCACAGTGATGGATTGTCGATGCTAGCGTCCTATCTTAGGTTACAATACACAGAGCTATGAATGTAAGCAAAATCACAAAACTGTTCATTTTCCTTCATGGTTCAGTGCTTCTCGTACAGATAACAACCGTGACTCCTCAGCAGTGTTCCCACGGCGCTGCAACTATGCTATCAGTTTGCCAGCTGCTGTTGCCTGTAGCTATCATGAAGCTGCCCATTTCATCTGGCTTGGCTTCAGCCTGGTTGTCTGTCTCTGTCTCTCTCTCTGTCTCTCTCTCTCTCTGTCTCTCTCTCTCTCTCTGTGTCTCTCTCTCTCTCTGTGTCTCTGTGTGTGTCTCTCTGTCCCTCCCTCCCTCTCTCTCTCTCTTCCTCCAGATTTGAAGACATTTTTGTTTTTAGATAGGGGTTCAGTGAAGCCTTAAAAAAGTACTTTTACTCTCAGGAATTTCCCGATTTCAGTCAGCTTTCCACAGGATGGCCACCAGTAAAAAAAACACTTGCATCCACATGACACCACATTCACACCAGCTTTGCTGTCAGTAACATTATTTATTGACCTTTCAAAAATACAGTTTCATAGTTAATGTCCCTACCACAGCACAGGTAGGTAAATTATGCACGGCTCACGTGACCATCATTAGGAATGCTGACTGAAATCATGGCAACCTTGAAGATGGTTCTTTAACCTAACAGTAGCTTTGTAGGGCTACATAAATACATAATGCTACTACTCAGCACTTGCATGCATAAACCCACCGCTACACTCACATGCATCTTATTGTGTATCATGGATGAAACAAGAATGAAGAGAATTAAAGCCTTATTCTATCTATCAGGTTGTTTGAAGTACAGAAGCCCAGCCAAGCCTCTGTAGCAGCTGTCAAAACGGAGTGTGCTGAAAAACCCTGTCAGTGCATCGGTCAGAGTTTTGGTCTTTTTTCGGCTATTGAGACTGTACAGTTTCTCTATTGTGAATAAATATGCTTTTTCTAGCATTACGACTGCCAACGGCCCCTGGCCCGAGCATAGATCACTGTTTCCTGCTATGACTGATGGATAGATGATTCACTTACTTAGACAAATGTATTTGTTTAAAGTCACTTTGTATAAAGGTTAAAAGTCACTTTGTATAACAAAAGGAAGAAAGATGAGACTCAAAATATCTAAATTAAAACATATTTGTTTTGTATTGATTAACAGATATAAATGAGACAGAGACAAATACAACACCGTTATGGAATAAGACTAAGTCATCACTTGGAGTAAAATATGAATATAATTCATGGACAAAGCATACAATTGCACAGAGTGAGCAACAGCAACGTAATGTGCCTACATATATTTGGGTGGTACAGTAGCTACACATCTCAGAGTGAATATATTACATCATCTACTATGTCATCTACCCAGAAGACCCCACGCCAAGGATCGCTCAGGGCTGGGAGAAAGGAGGCTGACTCATTCTGATTTTCTCTCTGTTTTAACCAAGATGAACACACACATACACATACACACATGATTAAACACATACACACACACACACACACACACACACACACACATGATTAAACACATACACATACACACACATGAGTAAACACACACACACACACACACACACACACACACACACAGGGAATCTCAAGGATTTAACACTGGGTTGGAACAGCGTGTTCTGTACAGCCCAGAGTGACTTTTCCACCAGGATGAATGCCAACATACCCGGACAATATCAGACAAGTGTCAGAGGGCATTGTTAACTAATTGGTTACTTTTTGAACTTACTTGGGGTTACACACACACACACACACACACACACACACACACAGACACACGCTTAAACACATGCACACACACAGACGCACACGTGCATGCAAAGCGCACGCAGACGCAGACTACAGTTAAGCATTCAACACCGTTGTCCATTCCAGACTCGACACCAAGCTCAGACACCTAGGCCTTAACCCTGGCCTAAGCGACTGGATCCTGGACTTCCTGTCGGACCGACGACAGGTGGTGAGAATGGGCTCAAAGACCTTCACCCCTCTAACCCTCAACACAGGAGCGCCCCAAGGCTGTGTCCTGAGTCCCCTCCTCTACTCCCTGTACACCCGCGACTGTGTGGCCACGCACGGCTCCAACTCAGTAATTAAATTCGCTGACGACACAACAGTGATTGACCTGATCACCGACAGCGATGAGACGGCCGACAGGAGAGAGGTCGACTGTCTGGCTCAGTACACAGTCCTCATCTCTGACGACCTCACCTGGGGCGAGCACACCAAACAGGCGGTGAAAAAGGCACAGCAGCGCCTCTTTCACCTCAGGCGGCTGAAGAAGTTTGCCAAGATCCAAGATCTTGTGGGCCTTCTACAGAGGCACAACTGAGAGCATTCTGACTGGGTGCATCACTGCCTGGCTGTGTGGACAGCCGAGTGCATCCCTTCATCCACGACACAACAAAGTGTGTCAGCAAAGCCCGGAGGATCATCAAGGATCCCAACCACAGACTGTTTGAACCGATGCCGTCCTAAAGACGAAGCCTCTTCCAGAGCCTCAGGGCCAAAACTCAGAGGTTAACCAACAGCTACTTCCCCCAGGCTATCAGGCTCATAAACAAGCCCACTGTAGACAACTGACTATCATCCCCAAGCACATCCCATATATACAGCCTACCTAACCTCAAGCTCACAGTCACTTTACTCAATACTACCTCTCACACCCACTGGCACCGAGTGCAATACTCATGACATTCTACCTGTACCCTTTTATTTTATTTGACTATTTGTACTGCTAATTGTATCCTGTCTTATGTGCAATGTGCTGCAATGTCAGGAACCAAAGCCTACGAATCGTACACTTGGGTAATGTGACGTAACAATACAACTTGAGCGCAAAGGCGAACACACGCACGCACACACACAGACAGACACACACACACACACACACACACACACACACGTACAGTATGCACAAACATGTAATGAGTCTGATTTGCGTTTAGCTCCGTGGGCTAGTCCGCTGGGGAGACCCTGGTTCAGTCGCATACACACACACAACGTTCCTCTGAGGCTCCGTTGGTAGAGCACGGCTCTAGCAGTGGTAACGTTGTAGGTTCAATTCCCACTGGGACGGCATACACAACACATGTTTGCACTCACTGTACTGTAAATCACTTTAGATAAAAGCATCAGCTAAATGGCATCTATTATTATAAATAGAATAATTGGTTACACACTGTACAGATGGAATGTAAACGAGAGACAGAATATAAAGTCAAGTTTTCCATCTGTCTGTTTCATTAAATGTGTAATGTGGTGATGTGTCTGTTCCAATGTACTTGAGTTACTAATGGGTTTCCTGCTCACTGAGCAATTAAATGAGCCACAAAAATAACCCCTTTTTTTTACCCTACCCCTGTTGTTCCCTGCCCTCTCTCCCTGCCCTCCCCCTCCCTCTCTCTCTCTCTCTCTCTCTCTCTCTCTCTCTCTCTCTCTCTCTCTCTTACTCATCCCCCCACCACTACTGCTACTACCAACACACGCGCACACACACACACACACACACACACACACACACACACACACACACACATGCACACACACACACACAGACAGACAGACAGACACACACACACACACACACACACACACACACACACTTCTCAGTTGGGCACAGGTGATGCCCTGTTATTGCTACGATAATTCCCTGCCTCCCCAGACAGACAGAGCCCAGAGAGAGATAAAAAGAGAAAGAGAGAGAAAGAGAGAGAGTGAGAGAGAGTGAGAGAACAGGAGGTTTTGGACGTGTTGACATCACTGCCATCCTGCCATCCGTTGAGCCTTTGTGCTAAAATCTCTTCCTCTCTTGGTAATTGACGCCTTCCATCCTTCCATATTTCCATCCATCCATCCATCATTTCATCCTTCTATATCTCTGACGAAAACCTGATGGACATGTCGAGTGCAGGAACTGAACCTATGTTATGTGTTACAGATGGGCCACGATTCACAGCAGATATCATCAGTGTACTGTATTCCTTAGAGAATTATTTGAGACAATCTTTCTTTTCTTTTCTTTTTTTTTTAAACAACAATGGCCTCTGTACTTGAGTTTGTTTCGTGAGTGTTTGACGTCCTGATCTTGATCAGTTTGTGGTGGGTTACAAATGCAGGATCAGAAACATATACACATGAAACAGGCTGACGAAATCCTTACCTATGAGAGGCACAGAGTCTGAGGTGGCTGGCATGATCTCTGCTACCAGCAACATGAACACAGTCAGAGAAAGCAGTACAGTGATCCCTGAAAGAGAGAGAGAGAGAGAGAGAGAGAGAGAGAGAGAGAGAGAGAGAGAGAGCGAGAGAGAGAGAGAGAGAGAGAGAGTGAGAGAGAGAGAGAGAGGCGTAGGAAAAATAATTTAGTTTCTTCACATTCCCTTCACACCCAATCTTTTGATCCCAGCAAGCCTTCAACTCCCCCAGCGAAAATGTCAGTCAGTTAACCACAGCCAGCCAGCCAGCCAGTCAGCCAGCCAACCACAGCCAGTCAGCCAGCCAACCACAGCCAGTCAGCCAGCCAGTCAACCATAACTAATCAGTCAGTCAACCACAGCTAATCAGTCAGTCAGCCGCAGCCAGCCTGTCAGTCAACCACAGCCAGCCAGCCCGTCAGCCAGCCAACCACAGCTAATCAGTCAGTCAACCACAGCCAGCCAGCCAGCCAACCACAGCCAGTCAGCCAGCCAGTCAACCATAACTAATCAGTCAGTCAACCACAGCTAATCAGTCAGTCAGCCGCAGCCAGCCTGTCAGTCAACCACACCCAGCCAGTCAGCCAGTTAGAGAGACAGACAGTCAACCACAGCCAGTCAGCCAGTCAGCCAGTCAACCACAGCTAGCCAGCCAGCCAGTCAGCCAACAACAACCAGCCAGCCAGCCAGTCAGCCAGTTAACCACAGCCAGTCAGTCAGTCAGTCAATTTCTTACCTATTAGATAGGTCTGCTGGCTCAGATAAGGCTACATTGTAAGTCCACATGTCCACTACATTGTTGTCAATATCAATTAGGGATTAATTCATAGCTCAAGTGTGAAGCTCTGAAAGGGGCGAGGGTTCATTGGACAGTCAACAGGCAAATGATTGAACTACAAATCCCACTAGACACTCTGCTCGTGTATTCTTTTAGAAGGGAAATGTTACAGCTCTGTAAATATACAGTATTCCTCTACCATGCACAGGTAAACCCTCAGAGATAAGAACAACCGTGTTTTTCAACGACCTTTGATGGATAACACTTCATCAGGGGTAGTGGTGGTCTAGTGGATAGTGAGTTGGACTTGTGATCGGAAGGTTGTGAGTTCAAATCCCGTCTGAAACCACACCACTACTAGTGTGCCCTTGAGTAAGGCACTTAGCCCTCAGTTACTCCAGGGGGAATGTCCCTGTAATTCGTAATTGTAAGTCGCTTTGGATTAAAAGCGTCTGCTAAATGGCAAAATTATTATTTATTATTTCATTAAAAAGCAATAACATCATAAAATACCTTGTAACACAAGAAACAACGACGGGCTCGCTGAATATTCAATATTTACTGGTATGACCTTTGATAATAGCTATGATTTATTGTGTGCCACAGGGGGGCAGGCATTTCAAATTTCCAGCACTGGTGTTTTTGGCATGTTGTTCACCTGGGCACTTATTCATATTTAATTAATTCAGGTGGGCAGGAAGACTAATTCACACCATAATGTCAGGATTAGCATAACGATGTGTGGTGTGAATAACAGGTTTAGCTTACAATGGGACAGTTCCATGAGTTAACATGCTCTGCCCAATACATTACTCGGCAGAGTTATCTCTTATCTGGGTGTATGTGTGTATGTGTGTGTGTGTCTGTCCGTCTGTCTGTCTGTCTGCATGCCTGCCTGTGTGTGTGTGTGTGTGTGTGTGTCTGTGTGTCTGTGTGTCTGTCTGTCTGTCTATCTGCATGCCTGCCTGTGTGTGTCTGTGTGTATGCGTGTGTCTGTCTGTGTGTGTGTGTGTGTGTGTGTGTGTGTGTGTGTGTGTGTGTGTGTGTGTGTGCGTGCGTGTGTGTGTGTGTCTATCTATCTGCATGCCTGCCTGTGTGTGTCTGTGTGTATGCGTGTGTCTGTCTGTGTGTGTGTGTGTTTGTGTGTGTGTCTGTCTGTGTGTGCGTGTATGCGTGTGTGTGTGTGTGTGTGTGTGTGCGTGTGTGTGTGTGTGTGTGTGTGTGTGTGTGTGTGAACAGGCCTCCTCACCCAGTGAGATCTTCTCTCCAGAGTCGGCGGGAAGCAGGAAGACCAGCAGGGCCAGGCCAGAGATGAGCACACAGGGGATGAGCAGGTTCAGGCCGTAGTACAGGGTCCTCCTCCGCATGGTCACGGTGAAGGTCACGTCTGGGTAGGGCTCCTTACAGCAGTCGTAGTACAGCTCATTACGCTTGGCTGGGACACCTGGGGTGGACACACACGCACGCACATACACACACACACACACACACACACACACACACAAGAGATCAAATATGGTCCTCTGCGGCCCAGCATGGTGCTAACAACGCTTAAGTTGTGGGTTTGATTCATGCTGGGATCCATAATACTATATACTGAAAAATGTATGCACTCACTGCAATGTAAGTCACTTTCGGATAAAATCGGCAGCAAAAAAAATACGTTGTCACACACTGTCAGTAGACAGTGTCACTGTCACCCACATTCATGTCTAATTTCCAAATCAATCTCATACACATGTTTAATATAAGATAAAACCACAATGACAGCTGATGTTAAGTTAAGCTAGTCTAGTCCAGACTGTCGTCTACATTCTAGGTCCACAATGTTCCTGTAAGACAATTGGAGTTGTACACGTGGATAGGTCCAACGACCTTCAAATCCTTTGGAAGCTGTCACTTTCCTGAACAAACCTCATCCATCCCCAACCACAAATATCAGTTCTGATTATAATTCCATAATGCATATTGTCCTTGGCATCTTTGTTGTGCTGTGTTGACATAATACTTCCTTTGACTCTCCAGTGTAATCCATCTAATGCTCCTGCAGCATCCGACCACGGATCAATATCAGGTCGTATCAGTCAAAGTCAAACAAACCCAACATTAATTTTGTTTTTGTTTATTTGTGTGTGTGTGTGTGTGTGTGTGTGTGTGTGTGTGTGTGTGTGTGTGTGTGTGTGTGCGCGCGCACATGGTTAAAATCAGCCTGTTTGAACAGTCCCTGAGCCCCTCTATCATCGACGTCCTTCAGAAGAGGCGTTAGCATTCTTGGTTAACACTTTAGTCAGCCAATGTGACTCCTCCCCCCAACCAAACTGAACCAGACCAATCAACGGTGAACAAAGAAAGAACAACGGCGAAGGGAAGAGAAGAACATCGACTGAAAAGAGAACTGGAACTGGAGAGACTGGTAAAGGAGAAAGAATGAAATCAACCAGAAAGTGTTAGTACCTTGTGGTCAGTGCTTTTCCCTAGAAGACCATTTGTTGTACAAATTTTTGAAATTGGAAAAAAATTATTGAATCAAGTTGAAGCACTTTAATCATTGTGGGTGTGATATCCAGCTGTGCCGTGGGCAGGCAGTTGTTTTGAAGCTGTGGCAACAATCACATACTGGCAGTAAACAACTGTTCAACTGATTAAAATCGAACATCTAAAAACTGTGTGTGTGTGTGTGTGTATGAGTTCCACATTGGCAGTTGGCGACATATCCATTTCCCCCATCTGCACAAGACAAATGTTATCTCGATGACTGCTGGAGTCCAAGTATGGGCACATACTTGCAAACTTGAACTGGTGATTCATTTTGACAAATGGGTCGCCATTTGGCCTGCTAGCTGCCCGGTCACGCCTGTGTCAACTGAACCATCCCTGGACCAGCTGCCTCTCCACACCGCTGGTCCCCTCCAGCCAGCTGGGTACACTCTGTGTGTATGTGTATGTGTGTGTGTGTGTGTGTGTGTGTGTGTGTGTGTGTGTGTGTGTGTGTGTGTGTGTGTGCGTGCGTGCGTGCGTGCGTACTGGACTGAACGCCGGACGTGACTGACACCTACACCTCTGATTAAAACAGTGTGAGAGATTAGAGCTCTTTAGTGGTGCATTGTGAGAGGGATGGAGAGGGAGAGAAAGAGAGGGGTAGATGGAGAGGTGTTGATAGGGATGGAAGAAGAGGGATTACAGGGCAGGAGGGCAATAGAGAGAGCGGTGGAGGGGGGGGGGGGTGGAGGAGAGAGGGGGATGCAGTATGTTGGACTTAAGTAAGTAAGGCATGAAAAAGATGGAGAAGCTTCGTTTCCGACACTATTGAATTCCAGTAAACCCCAGACGTGTTCACTTTACCAGGACGCGTCGACAGGAAGAGACAGGATCCGTCGACAAGAAGAGATAGAATCCATCGACAGGAAGAGATTGATGGCAGCGGCGTTTCTCCCAGGGGACCAAAAACATGTAACCGCTGGCCCTGGCAGAGCTGGCTATTGATTGGCTGTCTGCCTCAGGGGAAATGACACTCCGGAGCAAGAAGGCATGGGGAAAAAAACACTCTCTCTCACCTAAAACCTGCCTGGGGTGGATACGTCTGTTACATTAGTGTGTGCCTGTGTGTGTGTGTGTGTTTGTGTGTCTGTGTGTCTCTGTGTGTATCAGTGCGTACGTGTGAACGGGGCCTGGGGGGGGGGGGGCTGTATAATGGCTGTATTTTATTGTTGTTTATTGTTTTGATTATTCCTTTTCGTTTTTTTTATGTCGTTTGTGGCAGCTTATATCTCTTGTTTCCTGGATGTGGGCCACTTGATTATCCACACAACATGATTCTCGGAGGTATTCTCGTTACAGTTAGTCAATGGACTTCGTGAAGTGTGAATTGTACTTATCCACACCATAAAGATATACTCCTGAGGCTTGAGTATAAAATGGCATTGTAAACAGCCGTAAGTCATTTCCATTGTCCTCCCAGAGTCATCAATAGTCATCCATATAGAGTGCCCTGCGTAAGCAACGGGACAGTGAACCAAGTACACAAATTAAAGTGTCTACTTTAACTCACCAAGGGATTCCGATACACCCATCACCTAGAGTGCCGAGTGTTTTATGTGGTATTTACCTAGCAATACTTTGATTGGCTCCGATCCGAAGCATCATAATAATGTATGCTTTCTTGGTGAATAAAGTCATCCTTGGCACTTTGGTTGTGCAATTTGTGAGACTTTATTCACCCGTGGCCCTAAATGAGTTATGCCTCATAGTTATTGTTTGATTTCAAATCCAAAGTTTTGTAGCATAGAGCCAAAACAAGACAAAGAACAACACTTCACTGCCCCATTACTTACACAGGACACTGGATTCAACATCTCTTACCTACGAGGTCCCACTCCCCGTTGGGGATGTAGGTGGATATGTCCACGTCCAGCATCTGGAGGTCCAGCAGCCAGCCGTTGTGGGTCCAGGAACCAAACTTCAGGTCACACTTTTGCACGTCGAAGGGGAACCAGCGCACGTCGATGTAGCAGGTACTCTTCAAGATGCCTAGGGAAGGACCGGGCAGAGGAGATAGGAGAGAAAGAGGTGGTGGTGGTGGTGGTGAGGATGATGATGATGATGGTGGTGGTGATGATGATGATGATGATGATGGTGGTGATGATGATGATGGTGGTGATGATGATGATGGTGATGATGATGATGATAATGATGGTGGTGGTGATGATGATGATGATGATGATGATGATGATGATGATGGTGGTGATGATGATGATGATGATGATGGTGATGATGATGATGATGATGGTGATGGTGGTGATGATGATGATGGTGGTGATGATGATGGTGGCGATGATGATGGTGATAGTAGTGGTGATGGTAGAAATGAAGGTGGTGATAGTAGTGGTGATGGCGATGATGGAGGTAATGAAGGTGGTGATGAAGATGGCAATGGTGTTGACAGTGATGGTTATTATGGAATGATGTGGTGGTGACGGTGATGATGACGATGTAGACGATATCAATACTTGCATGAGAATGTTATCAGAATCCACAAAAACATACAAAATATTTCAACTGTCTGCAGAGTGGTAACATCAGTAGTCTAGATAACATTTATTGATAATGAATGAATAATGGCTTTTGGAGAAAGCAAAGACAACCCACCTGGTGGAATATACTGGCATGATCCTGAAGCATTCACCAGGACGTTGGTATGGAATGTGGCATCGAACCGTTCATCTGCACTGAAGGCCAAATAGATAACAGTATCATATGAGTATATGAGAGAAAGAGAGAGAGAAAGAGAGAGAAAGAGAGAGAGAGACAGAGAGAGTGAGAGAGACAGACAGAGAGAGAGAGAGAAAGAGAGAGAGAGAGAGAGAGAGAGAGAGAGAGAGAGAGAGAGAGAGAGAGAGAGAGAGAGAGAGTGAGAGACAGCGTATATTATTGATCATCTCGGCTTAATTAAACTTGACGGATGACCATTGGGACCGCCATCAGATAAATCAAAACAACCATCAGAATCTGAGAAATTACCCCCTCAGTACGGGACACAAATCATCTAGGACATTTTACAACTTTTATCATCAGCGCCAGCCAAGAAAACTTGGGAGAAGACCAGTTGACCTTCATGCTCAACGCGATGCGTTCAAAGTCACAATGTTGTTGGACCTTCAAAATGTATGTGGTGCCAACGCACGTGGAAACCTTCACAATTCTCTCACTTCAACCTGGAGAGCCAAAAACCAGTCCAAGTGGCAGGTGATTGTCAAACTTGAAAGCATCATGACTGACCTAAATGCCTCACAATTTGAACAAAGCTATGGTTCTAAAAACCACAAGCTTGTCTTATTGTGTGCTGTGACCCAGCAAGAATTGGCCACCACCACCCACCATTTTGTAAAACAATGAGTCATAAGGAAAGTGCTCATCCAAGACACAGAGGATAAAAAATGCCTGAGTCATGCTTCCATCCATTAGTGGATTTTTATTGGGGTAAAATATGAGCAGTTACGTGGCTAATCTGACAGGAAGATGAGGTAGATTGAAGTGGCACGTTATGCTTCCTGACAGATTTGTTTTCGACAGAGCAACAGTGTGGACGTAAATTACTGTCACACGAGCTGTTGCTTCAAGGCCAGATTTATAACATGTCTCCTAATCAAAAGATAATTGCTCCGCTCACTTAGCAGAGACACCGTGGTCGTTAGAATCCCTCCAAACTGCCGTCAACGCCCTGTCCGTTGTCCAGAACAAATGAGCAATTAGAGCAACCAAACGGCATTCAGAATACAGATGATGCTGGTTAGGATTCTAAAAATGAAGATACATCGTTTGTTTTTCCTCAATCACCAAACCATCCTTCCACTCTGCGTCCTGCGTATGAGCGTTTATCTTTTTAATCAACGTTTGGTGATGAATTGGATGAATGAGTGATTCTACAAAAAGAGTTGCTGAACCTCATAGACCTAAGAGATTAAAATCGTGCTTAACAAATAACACCCAATGAGCTTTACGCAGATTAACACCCTCGACTCCCCACAGAGATAATCGATTATACAGATCACAACACAAACAAACACAAACAAAGCAAGAACAAGTTTAAAAAGAAAAGTTATGTGGCTGGGGGGAAGGACGTAGCCAATGAAAGGAAGGTTACACACCTCAAAGAGTAAAAGTGTGTAAATTATGCATCATGTTTGTCCTCTTAGATTTGCTTTTGTGTGTGTTTCGCAAACCGCAAATCCACAATTCCCTTGAAGAAAAACATTTCTATCCCCAGGACTATTCAAAGACTCACATCGGGCCATGTATGTGGCGTAGCACACTAAGGTTTGATTCCGGCCATCGACATATCCTGCATGTCCCCTTTCTCTCTCATCCATCCTTCCTTTTAATCTCTTCTGTCTCTATCTCAATAAAGCAGAAATGTCCTAAAAACATGTATTTTTAAAAATGGTATACACCTTTGTATATCAGGACAGCTCTATATTGTTTAAATCCAAAATATCAGTTGAGGCAGAAAAGGCAATACTATGACTTCATCCCTTGAGGCGTTTTTAATTTATTTTATATTGAAAGCCGAGCCTGTACTGTGACATCTCTCTCCAACAGTACCGTATGTGAGGAGGAGAAAGGATTTGGGTCATAGCTGTACATGGAAAGACACTTAGAGCAGAACCAAGAACAGACTTCTGTCTCGTCCTGTTTTTCCTCTTCTCTTTATTGCTTTTTATTATCTCTCTCTCTCTCTCTCTCTCTCTCTCTCTCTCTCTCTCTCTCTCTCTCTCTCTCTCTCTCTCTCTCTCTCTCTCTCTCCTTATTTTGCCCTTCAGTTTTGCATATACTGTAGCCACAAAACATCAGTTACATCCTTTACTTCATTAGTTTACTCCAGGATTATGAATGTTGTCATCATTAGCGATTGTTGTTGCCAGCTGTAAGCTCGCTACTTA
Source organism: Nansenia antarctica (assembly GCF_963989245.1). NCBI lineage: Eukaryota > Metazoa > Chordata > Actinopteri > Argentiniformes > Microstomatidae > Nansenia > Nansenia antarctica. Next base: position 58,826,748 of record NC_137676.1, read on the forward strand.
ATGTTCTGTATCATCCCCATTAGACTGGTGAACCCTCCTCATCTCACACACCCACACTAAGCCAAGGCACCAAATCCATCTCCATATGATACTACCTCATAAACGAATCCTCAATCACCTTCAAGGTAACACAAGATGGCTGTGTCATCAATCACCTTGTACAGCAGCTCTTATATTGTTGACATACCCTCCGTTACGAGGACATAGTGTGAGGAAGGTAGGGAGGAACTTATTATTGGAACTTATTATCGTATTCTCTTGTTGTCACACTGTGACACTTACAGTACAGTAGGCAATTACCCCCCCTCCTCCTAACAGCTTGTAAAGTCAGCAGGGGTTGATAAGATGATGTTGTAAAGCTGCTGTTCTTGGGCGGAACGGAGCCAATTAGAGGGTTACTATTGTGGTCTAGAAAAGGATCCCCTTTTTATGTGCCAGGTTTTAGAGTTTGGGAAAAGGGTGTGTCCCCCAACGAAAATAATAGCCCTTTGCTTTGTTGTTTATGCCCATGTCTTTGCCGTCAATGCAGTGGATATTACTTTCCTTTCATCTGTTATGATGACATTCGATAGTCCCAAAACGGTATACTTCAAGCACTTAGAAAAGTGATGTTGAGTCAACCCGATATCATCAATCCATTATCACCAACCACTTCACATTTTGATGTCAACATATAAACTCCTAATATAGTATAATAAACAAGCCTTGAGAGCCCTTAAGGCCAATGTACTATATCTTGTTATCTTGTCAAACAGTTTGTGTTAAAGATAACTTCACTGGCTATACAACCTTGGTTCAGAAAAACCCAAACGATGTCTCTGAGTCACTTTCAGGGATGCAAGGGTGCACAGACAGTTCACACACGCTGTCTTGAAGAGAGTAAAACTGGCACATTCTCCAAGACATTTTTCCTCTAGACGCGGTCATGCCGGTTTACCGCCAAATGCTCTGAGCTGAGAGTTGACCCTGGTCAGCTTAAGCCTCATCTGTGAAACCGGCCCATTGTGAATATAATGTATACTAGCAAACACAATGCATCACTATGTATACCACCAATCACTTGGTATCATTGCATGAAATTCTTATATAACCGTAATCAATGTGTCATCGTATACAACAGCTGTCAACTCAGTCAGCACCATGGGGAACAGAGGTGGCTCTAATTTCCCTTCACCATAGTCAATGTTAGCCACCACATGGCTGGCTGGTTATAATCTGCAAGTGGTTCTGCTAGAATACCCATGAAATCAGTGAGCGTTGGGCTGTTGAGAGCCCCTATTCCCTTTTCAATTTGACTCAATGGACAATATAGCTCTCTTGACAGTTATACGGCAGGGAAACAAAATATGTTCATCCACGCTAAGTTGGCACCTGATAGGCTACTTACTAAACTGCATGAACCAACCAAGAACACAAAGTAGAATAAAGTTACTGAAGTTTAAGAGTTGAGGTAGACACTTCTCTGTTTTCTTTTTTAGTTATGTTGTGTCTGTTTGTTTGCTACAATCTGAAAATAACAGACATTGCACAAGTGGAATCGCCTGATAATTCTGGTCCTATAGCTGGTGGACAAATAGTGATTTCAGCAAGCTATTTCCTATTATGTATCTTGGAGCTCAGCCACAGATGAAAAGCCTTGTGGGAAATGTTGTTTATTTAGTCCTCAACTGAAATTGAAATCCGATGAGCCCAAGAACTGGGTTGAGGGTGTATCGAGAGTAAAAAAAATAACTCAATAAAATAAACACAAGAAAGAATTGTGATGAACCCTAAAATGTTTGTTTAATAAGAACGCATGTTAAATCTATACGGTCTGGGGGGTTAGGGTTAGATGGTCTGCATTTTGACAGCTAATGTGAATTACTGAGAACATTCCAGACCACCAACCTTCTGAAGTGCCACATATCTGTTTATTTGTTGCATAATACTACATAAATATGAAGATGGATACCCAGGCCACTATTGACAAGTAGCCAGTCTTGAATATGCATTCAACCATCAAGGCGGAATAATTGACAACAGAAGAGAACCGAACAATATAGAACAGAACAGAACACACCACACCACACAACACCTCCTTACTGCCTGTACAGAGATAGAACTTTTCCTTTGGCTTCATCAGCAACATAACACGATAACAACACCATAACAAAATGCTTTTTTAATTCCTATAAGAGTGACGAGGCCCTACCTGTTGTACAGCAGGATGTCTGGGACCCAGATCTGGTTGGAGGGGAAGCGCAGGTTCTGGACTCCGGGGTATTGGTCTGGGTTCCACGAGAGATAGATGTCCATCCAGTACTGCGCAAACCAAGGAGGAGAAGAAAGGGGAAGAGGAAATTGTATGGAATTTATTTATCTCAATGTACACATACATACATAAATACACATCTTTTTTTTCCATTTTATTTATGATTTGCAACAGCCTTTTTGATCATTCAAAGCCGCACTTGCAGCTAGACAACAGATTTGGGAGTTGTCCAGTGCTGAAGGGAGAAGGAGGGAGCGGCCTGCCAAAGAGTCTGATTCTGCTGCTGCCAATGTGTCGTTGTCTTGTTTGGCAAGGGAACAAAGCAGCCTTGATGAATGAACCAGGCGAGAAGTGATGGATAGAACCACCAAACCGTCAGAACTGGATAAACTTCGAAACGATGTTGCCATCGTAATGACATGTCTGGATAATAAAACATCTTGGCATGAGCTAGTAAAATAGATGTAAACAAACAGCCCATTTTCGCTATTCTGAATCCCAGTCTCTGATACTGTGGCGCAGACCGCCAAAACACATGAGGTCAGTTGAAAAAAAAAAACGGAACATGACGTTCACATTTTAAATCCCGGCTCCCTAATACCCCATGGCGTGTCTCTCACAGCTGTTGACAATGTTGGCCCTGACGCTACCCTCTCATCTTGTTCTGACCTCGCACCGCAAGCAACAGAGCCACCGCATTGTACATGAAAGCACTTTTAAAGCAGTGATTGTGTGTATTTCACACCACCTCTTGTCATGCAATGCTCAGCCACATGTGTCGTCCGCTGTGTTGATGCTGTCTGTAACGCCAGGCCCTCAGATGGTATAGCTGTAGGATTTATTCCCTGAAGTACTCTCAGGGCATGATCACCTCAACTGATGTGACCACTGATGCTTATCCAGTCCATTGGGCAGATGTACTATATGAGTACTATATGATTGTCCCTTGAGGACGGTGTGTGTGTGTGTGTGTGTGTGTGTGTGTGTGTGTGTGTGTGTGTGTGTGTGTGTGTGTGTGTGTGTGTGTGTGTGTGTGTGGGTGTGGGTGTGGGTGTGAGTGTGTGGCTTTCATGTCATGCCATCATGTCAAAGCCTAGTACATAATGAATGTACTTTAAAGCAATGTTATATGTTCATGTGTCTCCTCTCACGTATGCGTTGACTCATACCTAATCGTCTAATCACTGCACTTTTTGGATCCAAGTGGTTTTGTCCTTCCGTCAACTCGCTTTCATGTTTGCTGGCTTCAACACCATAGACAACAGCCTAATAATAAGGCCAGTAGATTGGAAACAGTGTACAGCTTTCATGTATCAGGAAATAGACCAAACAAACATAATGTACAATGTTATATAATGTAAACCCAGGGAATAGGTTTGAAACAAAGTTGGAAAGAATGCAGTGTCAATCCAAGTGTTTTGAACATTCTAGTTAACAATAACAGAACAGGTCACACAAGGAAAGGCTGTATTTGGGTAAAACCACTTCAATCAAATAATCAAATAATAGACTCTACAGTGGAACAGTCAGACTAAAGTCCATAACAGCTTACTTATCAAAGTTTAGTAAAGGGTTAAAACACACTGCACAAGTAAAGACTGCTGAAATAGCCTTCTTCTTCACTGTTAATGTGCCTCTTAGGTCTCTCACAATTTGCTGCCTCTGCAATGTCCCCAGGCCATTAAAGGAGATGGGACCCCTATAATAAAGGGGGGCGCTTAAATAATTGACTGATTCAAAGTAAGCCAAGCCTGAGAGCCAATCAGAGCCTGTTTACGGTAAGGAAAGCTGACAGGTCCAATCCTGCGGGGTGACATTGGATTGTGACCTCATTCATGGGCTGTTCTGATAAGGAGGTTGCCACGAATACAGAGGAAGTAGAATCTAGCATTACCTACACTCTACCTGTGTATCAAGAGATATATTGTGATACTATGTATTCATGTTTCTATTATATCCATATCACCTTACATAGTATCTGAGCGATTGCACTAAATATATTTCCATATGTCCTTAATATGATCCTGATATTATACAAAATGCATGCCGAAAGGCATTCAAAGCCGAGATTCAATAACAATAACGTCACTATTATATCTCCTATTATGATATTCTGCAGTAGATTTGTTTATCCCGTTCCCTTGACAACATTTGTCGTTTGTCTTTTTGGGAACAATATTTACCTGTGCAGGGCAGAAACCATAAAAAAATAAATACTTAAATCATTGGTTTCTACTTAAAATGTTTGCATTTATTGTTTAACCGTTGTATGAAAGCTATCAACTCCCCCTATCCATGACAGTATTGATGATAAATCGTGGCATCTCTGGAATTATTGCTTAATTATACAATGGTTTGATCAGAACAAGCATTATGACTGGCTGAGAGGCATTCGAAGCACCTGCACCTGTTTTTCACGTTCCCTTGACCACATTTGTAGTTTTGGGACTTGTCAGCGCTGGGCAGACTTATACAATGGATTGATGAAAACAAGCATTCTGTAACGGCCCTGTGTAAGGCCTTTAGCAGCTCCGCCAAGGGAGTTAGTGCAGCCAGTTTGTAAACGGAAGGTCGTGAATTCGATACCCGCTGAGGGCGAGCTACTCTACCCCACTGTTCGCTACATTGGCGAGAGAGTTAACTCTCTTGGCAGAGCTACTAACAGGCCTTACCCAGGGTTGTTACACTATCCCCTCCGTTCAGGAGAGCGTGCCCTCACGCTTCCCTATACAGAGTTCCTTACATGGATACGCCTCTCCGATGGCCTCACAGGTGTCATCCCACTGCTGACACCAATGTAGCCAACGGCGGGGTAGAGTAGCATAACTGATGTTTTGTAACTGATGTTTTGTGGCTACAGTATATGCAAAACTGAAGGGCAAAATAAGGAGAGAGAGAGAGAGAGAGAGAGAGAGAGAGAGAGAGAGAGAGAGAGAGAGAGAGAGAGAGAACTCATGACCTTCCGCTTACAAACCGGCTGCGCTAACTAGAGTGTTAACTCCTCTGGCGGAGCTGCTAAAGAGCCTTACACAGGGTTGCGATTGGCCAAGAGGTGTTCAAAGCCGTGATGTAATAACAATGTCACGGTTAAGTAACCTATTATGATACTTAATAAAAGCAATAATGCCTGAGAAATGTCTGAGAAGCACAGCTAACGCAAAGCTAAGATAATCTCCATTTATGGAAAAACAACCCAAAGACAATGACATAGCGTATGTTTTTACACTTGTTTTTCTGCCAGTGGCAATGCAGGCAAAGGCTTAGTAAGATCATAAGTCATGAGTTTGACTGTTCTGTCATATCATATCATATCAACAAAAGATTGATTGATTTACATGTTTAAATGGGATTTCCTAAGCTCGTTTCATGAATATCTTGGGGCATAAATACAATAAGATGTAATACACACCGCAGGATATAAACATCAAACTCATCTCCACAGCAGGTAAACAAAAGCAAAACAACAATTATACTTGCAAATCGTAATATCACACAAATGTTGCATACAAACGTACCAGCTGTAGCCACGCGTTCGTCATTAAAACCTGGTTCTTCTCGTCCTGCGGGGGGATCGGGGATGGGTGGGATGGAAGAGTAGAAATTGCTTCAGTACACAGTCACAGAGTCTTAAACTGATGTCTGTTCATGGAGCTAGTCTCCTCCGGAGGGAGAAAGTTAATTAAATTCAGTATGTCAGGTAAACGTAAGATAACACTTAACTGGCTGTTAAATATAACATTGACTGAATAACCACAATGAGAGGACTGGTGACATATGAAGAGAGAGAGAGAGAGAAAGTGGAAAAGTGAGAGAAAGTGAAAGAGATGGTAAGGCAGAAAGAGAGAGGGTGAGAGAGGGAAAACATTTGTAACACATTCAGAGAGAGGGAGACGGAGACAGAGAGAGACAGAGGAAAAGGAGTTTGGGCTTGTGTTGATACATTCTACATGACACAGAGACGTGTTAAGATACACATTCTGCACCAATACATATAGTGTCTATCCGAATGTGTTGCTTTGCCATCGCCTCCACAAACATCCTAGAACCTGGCTGTCAACAATAATCGCAGGAGATAAATGCATCTTCTCCGCCTCCATCTCTTGCATCTTCAGAGTATTTTTGAGATGTGAAGTTGAAAAATGTATTATGCGCCCGACTTTTCTCTCTACTGCTAATGCTGTAATATCAAATCAGTTCACATTTTCTATTACTCCTTATGTATCGTCAAGCACAGATAAAGTGAAATACTGCAGTGGAATTGAACCGTAAAACCTATCAGGAGACAGTGAAAATTCTTCTACTCTAGAGATAGAGAGTCTAAACTATTTAACTGTGAAGTAAAATAAACTAAATTACTTTCTGCGAAGAGGTCAATTGTAAAGCTCTGGCTCCGAATCTAAAACTCTGGCCTTCAACACGGATGATTAAACAGCTGAAGGCAACCTCATCCTCTCGTTTTAAAATGGACGGTGGCCATTTTGGCATATACCCCACACAGAGACATTTGGTCATTTGTTTCTTGACGGCCTTCCAGAAACGCCAATGGGAGGAGAGAGTTTAAGTTGGAAAGATGGAGGGACACACCTAATGCACACCACAGTTCTGTTCTACATGAGTAAATCAACCTGAATAGAATTACGGACTTCGAGAGAAATTGTTGTTTTTAACTTTCCTCTTGGATATGAGCCATCGGGTTTGGGTCAGTGAATATACTGTATATACTGTAAGTTAAGAGGGCAGAATGTAACCGGGCCTCAACACTACATTACAAGACCCTAAGAGGGTAATAGGACGTAAATTGACACATCTGTGGAAAATTCAATGAGGTGAAAATAGTTCATGTACTAATTTTATTTATTTATTTTAATAATCTGCACACTACAAATACAACTGACCTCTAAAATGTGTATTCATCTTTCTTGCCGATTGACCGGACATTTTTAAACTACATACGTGTTCATATTCAGAAAGGTCAAAACACTCATCATTCTGTCAACTTGCATTTGACACAGTATGACAGTGGTAGCAAACAGTAGATTTGTCATACTGCTGACTCGAATCAACCTGGGCTGTACTGTGCTGGCCTGGACACACATCCAGTGTACCACTAGCTAGAAAAGACCATACAAATAGATTTATAAACAACCCAATCTGGGCCAGCGCTGTACAGTTTGGTTAATCCCTGTAATGTGTGAAAAGCCCAAATTCATTCAATCCCTTTTGAATGGCCGGTATTGAACTCTCTAACGATACAACACATGATAGCATTGACCCCCCCTACTAGCATTAATTCAATCCAATTAATGCTAGCCATGGCTTTCATTAAAAGCTTAGATGGTAGAGGAGTTATGAGATCTAGATAGACTATGGTGTGCCAAGGTGGTGGTCACCTGACACACTCCTGCCCTCAGGCGATATCTCCTGTGTTTTATGTTCTGTCCAGGCCTATGTTATATTATTATTCAATTATATGCTTTTACTTGATCTCATTATTTCATTAGCTTTCTCTTTTTCTCTCTTTTTCTTTCCACCTAGTGTCATGTTAAGCTTTTTCATGCTGCCTTTTCTTGTTCACTTTTGACACCCCGTCTTTCTCACTTTCAGTCAGTCTCTCTCTCTCTCTCTCCCCCCCCTAATCTCTTGCTCTCTATCTGCCTCTCCCCCCTCCCTCCACCTCCCTCCCTCCTCCCCCACCCCAATCTGCCTTCATGCCGCTGCTTGCCATGTAAGTCCATTCTCAACCACTGCATTCGCAAACACCCTCTCCTCTCGCCCCCTCGCTGTCCAATCTTATCTTTCCCGCACTCAAAGAGCCTCTTTCCTCAAGCAGTCACTTTGAAATGAGACCATCCAGATTGTACTTAGCAAGACAATACCCAGCTTTCTGTTTCAAGGGCTTGTGTGCCTGGGTTGCTCCGTTACTTATCTGAACTTGGATTGAAGCAATGTTTTTTGTTCTCGAGGTTTTCTTTCTGTTATGTTCTTTGTGGTGGGTGAAATAAAGCGTTTGACCCTCAAAGGTCAGTATTTGTCCTGTCTGTCACCCAATGGGATCGCTCTAATATTCTCATAAAACAGGTTTGATTGGGTGGCGGAAGTGATTGACAGCCCTTCATAGCCAATAAAAGAGGTACTTTGCTGTGAGTGAAAGGAATGAATACAGTTGTACACTGTTGTAATCTATTATGAATGTGTCAGCATCCACTTCCCACTTCCACTGCCTCCCTCCATTTCCACCTGCCTCCCTGCCTGCCACCCTGCCTCTCTCCCTGCCTGCCCCCCTCCCCACCTGCCTGCCTCCCTGCCTGCCTCCCTGCCTGCCTGCCTCCCTCACCACCTGCCTGCCTCCCTGCCTGCCTGCCTGCCTGCCTCCCTCACCACCTGCCTGCCTCCCTGCCTGCACGCGTCCTTCCCTCACCACCTCCCTGCCTCCCTGCCTGCCTGCCTCCCTGCCTCCCTCCCTCACCACCTCCCTGCCTCCCTGCCTGCCTGCCTCCCTGCCTCCCTCCCTCACCACCTCCCTGCCTCCCTGCCTGCCTGCCTCCCTGCCTGCCTGCCTCCCTCCCTCGCCACCTCCCTGCCTGCCTCCCTGCCTGCCTCCCTGCCTGCCTGCCTGCCTGCCTGCCTGCCTCCCTGCCTCCCTGCCTGCCTCCCTCCCTCGCCACCTGCCTGCCTGCCTGTCTGCCTGTCTGCCTGCCTGCCTGTTTGCTTGCTTACCCGCCTGCCTAACTGCCTGCCTCCCCTCCCCGCCTGCCTGCCTGCTTACCTGCCTGCCTGCTTACAATTACAAATGTTTTGGTATTCACATGTTTATTTATTTTGTTTACATTGGAATAACACACAAAAGCAGAGAAAAAAGCCAAATCTGATCGTTCCCTATCGTTCCACACAGAACAAACAAAATGGACAGTACAACATTATTGGATCCTTTTCAAAATGGTAAGACATAATTGTATTGCAAGTATGTAATGCTCCTTTAATTTGTCACCTGTGGCAAGTTACAGGTGCTGACAACATAGAAATCACACTTCACACAAAAGTTGACTCAACCTTTGTGTTGTGTGTCTGTGTGTACCACACTGAATTGTCTGAGGATTTGAGAACCAATATTGTGGAAAAGCATGGACAATCTCAAGGCTACAAGTCCATCTCCTGCTTACCTGCCTGCCTGCCTGCCTGCCTGCTTACCTACTTGCTTGCTTACCTGCCTGCCTGCTTACCTACTTGCTTGCTTACCTGCCTGCCTGCTTACCTACTTCCTTGCTTACCGGCCTACCTGCCCTCCCGCCTGCCAGCCCGCTTACCTCCCTCCCTGCCTGCCCTCCTGCCTGCCTGATTACCCGCCTGCCTGTTTACCTGCCCTCCTGCCTGCTTACCTGGCCAGCTGTCCTCCCGCCCTCCTGTCCGACCTGCCTGTCTAGCCAGTCCCTGGTGGTGGTGGAGCCAGACAACCATCTATCTGACCTGTCTAGTCAGTCCCTGATGGTGATGCAGCCAGACGGCCAGGTCTCTGACCTGCCCTAGTTCCCCTGGTGGTGAGGGAGCCAGACGGCGAGGTACCTGACCTGCCCCAGTTCCCCTGGTTAGTTATGGTGGCCAGATGGAGCTCTGGGTTGTGGTGAGGCTGGGTCATACATAATACACTAACACCCGGTCCCTGGGAATGAAAAGGCCAACACAAACACATAACTAATGTATCTGCTCATTCATAATGAAGGCCAAGGAAAACGCTGAGTCCTTTTCAATTCCGTCCGGGAAGTGTTTTGAAACACCAATTAAATTCCAAATTCCAGGGGCCTCACTTAATAAGACTGTGCGGATGACAGTGCGGCAGAGGATTGACGTGAAAAGGTTGTGTACGTACGAAAGCCAGCGTTCTCAGGCGACCCCTGGAGGCAAACGTTGGAATTTATACAAAAAATAAACTTGGTGTGAAAATGTGCGGCCCTGCGCACACACTCTGTGCAAAAAAAAACATGATTTAGGATAATAAATACAAACGGAAATATCCGCTTTTGCAAAACAAACCCTCAAATATACTGTACAGTTTAATCGGGAATCATATTTAATTGAATGTGTAATTATTAAACAACACTTGCATGTTATGAAATGTATTCTCATAAACAATAAGGTGAGCAGTAGGACAAATCACGTTTCATATTGTTTCATATTGTTATCACGCGTTTGTGGCGCAGAACTGTTGCACAGAATTTCACTTTCAGCCTTTCTGTGAACTCCACTGCCTTCGGGGTTTGCCTTCATTGTCATCATGCAGTCCGTATAGATAAATATTAATGAGGGGCATTTCACTGACGGCATGTGCACTGTGTTATTAATCAGAATATTTCTGTGCATAAACGTTCTAGCTTTCGTACGTACGCAACCTTTTTACACCAGTCCTCTGCACAGTTTTATAAATGACCCCCCTGGTCTGTCGTTGGAGCCACAATCAAGCGCTGAACTTACATAGCACTGATATCGGGCTCCGTGTCAATATTCTACAGTGGCTTCTTTCCCTGAAAGACCTAGACTAGCTACAGCAGAATCCAACTGTGCCTCCGGTGTATGGCTTTCACTTATCCTGTCTGCTCAGATCACAATAACAGAGGAGACATGGAAATAAAAGCCTCCGTAGAGAATTACGATGTGTCTGTGGCTGACAGAGAGGGGAGTCTGCAGGGCTATTTTAGCAGCCCACCTGTGGACACTTCAGAAGCCTGCCTCGTCCCACTGTCCTGTTTCTGTCTCAGATGATTACCTGAGACTGATCAACCTGAGGATCTCCAAACATATTATGCCCCTGCGACTTCCACCCGCATCCCCTATTCTGACCAAATTCTCTCGCGCGCGCACACGCACACGCACACACATGCACACACACACACACACACACACACACACACACACACACACACACACACACACAGACGCGCACACACACACACACACACACACACACACACACACACACACACAGACACACGCACACACACACACAGGATTAGCAGTAGTGGAGCGCAGCAGCTGGCTCCAAGGCGCGGCCTGTGAACTGATTGAGAGGAATTCATGCGTTCACAGTTTCACAGCTTCCCAGCCGTAGCCTATGGGCCCCCTGCCATCTGGGGCCAGGGCCGGAGCCAGGGAGCACAGGTTTGAGCCGGAAGAAAGCGGCCATGTTTTTGTATGTGGTGGAAATTGGGCTTGTACAGAACCGGTCATCCATAGGCTCCATAGTTCTAACTGGGCCACAGAGTTGTTCCAGTCTAGTGGCTCCATAATGAAGAGTGATTGGCCCTACAGTAGTCATTCTATTGAATTGGCGTAACAGTTTTACATCTGGTATCTTTTCGGAGTTCGATACGTCACCGTGGTGGGGTCTGAACACAGAGCCAAAAGCCATTTGGAGCATCTAATGAATTGGAGGTGTTTTTACATCAAGCGCTAATGAGTAGCAGTCCGTAACCTTATCCAAGCGTCAAGGGACACGTCACCATTGGTTTAACTGATGGCGGGATAGTGGTGGCCTAGTGGATAATGAGTTGAACTGGTGATTTGAAGGTCAAATCCCACCTCGGAACACCACTACTAGTGTGCCCTTAAGTAAGGCACTTAGCCCTAAATTACTCCAGGGAGACTGTCCCTCTAATCTAATTGTAAGTCGCTTTGGATAAAAGCATCTGCTAAATGGTTCAAATGTAAAATGTAACTCATACTCTTTATCTCCAGCACCTTACCAGTGCCTACATATGTGAAAACGCCGATTTTCGATGTTCTGTAGTCAGAAAAGATTGGGAAAATGGTCCTAAGGAAATACTTATAATAGGAGTGTCAGCTAATGTTCTATAGGACGAAGGGGCTTGTCTCAGAGTTGCCACTGTGACGTACAGTACTTGTTAAGCCCATCATACATGTACCGTATGTATGTCTGCACTTTTGCTATTTAGAGACACTTGCTGGCCATTTGCGGTATTGCTCTTCTTCTTTGGTACCTATCAGGAAGTAGGAATTAAATTCTTCATGGTTTAATAATTCAGCTCAGTAACATGCACTACCACCCTTATTGTTTATGGCGGTCACTGTGTAAGCATCGCTTGTGAGAACAATGAACTTGTTAAGCTTCTTATCTTGCATTATAAGAGATATTTTGTGTAAATGAGTTAAAATCTTGTGTAAATCTTAGCGTTTCATGTATGCTGTGTAATAAACTGCCCTACTTGTCTAAACTATGTTGTGTTCTTATACCGGTTAGCCTCACTAGCTTTGTTAGCTATTTTCACACGTTATGTTCAAATAAATTCCTATTTTGAACATTCAAACTTTGTATGTGAACTAGTATTCATGCAAGGAACACTTGTGTATTGCTATTCTTTTTTCCCCCTTTTTTATTTGTTTACGGTTTCACTCCCTAAGGCTTTTTCCTGACTCATGTCATCTGTGAGTGGAGTTTGGGTAGATGTAGATGTAGATGTAGATGTAGGTAGGGCTTATATACTACTACTGTACAAAATTAGACATCTACCCAAACTCCACTCACAAGCGCCATGCGAGTCAGGAAAAAGCCTTCTAGCTCTTTTGGACAGTACATTAGCATATAAGTCCCTTGTACACAAACCCATGTTCTGTCCTGGTCTGAGTGCATTGTGGGGGATGCATAAAACACTGGGATATAACACCATATGTGGCGCATGCATCCGTGATGCAAATGTAACCATGCAGTTATCATGACACACACATTCAAACACACACACACACACACACACACACACACACACACACACACACACACACACAGAGGCTGTGACAGAATAAGTATGTCTCAAGTGACTGTGACTATGTTTATTGGCTGAGTGCTTCTCCATGGTCAGGAAGACTGATGCAACTCTGCATGGCTCTAAGATTTACAGCTGCACTGTGTGTGTGTGTGTGTGTGTGTGTGTGTGTGTGTGTGTGTGTGTGTGTGTGTGTGTGTGTGTGTGATTGCGTGATTGCGTGCGTGCATGTGTGCGTGTGTTTGGTCCAGAATGCATGAATGCAGGACACCACAAGACAGCTGTTCTGACTGAGTTTTCCAGGAAACTCTACGATTGTGGTAAAATAGGGAGAGAGGGGGGGTGGGGGGAGACAGAGAGTTTAATATAATAAAAAGCAATAAAGAGAAGAGAAAAAACAGGATGAGAGAGAAAGAGAGAGAAAGAGAGAAAGAAAGAAAGACAGAGGGAGAAGAGTGAATACAATTTAAACAAAGGCTGATGTGAAAAAAGGCAGAGAGAGTGAGAGGGAGGAAATAAAAACAAAGGTATGAAATGGAGGTGGGGGGTGGGGGGTGGGGCACAGCAAGATTGTATTTTCTTATTGAAAGAGGGTCAAGCCCTTTCGAGAGATGAAATTAAAGGGAGAGAAAGGTTGTGGATTTCTGAGAAGATTAATATTACTACAGAGAGTGGCTCTGAATAATAAAACTCTCATCGACTGATTGAGTAAAGATTAATACAACACACAAATGGCATGACAAAACATGACATAAACTCATATTATTAGGTAGGTGATAACCTTCTTCCTTTGTCTCTCAGCCCAAACTACTACGGTACAGTATGCCAACACCACATACACACACACACACACACACACACACACATACACACTCACCACGTCTATGATCTGCAGTAGCGTGAGACCCAGTTCCACCAGTATAGGTTGTGAGTCATTATGTACTGGTCTCTCCAGCTTGGTATAGTTTACCATGAGGTCCTTGTACAACTTCCTCTGATGCTGCCCCGCAAGACAACCTGAGAGAAAGAGAGAGAGAAGGAGAGAGAGAAGGAGAGAGAGAAGGAGAGAGAGAAGGAGAGAGAGAGAGAGAGAGAGTGTGTGAGTTTTAACACACCTTTATTGCACAATTTGTAATGAAACACGGTAACCTTGTAAAAAAACAAAAAAACACATAATAAAACGAAACAAGATATTGACAAAATCAAGTTCCACCTCCACAGCTGAGCACAGTCCACCATGGTAGACTCACACATTGGTGTCTCAATGCTCATACTGCCTACTGACTACTAATAGCCTCTTTCACACCTTCTCATTCATTCAGGTGGTGTAATGGTGTAGGTAATGTTTTCTTGGCACACTTTGGGCCCGTTAATAACAATCAATCATTGCTTGAATGCCACAGCCTATTTGAGTATTGTTGCTGACCGTGTGCATCCCTTCATGGCCACAACGTAACCATCTTCTAGTGGCTACTTCCAGCATAATAATGTACCATGTCACAAAGCAAAACTGGTGTCATGAACATGACAATGACTTCAGCGTTCTTCAGTGGCCTTCTCAGTCACAGGATATGTATCCAATAGAACACACTTGGGATGTGTTGACCTGAAAAACCTGCAGGAATTGCGTGATGCAGTCATGTCATCATGGACCACAATCTCAAAGGAGATTGTTTAGGCCATGTTGTTTAAAAATGCATGCAGTAGGCGACACATGTCAACATACAACATCTCACTCATACTGAATTCTGTAATCTGTAATTCAATTATGATTTGTGGGTCCAAAATGGGAAAAGACTTCCTGACTAGTGTTGCAGCACATGGATAGGCAAATCTAGTAGGACATCCTGGCTTTGTATACATACGCAATTACTGTCAATTTCAGACTGCAAAACCTTTGAATCTCGCAAACTGAAAACGCCTCCTATTTAGGTCACAGTAGGAGCATTCAGACACGCCCTTCAAACATTGTCGAGAGAGAGAGAGAAAAAGAGAGAGAGAGAGAGAGAGAAAAAGAGAGAGAAAAAGAGAGAGAGAGGGAAAAAGAAAGGTGACATTTGATGCCCAAAGATGCTACAGTGTGTAAAATTCT
Source organism: Nansenia antarctica (assembly GCF_963989245.1). Taxonomy (NCBI): domain Eukaryota; kingdom Metazoa; phylum Chordata; class Actinopteri; order Argentiniformes; family Microstomatidae; genus Nansenia; species Nansenia antarctica. The sequence continues at coordinate 58,841,860 of NC_137676.1, forward strand.
CCAGACTACTGTGAAATGATGATTCAATCATTTGGCATGATGGCATTTTCAATTATACTCAACCGTACAAACACATTGAGCATCCACTCTAAGGAAATACAGATCAAAACACAATATGAACAAACCCATTATGAATATATTGAATCACATTTACATTGTGAAAGTAATTACGGTATTTGCTTATTAACTTTGGATTAATTGAGAGGTTTACACAATACTATGAGGCAGCTCGAACATGATAAGGCTATTTAGCATGAATAAATATTCAAATGAAGTTGCTGATGCAATGGAACAGCAAAAGCAGTCAAGCATAATGATAATAATATTTTTTCATGCGTGCGTGCGCACACACACACACACACACACACACGCTCGCACACACACACACACACACACACACACACACACACACACACACACACACACACACACACACACACACACACACACACACACAGAGAGCCAGATACATGACAGATGTCACTCACTAAACCCATGTTCACAGTTGATCTGAGCTCATTATCCTTCTCCAACAAAGTGTGTGAGTGACTCTAACAAGGTTCATGCCAGTCACACTGATCACAGTCCAATGACAGTAACATCTGGGGTTTCTTTATGTGTAATTAGAACATATGCTAGCATACACATTCACACACACACCCCAACACACATGCACACACACCATATGCGATACATAAGAGCTCTTGCATCAAGCGATATAGTACCATAGAGTGATAGCACTGTCGTCGGACTGACACATCTGTCATTCATTTAATTTTCTTTTCTTTTCTCTTCTCTTAAAACAGTGATCCCTCTTTCGGCTGTGATAATGAACGTGTTGGTGACACATGTCTCCAATGTGGCTTTCAAAGATGTCAGCCCAGGAAAGCTAATTTCACCATTAGGGGGAAAACTTTGACATTAGAATGACAGTCGATGACACCGGAGTTCTCTGAGAAAAGTTGTTTTCTTTGAGAATTCTTCTATTTCCCTCTGAGTCTAGATCCATACAAATGTCAAATTATGATAAACAACAGAGGGACGAGTCAACAACATGTTTCAAGCAGGGTTTGTTGGAATAATGAGGGTATAAGACAATGGTTTTCAGTGCACAGACACAGTGCGTTAAACATCCAGCAAAGAGATTAACTTGACTCCTCAACATTGGCACAGATCTGACAAAACAGGATAGGTCAAATCAGATCTCCAACCCGGTATCAGCCATTTTGCTCTACCCCATCGTTTATTCTCGGGTCTGTGCCTTGAGGCAGATGAGGAGAAACAATTCACTTTAGACTGTTACGATGCACCCGACAGTGACCGAGCAAATGATTCCTATTATGGTCTTTCACTGCCCTTCACACAGAAGTTACACCCTAGCTTATCATAAAACTTTCCCATTCCTCAGCAGCTCAGCCAGAACCAAAAAGGTCTGGTCTCTTGTAGCCAAATAAATACCCTCCAAAATTAGAATGTTGTCTCAACACTCTGGAGCAATTACCAAGTGGCCGCGGAGACAAGAGCGTGCATAATGACAGCAGTAAATGGGCGGCTAATTATCTAACGAGCCAAAAGTAAACAAAGGCCTCCTGGTGCTGCTGCGCACCGAGGCCCTTGGCCGGGATCACGGCATGAAATCCGCATAACGAGGCTGATTGACAGGAGGGTCGCACTGACCCAGGTGCAGTGTTAAGAGTTCAGGATGCTGATGGTCTGGGAGGGCTACGGTTTCACTAGGGTGGCCTGTTCCTGAGGACTTGCTTGAGGACATAGAATGAATTTAGTGTGTAGAAGCAGTCGCTCTAATTCCGGGTGATTTATGTTTGGATGGCGGGGGGGGGGGGGGGGGGGGTCTGACGATGACAGATGGATAGATAAAGAGAGAGAAGGGGTGAGACAGCGCAACAAAGTTAAGTAGCTAAACCAAAACAAAGCATCAACAGCTTTACCCACACTTTCCCATAATGCCTTTTCCTTTTTTCTGTCAACTCCGTCTGAACTCCCTGCTCTGCTTTTTTATGTGATTCTCCTCAACGGCCCACAAAGACAGATGCCAGGCTTATGAAACTGAACCCCCATGTGTTTTAACTAACTGCTCTTTTGATATTGTCTACACTGGGACATGTTCTCCACAGAACTGAGAGCTGCTGCTGTGTGTGTGAAGTTCAAGTGGGGCTAAAACACAAGAGTATTCCCCAGCCCCAGTGGGGGAGGAAGGCATTTAAAAGCTTCTTTTGTTAGAGCTATTAACAGGTACTGCAGTAGCCTAGCATTCATTAGCATTCATGACTTATTCAAGTGCATCTGTTCCCCATGGCCCAGTGCTTTTAATAGACTCTGGGTCCATATGAACAGTATTCTGTAGATTTATCAAATGTCCAAATGAAGCACTCGTGTTTAGTATTTTGCACGCAATGAGCTCAGCGACCCATTGACCCCAACAGATGCTGAATAGAAACTCTCTCAGGTCTGTTACCTCAGGTCTGTTACCTCAGGTCTGTTACCTCAGGTCTGTTACCGCAACCATCTTCAGTTGTCTTTTGAGGACACTTAAATCTCCTCTTCAGCAAATTAAATGCAGGTTCAATATAATTTAAATCTGGAAATTGACTTGACCAGCAAAGAACTTTCCACTTTGACCTGAAAAATCACTTTTGGGTATCCTGAAATAAGGGGACAATGTGTAAAAAGTGAAACCAATATATCAAATAAAAGCTGAGAATCTTTTAGGATTTAAAATCCAAACTTTTGGAGTGTAGAGGTGAAAGAAGATATATACTACCGGTATGTTTTTTTTTTTTTTTACTTTAAATTTTTTTTCTCAGAATGATAATAATATATCATATTATAATATAGAATGATAGAATGATCATAGAATGATAAAAATGATAAATAAAAATAATAAAGTGATTAATAAATAAATTAATAAAATAATAAACTGTCCCATTACAGGGTACTGCATGTATGTATGTAGTATATGTACATATGTTTGCAAGTAAGGTGTGTGTGTGTGTGTGTGTGTGTGTGTGTGTGTGTGTGTGTGTGTGTGTGTGTGTGTGTGTGTGTGTGTGTGAGAGTGTGTGTGTTGTATGCATGTTGTACTGTATGTAAAAGCATGCATGGACCTGATTACTCTAAGATATGGTCTTCTGTAATAATAATATCATTGCTCTGTATGTTTGCCTACTACAAAGATAACAAATTACACCTATACACAGAGAGTTAGTTCTATGAAGACCAACTTTAAATATCCCCTATATGGAAATGCAAGCGTACAAATGTGTTTCCACACCATGTCAAATGGCCTATGATCTGAACCAGCTGAGGCCCAAAAACACATCTGACTCTAGCGTTTGATGATAACATGTTATAGTACAAGTAGGGATGGGCATCAATGATCGACGATCGATAATTGATTGATAAGGATCTTGGTCGATCACAAAACATTTTAATCAATAATCATTAATATATATTTTTTATTTTTATTTTTATTTATTTTTATTTTTTAATGACACTAACGTTTTCAGTCATCCTCCTATTTGTGAGTAACTGGTTTTTTACTGCTCCTATGGTGAGTTACTTATTTTCTATATTTTTATTTATAACATAAAATGTGTTTTTAAGTTAAACAATTTAGGCTACTCACTGCCTTGTTTAAGAGGATTGTTATCTGACTGTAGTGTCTAGTTTGAATGTGAATGAATGTGTGCAATAGCAACACAAATAAAGTTTTCCCCAAGGAAAACATGCTTGTTATTTCTTTTTGACATTTTTTTATGAAAAGAAGCTTATCGATTAATCGATAATTGATCGTTAATTCTTGCGATTATCTAAAAAGAAATTGTGATCGTTTGCCCAGCCCTAAGTACAAGATGACCAAACATTTTAGGTATTCGTTCTTCTCCTGACCAGTTTTTTTTACGAGGGACATGTTGTACTGCCAATGATCATGAACTGATTACTGATTCTGAATCACCTTTCACTAGTTCTCAAAGTACTTTATATGGAAGATAACTCACACCATCCAATTACAGTAGAGATCATAGGCTTCAGGGGACAAAGTAAAGGATTCTGTAACAAATACTGGGTTGAAGACTCCTTCCACATGACATTTGCAGTAAAAACCAGTTCATTCGGATCGGAACAGACATAGGCTGTTCATGTTTAATCCAGACAGACTGATTTTGATATTATCTCTCTTTGTTCAATATGATATCATCTAATGTAATCTGTTTGAAAGTACGTGGCATTATGTATTTAAGTGATGAAAATCCTAGTTCATATATACTTGGATTAGTGGCTGGATACTGTCCTATAAGATGGACCTAGTTTGGACTGTGAATAAAACATCTGAACCCCCCTCCTCCTCCTGCTCTCTTCTCCTGCCTTCTTCATCCTCCGTCTCTTTTCCATCCTACTCTTCCTCTTCCTCCTTCTTCTTGTCTACCCCTCAATCCTCTTCCCTCCTCTTCCTCTTCCCCCTAGCTGTAGACTAGACATCAATCCCATGCCATGCGAAGCAGGAATAGCACAGCTCAACTGATCTGAAAATCACATGAATGGTTCCAAGTTTAAAGTTCAACATTTACACATCCATATGCTTCAGAGATTATTGGATCCATACATCTGCCCTCAACCAAGTAAACCTACTCTGGGTCAGGGTTCAGGTTAATGGTCGCATCCATCTAACGTGGAGTCTGAAACCCAGTTAGATCTGAACAGTGACATGACCTGGCGACTGTTGGAGAGAAGACTAATCACGGTCAGAGACCAACGTAGCCAAAGGACAGCAATCGTGTCCAACAAATGGCTCCTATATATCTCTTTCACTGCACTAGCACCCGTCATATTTTCACTCTAAGATCCACGAGGGGCCCACGAATGAAACGTCGTCGATCGATAGAATTCAGCTGTGTGCTAAAATAAAACTAACTGCCTTTTATGGCAGAAGCCACTGTTGTAATGCAGTAGCAGCCAACACTGTTTATGCTGGGTGCGCTCCTGAATGCACTGCTGCCTTCAACGCAATTTAAAAAAGGGAAAATGTCCCAGGGTCGATGATCATCTATTATGTTGTGTTTCCTTGATGTTCCTATTTTGACATTCCCAGACAATGATACTAGGATAGAGTCAAACATTTCATCACAACACATATTCATTTCAAACATTTCATCACAACACAGATTCTCAGTGCAATCACTAAAAAAAGAAAAAATAACTTTACATAAACCATCATGATAAGCAGGCAGGCAAAATCAAATAGACGTTTTGGGTTCATTCACCAGACATAGCCTAACGGTTTGGTTTTCGCCGGGCACAAACAAACTGAATTCTTATTGAATGATAAAAATACAATTAGAAATTATGACGTTCATGCTTCTCTGGCTCAATCCAAATATAAGAAAATGGTTCAGGTATCGAAGTCATGAATGAGAGAGGCTCCAAGCCCCCTCCTCTTCTATGTGTGTGCTGTAGCTACATTGATGTAGCTATGTTGATGTGGAGTTTTGTTTGTGTTGTGTAACCTATTGTGGGTTTTGTGGATTACTGGATGTATGTGGATTACATTGAACAATGTATTGTGTACAATTTAGCAGATCTGCAAAGCCCTAAGCAGTAGGGTATATGGGAAGGGACTTGGGGTTGTTTTGGGGACAGGCAACAGTGTAATATCACTCTGCTGCTGGCTGTGTCAACCAGCTTTTCTAAACACACTTCCCTTAACACCCAAACAGGCACAGTCGGACTGTTTGTCATATCTAATATCCCTGACATGCTGTTGAAAGCCTACATTAACTCTCCTAGACAGATTAATCTGAGCTTTTCCCACCAAATGGACTCCATCACAGAGAGGTCAGAGGGTAAACCCAAACAGCTTGTCGGTGACGGAAAAACAACAACTGGGTGTTTGAAGACGCCAGAGGGTGGGTCCCTCGAAACCGACGCTGGAAGACTTGACATTGTTACATTGTTCAATTCATAGAATACGTATAGTTGTTGTACAAGCAGAATTTTTACCCATCGCTTCAGGCTACATCTAACTGTCCCAAAAGACCTCCTCATCCCCACTACCCTGTACAGTTACTCAACTATATATATATATTTTTTTAAACTTGCTTCTTCTAGCATTGTAACTGCCAATGGCCCCTGGTGTTGGCATAGATGACTATTTATTGTAATGACTGATCAATAGATGATTCACTTACTTGTAAGATTCAGATTCAAGATTCAAGATTGCTTTACTGTCTGTCACACAGTGACAGAAATTCTCCTTTGACAGGCAGAAGTGCAGCTCGCTTTGGATAAAGGCGTCTGCTAAATGCCAAAAATGGAATATAAAATGACATACTTTTTCCAAAGTGGCTTGCATTAACAAACACTTCTGTGCTAAATTAAACATACACTTCTCACAATCCAGACATTGACTCAACTCTTCTGTAAAACACATTCCTGAGAGAGAGTTAAACAGGCAATCGGTTTTTAGAAATAAATATTAGCAAACAACAGAGTAGAATGGCTACATTACCATGTTCAACAGTGTTCGCTGCCAAACCGTATCCAAGGACATGGTGATTCCATTAGCTGGTTCAAACCCAACTGACAAGTCCACCTAAACTTCAAAACAACCTGCGCAAGTGTTACCTTTACACCTTTCCTTGTATAAAACAATAGAAAATGTCCACATCTGTCAATGTCCAACTTCACAGAGGTGTAACCCTATCAATTATTGATCTAAAATATCACTATCAAATCTGTAATCCAGTAAGTAAACGATGACAGATAACCCACAGGAAAAGCCGATTAGATATCGATTTGTTTCTGGCACTCTGTCAGAGGACAAAGCCAAGCTCCAAACAAGAACCAAAAACAACCTTGAAGTGGGGTCACACATACTGTATGTACACGTTATGGCAATCCCTACAGTATCTGGCTTGAGCTAATCTGACACTGAAACAAGGCAGAGTTGACCGAAAATGAATACAATTTACCTAACGTTATGGATCTGCAGAGTGGTGGTTCTCCACACCCATAAAATAAGGTTAATGTCATTGGATGTGAGCCACATCTGAGCATAACACGACCCCCGAGAATACCAAAATCACATCATTGCATAAATTTGAGTGAACTATCCTGTTCAATGGCCTGCCCAGAAAATGTCGACTGGAAAGTTAACGCGCCAGCCATGACCTTGAAAGGGGATGAATATATATCCCAAAACACCCCCCCCCCCCCCCGCCCACCCTAATACAAAACCCTAAAGGGAGTCGGATACATCCCTGCAGACTGTGCGCGTGATGTATTGCGCCTAGTTCAAAAGGCCAACGTCAAGCATAGCATGGAGTGTATATCTGCCCACTCAGCTGCTCGTCAGATGGACTGAGGTGGGCAGCATGCTGAGCCTCCTAACTTAGGATGATGGGCGATGGGCTGCCTTGTCCGATGTGGGCAATGTGATTGTCCATGTCATTGGCTCTGTGGGTGTCACAGCATTCACACAAAATGATCCTCAAAAAAACGACACGCTTCATAACAAACTACACATCTACTGTATGTACTGTGTGTGTGTGTGTGTGTGTGTGTGTGTGTGTGTGTGTGTGTGTGTGTGTGCGTGTGAGAGAGGGAGAGACAGTCTGTCTGCGTGTGTGTGTGTGTGTGTAAATGTGAAATGTTTGAGTTAATGTATTAATATGATACAGGGGAGGGTTTATGTCAAGTTTAAGTGACTACACCTGGTTCTCATGCAATGAGATGATAATTAAACAGCTTGGTCAACATGTGGGCTTTCTAATGATTTGCTTCAGAGAGGAAACCAGAGGCTTTCCCTGGAAACCTGCCAGTGCACCAGGCAGGTGTGGTAGTAGAGAAGAATAAAACGTATAAATAAATCACATTTATATTCGGAATGTATCCAAAGGAGTTTGGGGGGGGGTGTGGGTGTGAATAAACGTAGCCTTTTGGCCCAACAACAACAACAACAACAACAACAACAACAACAACAACAACAACAACAACAACAACAGAAAGCTTAAACTTCTCATGATTCCAACCATAACCCAGTTTTATCGTCATGAATTTCTCAAAAGCCGTATATCTCAATTCCGTATCCCCTGATTACTGGGCCGGGTATAAGGGGATACTCTTAAGCATATCTGGCTTTTAGCGCGTGCCCATGCATCACCGCCCGAGCTCCAGATGTTGCAGAGGTATTAAAGAGGTCAGGGAGCTGGAGGGCACGCGAGCGCGCACACACACACGCACACACACACACACACACACACACACACGCACACACGCACACACACACACACACACACACATACACACACACACACACACACACACACACTCACACACACACACACACACACACACACATACACACACACACACACACTCTCACACACACACACACACACACACACACACACACTCACACACACACACACACACACACACACACACACACACTTTGCGATGTATACAGTTCCAACACGGATTTTGTCGACAGCTGCAACAACAGTTACAGTACAGTACACAACGCAGCTGACTCTCACTTCCAAATGTGTCCGCGTTCGGGATTAATTGGCTGGGGATTTGTTCAATTAAGCAATAACACACTAGTGCAGCGGTCAAACCGCGATAGCGCACCCTCCCGTGTATCCTCCGCTACTGTCTGCGAACGCACCGCTCTACGCAGTCAGCAAGTCCACTAGTTGTTCCGAAAACGAGATACCCCTTAAAAGTTTAACGTCCAGCAAAATGTCCAATGACTATTGAACATTCAGTGCATTCTTTCAACAAGTTTTTTTTGTATCCCATTATGCGCTGTCAGATTGTACAGGTGTATTTATCCAAGCGTATAAAGACAAACTGTGACCCACCTTTGAAACAGAACGCGGTCCACAGGTAAATCGAGATAAATCCATATCCAACACACTTTAGATGCTGCATCGTCCCACTGGGTAAAGAATCCTTCAGTTGGCAGAGATCAAACTTCGTTTTGACAAGGATGCACCGACTATCCTCCTTTGTGAGAGGCTGGATTTCTGGATCTCTCTCTCCCTCCCTCTCTTCTCTCTTCTCTCTCTTTCCCCCCAACCCCCCCACCTCCACCCCCTCTCACCCCCCCACCCCCTCCACACGCGCACACACACACACACACACACACACACACACACACACACACACACACACACACACGCACACACAGACAAACACACAAACACACTCTCACGATATACTGTTAGAGAGCGTTATAATAAAACATTCAAACAGAGCCTCACTCTCCTTCTCACTGTCAACTCAACAGACTGAACTATTTCTACTTTTTCTATTTCTCTCTCACCGTCTTGTTCTCGTTCTTTATAGATATCCACAGCTCAGTCAACTCAGATTGTCTCCGATCCCTCCGTTCCACTGCGTAAATGTTGGATATGGAATGGTCACGTAGGCACCGTTATTATCTGATGACAACCACCTGTGCCGTCCGCAGTAGCGCCACTGAAGGGGTCAATTCGTGAGCTTAGAATTATAAGGTTCTATCTCCGTTTAGGGTAGTTCAGAGATATTGACCGTCAAAGTTTTTACATTCCATTATGTTTTGTGAGATGGAACCTTTGTATTTTATGAATTACTAACTCAAAAATGTCAACATTTAAAAAAAAAAACACCACACAGGCATTAATAAACACCTAATGGATCAGATTATGTAAAAAACACAATTTTGACAAAAATGGAGATAGAACCTTATAATTCTAACGTCACGAATAGTCTATCGACGAAGTTCGTCTGTAACCTTGCAAGCAACCACGAAGCGTCTCTGGCAACCACCAGGGTTCCAAAGAAGCGGAGAAAATGAACCATTGATTTTAGCGCTACTTTAGCTCAAAAGCGAAAAGGTTCAGTTAATCATTCGGTCATAGGACACAGTGATGGAGGGTTGCTCTGTACAGCAATGTCGTATGAAAGAATAAACTACTTTTTAACCCCTTGTGTAAAGATAAGAAGTGAGGTGCAATTCACATGGCAGCGAATGGGATCCGTTCGTCCCAAGTTATTTGATGGGCATGCAGCACTGCTTAGAACGCATGTCCCTCTCCCACCCATGTTACTTTGCTTAATGTTAAGAAACTACACCCACCACCACTCTTCATCCATGGGAAATGCCCAGCCACACCATGTCGCCATCCAGAGAGGGCAGTAGGCTACCCCCCACCGCATTCCACCCTTCTGCACCCAGCTCAGGGCGCACCACAAGCAGAGAGGGCAGAAAAGCACCATTTTGACTGACTAGACTACCCCCCCCCCCCCCCCATTTGACTGTCACTGACATCCACTATTGTAGGAGATCCTGTGAGCGCAGGAGCAGGGAACCCTGATGCGCCCTGGGCTGGCTGTCCGCTCGCTCTTCCAACTGGTGAGCTTAGAATTATAAGGTTCTATCTCCATTTTTGTCAAAATTGAGTTTTTTACATAGTCTGATCCATTAGGTGTTTATTAATGCCTGTGTGGTGTTATTTTTAAAATGTTGACATTTTTTAGTCAGTAATTCATAAAATACAAAGGTTCCATCTCACAAAACATAATGGAATGTAAAAACTTTGACGCTCAATATCTCTGAACTCCCCTAAACGGAGATAGAACCTTATAATGCTAAGCTCACGAACTGACGCGCCGATCAGAGTGCTCTATAGCGGGTCAATTATGCTATGATCTAATGAGACCGATTTGTAGAGCTGTGAACGGCCTTTGGGGCATGGTTATGGCAGAACATTCTCTGTTGGTTTGGTTTGGGTTTCTGCAAGTCGCTTTGGATAAAAGCGTCTGCTAAATGTAAAAAATGTAACTTATGGTTTCCTCCAATTTTGTAATAAAGAGCCAAAATAAGAACAAAATGCTCCATTTCACGGAATACAGCCACAACAATGTTAGTTATCCAAACACAGTTACTCTATCATTATTAAATATATAGTTTAATATGCCTTGAAATGTGAATATAGTGGCGCCAGATAGTCGTGGCGCAGCGCCACTATTTTGGGGAGAGCCCTGCTCTCTGCTCTTGATCAGATACACACGTGTCATACTTAATATAACAACGTTATTGGTGTGACGTTTTGGTGGCAGTGGGGATGATTCAGGAGATACTGTACCATGAGACTATTTGACTATTCGGTGACGTTCAGGACTTTTCTATCCACACCGTGTACACGTTACACACATTATCCAACTTTAAAACAAGGTGATTTGGGGTGATAATAGATTTCAAGGAATAAACCAGGGGTCCCCAAACTACGGCCCGCGGGCCGGACACGGCCCACCCCCACACTTGGACCGGCCCTTTGAACAACGTGTAATTTCTAACTGCAATTGCGGCATTGCACCGACGTGGTGGCGGGGGCGCTGTTTCGCAAATAATTGGAAATACATTTCCACCATAAATTGATGCAGAAAGGGCACAAATTGCATCTAAATTCACCAGAATGCAAGAAATTAAGTGTTTGATGCTTGTTTAAGGACCCCCAGACAGCCCTGCTTCATGGGTCCCCCCGTGTATGATGAGGGTCCTCCCTCAAGTATCAGAATGTAAAACTGATTATATTTCATTGACATATCACTATAGGTATAAATTCCATCCAAATTCAACTGTTTAGACTTTGTTTGCATCCACCAGTGCTCTCCTGCGCACAATTGCTTTGCGCAACCGCCTCCATTCCACTCCGTTCCATATTATTTTATGTTAGAGACCAACCCAGGCCCCACATCACAGAAAGGAAAAATTATGTGGCCCTCACAGAAAAAAGTTTGGGGACCCCTGGAATAAACGATAATTTCGTAATTAATGTTTTGATTGATTGATTGAGAATGTTTATTTTGGTCCCCTATACAATTCACAATACAGATATAAAACAATGTACACAGTCACAATGCATAACACCAGGACCAAAAAGGTGTGGGCTGAAGCCATGGCTTATTGCGCCTACCCTTGTTACATGTATGTTTTTCCCCCTTTTTTTTTTTGATGAATGTATAATCAAATCATTGAAACTTTTACAAACAAAATTTCACTTACGCATGACAACAAAAAGTTCAAAAAATACCAAACAAAAACTATATTTAAACCTCTGTTTTATACTTGTTAATCATCTTATTTTTAAATAATTGTTTTAATCATTTTAGTGTACTACACATTTTCATTTCCTTTTCAAAAGTATTCCATAACTTAACTCCTTTAACTGTTATACATCTTTGTTTTGCATTTGTTCTAATCTTTGTTTTCATAAACATACATATTCCTCTGAGTTCGTAATTACTCTAACTTGAAATAGTCTCTGGATACAGTCTGGAAGCATCTTATTTTTTACTTTATACATTACTTGTGCCATTTTGAAGTCCACTAGTTCTTTAAATTTGAGATCATAGATGTTAATGAATAATTTGTTAGTTGGTTCTTGATAGGCAGCTCTGTTTATAATTCGTATAGCTCTTTTCTGTAGTAAATAAATTGGATTTGTGATTGTTTTGTATGTGTTTCCCCACACTTCCACACAGTAAGTTATGTATGGAACTATTAGAGAACGGTACAATATGTGTAATGAATTTGGATTAAGTATGTCTTTCGTTTTATGCAGTATTGCAATAGACTTTGATATTTGAGTCTTTAAGTAGTTTATGTGTGTTTTCCAACATAGTTTGTGGTCTATAACAACTCCCAAAAATGTGTTTTCATGAACTCTTTCAATTTCAACATTATCTATCTTGATTTGTACTTGACTATTAATTTTTCGATTTCCAAATATCATAAGTTTAGTTTTTTCTAAGTTCAATGACAACTTGTTTGTGTCAAACCATCGTTTTATAGTTTTTAGTTCCGTTTCCACTGTATCCAGAAGCTGCTCCAAATCTTTGCCAGAACAAAATAAATGTGTATCATCTGCAAACAAAACAACATTTAACAACTTGGACACATTGCAAATATCATTGATGTACAAAATAAACAGCTTTGGACCCAGCACTGAACCTTGTGGGACCCCACATGTGACCCTTAGCAGTTCAGATTTATCATTGTTTATTTGTACATACTGGTGTCTATTATCAAGATAGTTTCTAATCCATAAATTTGCTATCCCTCTAATGCCATATCTATCAAGTTTTCTTATTAATAATCTAAGATCAATAGTATCAAATTCACATCATTCAGAGTCATATGGTTGAATGCAAGAGAAGAACATTGGTCAGAATGTCTCATTATTTACTTATAAGCCACTAAATGTTGTTCTACACATGGGTTTTTATTTGTATGACTTGCTACAGGCCTTGTCTAGTTGGGTGTTTTAGCTCCGTGATGTATGCTTAAATTACGCATATCATCATGTCAGGCTGACATTGTCAGCACAGCATGCTTCTAATTAGGCCAACTGTACTAATGGCCTCCTGATATAGAACGAATTGCATAACAGAAGTATCTCTATTACCAAGTCTGCGGTGTGTTACGCAACATGATGCAGTGTCTGTAGAGATGAGTCTGCGGGGTACCCGCTGCGCACCTTGCTTGTGGAAAGGAACTTGCTTGCTCTTTAATTCGGCGGAGCCGCCGCTTCGCATAGGGTTTCTACGGGTGTCAGTTGAGCGTTACAGGACCTGACATTTCAAAATGACTGTCGGTGGGACACCGTTCCTTGACCCGCTCCCTGACAAACTCTCTTTGCGTCTTTTCGTCCCCCCCCCCTCTCTCTCCTTCCCCGCCATCTCCCTTTACCACTATCCGCACATTCTTTTTGTCTTTCTCTTTACCACTCTCCCCTCTCTCGCCTACAATATCTGTTATTTCCTCTCTTTCACTTTTTACTTTCTCATATCCTCCTCCCTCGACCTCCTTTTTATATCTCTCTCCCTCCTTCTCTTAACCCGTCTCCTCCCCAGTCCACGTTCACCACGTCCAGCACAAATGTCTCTTAGTATCAACAGTCCATACCTTCCTGCACCTGGAACAAATGCACCGCCTCTCTTCAGTCTGGAATTACGCATGTCCAAGCGGATCGCCATCTACTCGCATCAGTGTCTCCTCGGCTGGGCCTTTGGACAAAGAGAGAGAGAGAGAGAGACAGAGACCAAACATTCTCACCTCACTGTTCGAGAGTTGTTTGAGAGGACTTGATGGGTCGGCGTACTTGGCCGTCTCCCCAACTTGCTGGACGTGCGCCTTTCTGTTGGTCACCATATCGGCGCATAGCGATGGCGTAACAGCCTCAAGCAAACACGAACCATAACGTCTAATTTTGTCATTTTTTTTCAACCTTCCCTCAATGAGGACAAGGCCGAATAGACCAATTAAGTCAAGTCACCAGGCAGAATCGATCTTGTATCACAGCAGGGGTCTCCCTTTAACAATGTATGTTGATCTCAATGGTACTTGTAATAAAGAAAAATGTATAAACTAAATGTTTTTCAAGATCTGGAAAGACCTTTGTGAGATGCTGACATTATAGAAAACGGTGACCAGACACTGACCCAGACACAAAATAAAACTGACTCTGCATACCCAAGATGACAGCTAATAGTAGGCCTACCACTTTTCTATCACACTTGGATGTGTTCCGTGTGCGCACAGACACACACACACACACACACACACACACACACACACACACACACACACACACACAGTGAAATTAAAACGAGAAAGAGCAAGAAGCTTGAAATGCGCCCTGGGGAGTGGAAGATTGAGGGACAATTTAGACAACGACAGCGACCTAGGAAACTATTCTCTTGAATAATACATTCAACCACTCCACACGCACAGATAACATGACATTCACTCCGAGGGATATTGAAGCTAGAAGTCAGTATCAGCCATGGGCTAAAAAGCCTAAACTAGTGTCATTATGTGTTAGAGTAGAACTCCAGATTCTGAACAGAGTACATATGTCTGACATTACTTGGCGGGGTGGAAACATGTTCCTCTTGAAGGCGGTGTCAATCATCTGTCACACAACATCCATCAACACACATTTGCAATCCAACACCTTGTTTTACTATCCCATGGCAGTGTCTGATACACACACACGCACATGCCCGTGTGCACACACACACACACACACACACACACACACACACACACACACACACACACACACACACACACACCATCACTTTGTTTTCCTACCTCGTAGCAGAAGAGTGGCAGCAATGTTACATGTTGATCCAGCTCCCCCCAGGCCTGTCAGTAAACCCCACCCCCCGACCCTCTGTTCTGCCATCCTCTGTTAGCTGGGACTGAGAGACGTGTGGCAGCACAGAGCATTCCTCAGTCCCTCCGGGACTCTTACTGGGACTTTGTAGTGTGAGAGTGGATGTGTTATTGTGTGTTTGTGTTTGTGTGTATTTGTGTGTGTGTGTGTGTGTGTGTGTGTGTGTGTGTGTGTGTGTGTTTGAGAGAGAGAGACAGAGAGAGAGAAAAATACAGTCTCTGTGTGTGTTTGTGTGTGTGTCTACTCCCACAGAACTTAACTAAGCCATGTATCTTTAAATGCCTGTGTGTGCGACAGCTTTGCAAAGTGTTGAAATATTAATTTTGCTGGAAAGAAAAGCTGGGACATCCCAGCAAGGTGTCAGAGGCGTGTAATAGAAAACAGTTGACAGCCCTGCTTGTGGGGCGAAGTGGCTCCCAAACACTTATCTGAGTTATGTGTGTTCTCACAGAAACTCTGCTCTGATGAGTCTTTCATCTCATCTCGTTTCAGAAAGCCAGGGGAGGCTGGAGGCAGACGTGTGTTAAGGAGGGGTGGAGCCCTGTCACACTGCTACCGCTCCCAAATAGTCAACAGATGTGAACCCCTGAACCAAGCGCGACAGCCAAGCCGACAGGGCTGCCGCTATGTACACGTGCATCACGCACTGTGCCTAGGGCACAAAGTCCCCGGAGGGGGCACCAAAACACCCTAATGATCATCATACTAATCATAATTATGAATTCTCAGTTTTACCTCAGTTTATGTAAATGTTGGCAAACATCAGCGTCAATAATGTCAGCACACTCCTGGTGTTAGAAGGCAGCTGTATTAAGTCTGGGCATGATGTATAACACCCATTATTGGTCAGGGATTTACAGCAGGAGTCTGGCAAACGCATACCATTGCCATTCGTTGCGTAGTCGTTTATTAAGGTAACTGGTTCATTAACAACAGTTCAAGCTGCTGCCATCCTCAAGGTAGTCAAGGTATCTTTTGGCAAGGGCTAGCATGACACAAGTCTCTACTAATATCATGGCTAGGGATGGCTGGTTAGCTAATCAACATATCTAGTATAACAATGTCATGAAAGACAAACATGGGCTTTCTTCTGTGTTTTTTTTGTTGATAATCCTAATTATAAGCTGACAAAATCAATGCGCACGCAACCATGGTGTAAAAACAGACAGGGTTTGTGAACAACCCATCTGTCTACTGGCATCTCAACAGCCAGTCATTCTCACTGGTCCCAACATGGGCAGTGTTCCAACAACCAAATTTGTATTTAATGAATAAAGCTTCTTCAGAAATGTCCATTTACAAAAGTACAGCCTGGTAGTAATGTAAGCTTAACTGGGTAAGTTAACTGGGTAACACTGACTCATTTGCTCTGCTCAAGACTAACAAGACTAAAAAGGGGAGGTTGTCATTGTTGAAACATCACTTCTACTCAGAGCCAATCAAAAGGTCAGCGGTCACAGCCTGCACTCCATACAAACACACTTTCCAATCATTACCTCTCCAGACTTCTGAAAAGGACATCTGAAAATGTGAGACTAGTTAGCACCTAAGTGTAAATTTGAGTAAAGGTAAGTTGATCCTAGATACAGATGCAGTAGGAGCGCTAGTTACTGTGCTCCATAGAGGTCTGAAAGTACACACACAAGCATTAACACGTGCATGAAAACACACGCACGCACACACACACACATACACACACACACACACACACACACACACACTTGTCACACTGACTCAGATCACTGGCAGTGAATTATAGAACAGTAGGATGAGGTCAGACTAGTCTAGTACAGGGACGGACTAAAGAGCGTTTCGCTGTAGAGTTCAGCTATGTTGACATGTAACTGGGGAACTGCTGCTACTTAAACTAGGGCAGAGAAGAAAGGAAGATGTCATCAAGAATTGTTCAGTAGCATGACATCACCCTTCTCATCATTAAGGCCTATCCAATCTAATGCACTAGGAAAAACAAACATCAAAAAGTGCAAAGGAGTCGTGGCTCAATGGTTAAGACCTTCACCCCAACACCACAGGGTTGCAAGTTCAAGTCCCGGTGATGGTCCTAAATTTAGGTACAGAAGATGGTTTTCACTATGTACTCTCAAACCTTGCAACAATCACTAGGAAAAGCGCAAAGGAGTCATGGCTCAATGGTTAAGACCGTCACTCTGACATCACAGTCTTGCAGGTTCAAGCCCCAGTGATGGCTTTGGAACGTGCTTTTCAATATGTACTCTCAAACCGTCACTATTTGCAACAATCACTTCAATCCTAACATCACAGGCTTGCAAGTTCAAGTCCTGCTGATGGCTCTAAATCTAAGTTCAGATTTTGACTATGTACTCTCAAACCATGCACCAATCACTAGATTGTAAAACGAACGACAGAAAGTGTGAAACAGTTGTAGCTCAATGGCTAATGAGCTGGCCCCAAGATTCAAGGGTTGCAGGATAAAATCCCCTGCAGAACGGCTGTGGAACTGTGTGAGTGAGTGGTGGGTGTGATTGAGCAAAAGGTGTGTGTGGTGGGTGTGTGTGTGTGGTGGGTGTGTGTGAGTGGTGAGTGTGATTGAGCAAGAGGTGCGTGTGTGTGAAAGTGAGTGGTGGGTGTGATTGAGCGAGAGGTGGGTGAGTGAGTGGTGGGTGTGATTGGGAGGGTGGGTGTGTGTGAGGTGTGATTGAGTGAGAGGTGGGTGGGTGGGTGTGTGTATGTGAGTAAGAGGTGGGTGTGTGAGAGTGAGTGGCAGGTGAGTGAGTGGTGGGTGTGATTGAGCAAGAGGTGGGTGCGTGGAGTGAGTGAATGGTGGGTGTGGAAGGTGTGGATGAGGCCGGAGAAAGAGGGGGGCTGCCCCCTGAACTTCCAGAACAGTGTACAGCAGTGCATATGGAGTAATATTATAAATTATTTATTGTATATTTATATTATATATTAGATATAGTATATTTACTATATATACAATATAATAAAAAGTTATTATTATTATATACACATATCTTAATGTCACCAATTATTCATAGAAACAACACAAAAAGCTAGAAACTCAAGCATCACTTGAATCACTGCTGAATTTTGTTTCGATATTGAAAGGATATTTAGCATTAAACATTGTTTCAACGTTTTTTATATATATGTTACGGTACATGTGGGAATACGGTACATGTGGGAAAACTAGGGTTAGGGTTAGGTGCTAGGGTGCTATGGTTAGGGTTAGGGTTAGGGTTAGGGTTAGACATGCCAGCATGTACCAAGTCGACGTAGCACCTAACCCTAACCCTAGTTTTCCCACATGTACCATATATATATATATATATATATATAATATATAAATGACTTACATTATTTCAACCACATTCAACGTTGAAGGTCGGTCACGTGCCGGCTGGGTTTTTACAGATGTATTTCAATTGTTCCCTGCTATCAATATGAAAACTTGAGAGGTGTCACTGACTTTAATTAAATCCCATTGATTTTTATTAAACTTCAGTTGAATGTTGAATGGACGCATACTCAGACTGCTTGAGCCATGCTTTGCTGCCATCTGGTGGTAAATACAAAACATAACAGTTCAAGTGGTATTGGGGTATTTTTGCGTGCAGGACCTTCCATTATATTCTTCATCCGCTACTAAATCATAGGAGACTGTTACATGAACCAGATTTTATTATCATAATCATCACCACGTAACAGTTGTGAGATGATACAGGACTAGGTGGAACATGAAGGAGAGACAGCGTGTGTGATGTGTTTGACATCGTGCATAAGTAGCTTGAGGTAGCTAGAAGTAACCTGCAACCACAGATCTAAGGTCAGGTTAGTCAAAGCCAAATCCTACCTTCACACTCTGTAGACTATGGCTGTCAGGTGCATGATAATGCCCTCTACTAGTGCCCATAGACTGACGTGAGACACTTCAGCTGAGTTGAGTGAGCAGTTGGCAGTGGCTCACCAACATTTTCTTTACATTTAAATCTTTCGGCATTTAGCAGACGCCTTTATCCCGAGTGATTTGTTTGTCTTGTTACATTAGTTTAAGTGAATCATCTATACACCAATCATCATAAGAAAAAGTAAGATACGCTAAGTAGGTCCAGGGGCCATTGGCAGTTACAATGCTAGAAGAAGTAAGAATTACTTATTTACGCCACACTAAAATCACAGAAGATAAAGAAGGTTGACTACATGGACTTACAGTACAGAACTGTGTTCCGAAATGCATTCTTGCGCTCTATCCAGAACATATCCATACTTGGTAGAATATATTTTGGAACACAGCCCCAGCATAAGACTCCAATTTGCTTCCGCTACTGAGTGCTGCACAGCACTATAACCAGGGTTCGAGTTATAAGATGAACTCTGTGGGGGTCTCCAAAATAACAGTGCGAAATGTTCTCATGCACGCGCGAATCATGCCCACACAGCGATGGGACTTACAAGTTTTAATTAGCTATAGGCAGTAGCGGATTAAGGTGGTCAGTGGCCCTATAGGCTACTCCTTTGTGTGAGGACCCCCCGCCCCCATACACAAGCCTCCCCCCTCCCCAAAATATACAACTCACGAGCACCCTGCACACACACACCACTCATAATGCTTTACCATAAAACACCTAAACACTTTAATAACACAATAACACAACAGTGTTAATAATGCAAAGAATAAAAAAAAGGTTCAGTGCATTCAGTTCTGTCTCTATTGCTCTCCTCTCCCGTTGTCTCTCTGTTACTGTCCTGTTGTCTGTCTCTCTGTTGCTGTCCTGTTGTCCGTCTCTCTGTTGCTCCCCTCAGCTCTAAATGACAGAAATGAATTAGCTAATTAGTTGGCATGTAAACATATAGTTAGGGTTGGGTACAGTAACAGTTTAGGTTAGTACACTAGGTTAGTAAAAAGTAAAAGCCACCTTACCTTTACGGAGACAAGATAGACCAAAGTGGTCTGTTTTCAGTAGGCTGCGGTCGCGGTCCTGGAACCCATGATGCTGACGTCCGATGTCCTTTCTTTATCCAAGATTGGATGAACGGGAGGGGGTCAAATTTGTCGATCGGAGGCCCATTTAAGTCCACGAACAACAATGCGGTAAGGCTCCTGGCTTGCAGCCGGTTCCTGTTCTGACTGTCAGTGTCATTGCATCCAGAAAAGCCCCTCTCACACTCTGCAGAGGTCGGAAGAAAAGTGTTGCTCGCCACTATAAGTCTTTTCAAGGTTTTACCCTGCTGTTCCTTGTCTTGTAATTTCCAGTCTCTGAACTCACTGACAGCATCACTCGAAGGCTCTCCGAGAAGTTTAGCAAACTTCCCCACCTCACGCTCTCCAAATAGAACAAGTTCTGCCCTCTCTTTTGGCCAGAAGTGCTGATCCAGAGGCTTCAACATGCTTACCAGCTCACTGTCAGGGAGACGCTTGGTGAGATTATCAATAATTGACTGGTAAAATTGGGACTTGTTTATTTTACGTTGCGTTTCGGTGAGAGCAACCTCTTTGAACTGACCGCTGGTTATGGCCATTTTGACTTTCATTTCTGTTTTCCCTCCCTGGTCCTTCATGGCAGAGAGCACCTCGATCGTTTGGTGAATGTGGCGGCTTGCATCAATCAGGGATGTGTCGCGTTTCTGTAGTTTCAGGGAGAGACTTTGTAGTTCACGTAACACGTCTTTCATTGTCGCTAAATCAGAGAGAAATCCAGTGGATGTCAGATGCTTACGTAAACCAGTGTACTTGGCCTTCTCCATACCGGAACGTGAGCCATCTTCACTAGCTGATTTAAAGTGACGTGCTAACACTGGAAAATCCTTCAGCACAGCTTTGACAGTGTTGAAACTGCTGGACACCCATCTTATTGTAAACACTTTCCCTATTTTCAGTATCTGCAGGTTCAGTTCCGCAGCTGCTTCCTGTAATTCCCTTGCATTTTTCGAGGACTGGTGGTAAAGAGCATAGAGTTTTGAGAGGAAAAACTCTAAATGATTACAGCCAGTCACCTCCTTCAATGAGTCATTCACCGCTAATTCTAACCGATGCGCGAGACAGTGAACTGCCTGCAGCCGAGGGAAGTCCCGTTTCAGTCTAGCTATGAGTCCATTCACTCTCCCTGTTAGCACGGCCGCCCCATCTGTGGCTATGCTAATTAGGTTTTTCCGAAGAAATTCGTCATCCATTCCCGCTGATCGAAGGCTGTTTTTCAGTGCATTGCACAGGGACTCGGCATCTGTGCCCTGGTCAAGTTCAACTATGTCAAAAAACACATTGTCCACATCTCCATTTCCAGTGACATCGCATCTGACATAAATAATCATGTACGCTCGTCCATGAATTGTGCTTTCATCTATTGTTATGCTAATACTCGAATTAAGTGATTTGACATTAGAAATGAATTTATTTTTCTTCTCCTGTGCAATGTGCTCTACAATCTGGGCACATGAATGATCTGATCGGTGAGTAGGGCCGACTATCGCGCCATTCATCTCATTAAGCTTCATGATTGGATTCAGTTTTGTATATGGCATCCTTTCTTTAGCCACAGTATAGGCTGCCCTGAACGAACTTGCTGTCTCCTTGTACATAATGGAAGTGAGTGCTGCTACGTTCTTAGGAAGCACTTCCTTTTGTTTAAGCTCTGCTATTTCAACAGCTCGTTTATGAGCATGACTGTCGCGGTGTATATAAATCTTTTTCCGCAACTGCTTTTGAACGGGGCTACTTACTGTCCCATTGATCCAGGCATCCGCCAAATGCACTCCCCACTTTTTCTCTGAAAGTAAAAGAGTCTTTGCCTCTTTACAGGCAAGGCATCCAAGGCCATCCTCATTTGCAAATAGCCAGGGGTTTCTTTTTTTCCAGGATCTCCACTGATCTTCTCCCCAGTTCTGTGGCGTTGCCTCCCC
This sequence comes from Nansenia antarctica, assembly GCF_963989245.1. Classification (NCBI taxonomy): domain Eukaryota; kingdom Metazoa; phylum Chordata; class Actinopteri; order Argentiniformes; family Microstomatidae; genus Nansenia; species Nansenia antarctica. Next base: position 58,863,984 of record NC_137676.1, read on the forward strand.
TACCTCTTCATTCTGCCCCTCATCTGAACTGTGTGTGGGTGTTGCGCGTTCAGGCCTGGTAGCAGAGTCCTCAGTAGTAGCAGCAGTAGTAGCAGTAACAGTAGTAGCAGCAGGGCTAACGTTAGGTGTCATAGCAGGTTTCTTTGATAAAAACCCGAAATGTTCTAGGCTTGATGACGGCAGCAGTGGCCTTTTTTTGGGCGGCATGGTAGCTACTGTATAATATACTCCTGTATAACTAATGAATGAATGTTTGCTTCTCAATAATAGGCTAGGTGCACGATCTCACTACTTCCTGAAAGGCAACTGGTGTCTCACTCTATTGGTTTAATTGATTAATCAGCTGTGCACTGTGTGTTCCAACGGTTTACCGCACAGCTGATTAATCAACCTTTTGCTGTTGCACAATATTCTACTGCGCCCCATGGTGTCTTGGTGGTGAAGTGCAGGCAGTCAAAGGCATACTGTCATTCACAGGAGATTAATGGTGCGCGTAGTTCTTTTGGAAAACGTGTTTATTTTACAATATTTATAATATAAATTAAATAATATTCATTACATTGACATTTTGATCAAATAATAGTTGTGGTAATGTATTATTAGCGACCCCCACAGATTTTTGATTTTACTGCCTTCATGGGAGCTCAGAGAGACTCAGACCATCTCTATGGGAGCTCAGCTCCCATTGGCTCCCACATAACTCGAACCCTGACTATAACCATGTGCAAAGACTATGTTGGTGACTTGGTGTCAACACAAACTTAACACCCATATCGGCAGGGCAGTAAATGGGAGTGTCGGTGGACTTAAGAGTCGGTGGAGTTGGCCAGTCCAAACACCTCTGATGGTCCACGTTCAATAACTACCAAGAGGCGAATATACACTGACTGTATTTGATCATAATGGCCAGCAGTTGTCGCCTATCCAGGATAATGCCTTACTGTCTACCACCAGTACATGCTCAGATATATGTGAAACCAGGCCAATTGCAGGGGTCAGCAACAAATAAACTATTGTTGAGAGAGCCGAACAAGAAATTCATGAGCCTTTTTCAAGCACGATAGTGTCAATAGCCTACCTGATATTCAGCACCACAGACAGCGTGTCAGAGCGTCTTTGGTCAGTCATTGATTGGCACCAGTAGATGGCGCCATGCACCTAAAAAACCCATTTAAAAATCTATAGATAAATCTATTAGAAGACCATGCATTGATCCAATTGGCTGACGGCTTCCCAGCTCATAAGAAGTCCCACCCTAGTTGAATACTGACTCTGATTCTGATACATGGGACCCCTCATGCTGTCACAAATGTAATGATTGGGAAAGATATCTATAGTCATACATCTCTATGTGAGTCATACATCTCTACACATTAAAGGAATGGGAAAAAACATATTGCCCAGTGGATAGGGGCCCATCCAAAATATTGCCAGTCGACATTATGACTGCTATACAGACAAAGGACATTGAGTGGTAAATATGTACATTTCTATTGTGAACAAACACAAATATAGACAAGTGTATAGTCAAACAATATGCAAATCAGGTAAGTGGCTTAGTTATTGCTTATATTCCTATGTATGTTAACAGTGCTTAGACTTGAGTTATAAACCAAACAATTTAGCCCGAATAGGGGGGTAGGATGCATCGTCGTTAAACGGACAAGATAGTTTGGAGTTTAAGTCCCTTTGAGTTGAGTGTTTATGAACAGAACATCTTATTTAAAGTTGTAATTTAAAGGATGCAGCAGTATTTTTTTATTTTTGTTGTTCACAGGGTGCTGAAGTTCATTTGCAAGGTGTGTGTGTGTGTGTGTGTGTGTGTGTGTGTGTGTGTGTGTGTGTGTGTGTGTGTGTGTGTGTGTGTGTGTGTGTGTGTGTGTGTGTGTGTGTAGGGGCGATGGGAGGAGGGATAGGGTTTTGATGTCTGGCATTGAGGAGTTGAGGTCTAGGTGTGTGTGTTTCCTAGGGTGGGGTGTATCTGTATTAAGTGTTATAGGGGGGGTGTATGTGTATTAAGTGTTATAGGGGGGGGGTGTATCTGTATGAAGTGTTATAGGGGGGGGTGTATGTGTATTAAGTGTTATAGGTGGGGTGTATGTGTATTAAGTGTTATAGGTGGGGTGTATGTGTATTAAGTGTTATAGGAGGGGGGTGTATGTGTATTAAGTGTTATAGGGGGGGTGTATCTGTATTAAGTGTTATAGGGGGGGGTGTATGTGTATTAAGTGTTATAGGTGGGGTGTATGTGTATTAAGTGTTATAGGTGGGGTGTATGTGTATTAAGTGTTATAGGAGGGGGGTGTATGTGTATTAAGTGTTATAGGGGGGGTGTATCTGTATTAAGTGTTATAGGGGGGGGTGTATCTGTATTAAGTGTTATAGGGGGGGGTGGTGAGGTACAGATTCAGGGCCGGGGTGAAGATGAGGACGGTGCCCAGTATGGAGACGGTGAGGAAGGCCCACAGGAAGATCCTGTCCAGAACCTGGGCTACAAACTTCCAGTCCTGGACCACCTGGAACAACACAGGAGAGAGAGAGAGAGAGAACAACATAGATGTGATTCATGGAGAGAGGGACAGAGGGGTAGAATCAATAAACAATAAACATGACCATTTCAACTCAATAGAACCTTTATGAGCCAAGAGTCATGTTGGGGCGGACAACCTCTCTTGAAGAAATGACACACCTATTAATAGAAAAACATCGGCAGATATACACACACACACACACACACTCACACTTACACCCCCCCCCCCACACACACATACACACACACACACACACACACACACACCTCTCTGATAAAATGTTCCTTCTTGATGTGACGGCTGATGTAGCGTACAGAGTTGGTGGCTTTCTCCAACATGGCTAACCAGGCATGGTTCTCATCCTCCTTCCCCCCTCCTCTCTGCTGGGCTTGGCCCTGGCCCGACGCCCCCCTCTTCCCCGTACCTCGGGGCTTCATCTCTGGGCTCCGCAGCTCTATGTCCGGGTAATGGTACCTAGTGAATCATGAGATACCATGTAAGTATTTATCTAATCACTACATACAGTATGTCTATTCATGGACCTACAATAAGTCATTATCCATGTAGTGATTATATTTTCCACTGTCAAGATCAATTGCTTCGCTTCAAGTCAATGTACCAATCTGATTAGATTTTATCAGAACCGTCCACAAATTTATTTGATATCAATGAAGCAGCATAGAACTGAATATTCACCTGTCTGTGTGTCCCCTCATGCAAAGCAGTCTGGGAAGTCTCTGGAGGAACAGGCTCTTGACCCAGGGGGCCATGGGGTGGTAGGTGGCAGAGGATCGATGGTGCACGTTGATGACAAAGACCGTGACGATGATGGAGAATGTGACGAAGATCATGATGAAGAGGAGGTACTCTCCGATGAGTGGGATCACCTGGAAATCAAAATCAAATTCTATTAGGCTAGCAGATTTCATACAAACACTGTAATACCAATGCACTTTACCATAAGAACGAAGGAAACAAAAATGGCACAAGATGAGAAGTTAAACAGAGGTTAAATAAATAAATCAAGTAAACAACACGTTCTAGTACAATAAATGCATACAGGAACAGAATACAAACCAGGTGTCTCTTGAAAAGGAGATGGTATCCACTCTACTAGCCTGTATTAAAAAAGGTTAAATACAAATACAAATATATTTTAAAAAAAAGGAATTATTTGGACGAGTGGGATCACCTTGGAGGAAGAAGGGATGATCTCCTCTATGACGAGGAGGAACACAGTGAGCGACACGAGGACGGAGGTGGAGAGCGACAGCTTCTCCCCTTCGTCCGACGGGAGGTAGAACACCAGCACGGTCAGGAAGGACAGGCCCAGACAGGGGATGATCAGGAACAGCGTGTAGAACAGCGGCAGCCTCTTCAGGATGAAGGAGTACGTGACGAAGGGGTACCAGTACACGCCGTCGACCCGGCTGCCCCGGGCGCCCGTGGCGTTGAGGATCTGCCACTCGCCGTTGTCGAAGAAGTCCTTGCGGTCCACGTAGTGGTCGACCAGGACCAGGTCCACCATGTTGCCGTCGTAGGTCCAGGAGCCGAACTTCATGGAGCAGTTCTGCCGGTCAAAGGGGAAGAAGGTGACGTCCATGGTGCAGGAGGACTTGTAGCTGGCGGGGGGACGCCATATGATGGTGCCGTCCGAGCGCACGATGGCCTTGGTCATGAGGGAGCCCTCGAAACGTCCGTCGGCACTACAGGAGCGGGGGGGGGGGGGGGGAGGGGCAGAGGGAGAGGGAGAGGGGTAGGGGGAGAAGGAGGGATCAGGGGGAGAGGGAGGGGTGGGTAAGGTGAGGGGAGAGAGTTGTTCAGGAGAAAACAGGGGGAAGCTTTCGGAATACAAACACTATAAAGAACAAGCAGTGCCAAGCAGAGTCTCAGGGGTCAGCAACCCGCGGCCCGCATGCAGCTCTTTAACCCCCCCCCCCCCCAACTGACAATACCTCAGTACCCACATTGCACATTGCGGCACAACCACTTGCACTATCGCTCACACACTCAACCTACTCCCACTTCCAATATCGTTGTTGAGTTTCTGCTTGTATTACTACAGGGCCGCTACTGGCCATTTGGGTGCCCTAAGGGTAATTGCGTAGTAGTCGCTTTCAGATACAATCTCAGAATGAAATGTTCGTCGAGGGGTGGGGTGGGGGAGGCGGGGGGCGATGGCTGATAGCAGAGAAACCTTTCACTACATTTAATGTTCATAACATTTCTAGCGCTAGCACTAATGGTGGTCTACTAATGGTCTAATGGTGCCTATCGTAGTTGTGCTTCATCTTACATTTAAATAATTCAGCATTATGATTATTATGATGATCCCCGCCGAGCACTTGGTGCCCTACACACAGCGTGTGTACGTAGATGCAGCCCTGAATTACTATGCCACCGTATGTTATGGCTTTTGGAGGGGTTTTCTATTATTATTATTATTATTATTATTATTATTCCACTGCTTTGTTAATTTTTGCATTGTTGAGGAGTTGCTTGCCCTAAAGCTTTCCACTGCACTGTATCTAGTATATTGTGTACTTAACAGTATAACAGTATAACAGTATAACAGGGATACAATTTGATTTGATTTGTTTTATGGAAATGTTTCAATCTGAAATAGTAGTAGACAACATTAAGAAATGTGTTTCATTTAAAGAGTAAGTACTGTTCAACATGTCCTCAGGGATGCAGCCTTCGGGTGCAAAGGGCTCTCTCATCCCCCCCGCAGAGTGACAGTTGAATTGGCCCTGCTGGCTGGAAAGTGGTGTGATTACTTGGGAGGTACCCAATATGCAGGAATAATGACATTTAATACAGATAGGCCACGACCCGAATATCAACTTAATTATTCAGAATTTCTGAGTTCTGTCTTGCAGATCGCATTTGCATGTAAATAGAGAGAGAGAGAGAGAGAGAGAGAGAGAGAGAGAGAGAGAGAGAGAGAGAGAGAGAGAGAGAGAGAGAGAGAGAGAAAGAGAGAGAGACAGAGAGAGAGAGAATGTTCCACTCACTCACACTCACACACACACACACACATTTATTTGAGATTTAATTTAGATTAGATTAGATTTAATTAATACCTTTGCCAATAGCATTGAAAAATAATAATGAGTGTTTCGGAAATGTAGGCTATTTTATGTTGATTTAGGCTATTCACTGGTCTGTGAACCTCAGATTTCGCTGTAATTTGATCAACCGCTGTCTGTGGTGCTGAATATGAGCTAGGCTATTGCTACTATTGTACTTGAAAAAGGCTCCATCAACTTCTTTTGCAGCTTGCTTAAATGTTTTATTTTTTTTAAATGTATCTTTCTGTCATAAATGTCCATGTCTTAGAGGATGAGTATACATGTCCATGTCTTAGAGGATGAGTATACAGGTCTTGTCCATGTCTTAGAGGATGAGTATACAGGTCCATGTCTTAGAGGATGAGTATACAGGTCCATGTCTTAGAGGATGAGTATACAGGTCCATGTCTTAGAGGATGAGTATACATGTCTTGTCCATGTCTTAGAGGATGAGTATACATGTCTTGTCCATGTCTTAGAGGATGAGTATACATGTCTTGTCCATGTCTTAGAGGATGAGTATAAAGGTCTTGTCCATGTCTTAGAGGATGAGTATACAGGTCCATGTCTTAGAGGATGAGTATACATGTCTTGTCCATGTCTTAGAGGATGAGTATACATGTCTTGTCAATGTCTTAGAGGATGAGTATAAAGGTCTATGTCTTAGAGGATGAGTATAAATGTCCATGTCTTAGAGCAGGGGTCGGCAAGTAAGTTTGGCCTTGGGCCACATTTTTTATGAGCCACTAGATGGCGGGCCAGAACATAATCAAAGGCTAATTTAAGTAATTGATTGTTAAAAAATGTGACACGTTCTAATGCTTTGACTTTTCTTTCGAAAAATGTAAATACATTTCCGCGTTGTAGAAAATCAATGACACATCGCTAGTCAACTAACACAGCTTGTTTTGTGAGCCTGCTAACAATGTAAAGTAGTGTTATAGTTAACTAGGTAGCAGTCCAATCCATTGCGTTGCAGTATTTTGGCTTGACTAGCGAGTTTGTGTTGTGATTCCCAACAACGTTGAAACGTAGTTTCACCCTTTTCCATATTTTTGAATAATAAATGTGTGGACTGACGATGTAGCGCAGCCTAACTTATTCTAATAATTATTTAACATACTTTTATTCTGATAATTAGAGGATGAGTATACAGGTCCATGTCTTAGAGGATGAGTATAAAGCGGAGGCGACTATGAACAGAGGACAGTGTAGTCAGTAATGCAGCAGAGACTTAGGCCCAATCTCGAAAGTCTTTCCTTGATTCCTCAGATCCTCTATTCTCACCTTTTTCCTCAATGGTAATTGGAGGAGAAGGTCTGAGGTTCCTCCCCCTTCGACATTCTCCTCCAATGCATTTTGAGAAGGCGGTGGAGGACAGAGGGCATGAGGAACCAGGGAAAGACTTCTGAGATCCGGCCTTACTTCTCATACAGGACGACGTCGGGCAGCCATATTGTTTCTGAGGGGACTCTGATGGAGGTGATCCCTCCATACTCATCTGGGTTCCACCTCAGCTTCACATCCACCCACTCCTACAACACCAACATACAACATAGGAGGGTTAGATCCAAATGAAGATATACTTCATTTAAATAGCACATTTTGTACAAACGTAGGTACTTGTAATACACTGCAGTTGTAATACACTCCAAAAACATGGAAAAAACATGGGAAAAAGGCATGTGACAACCGGTAATGTAATGACGTTTATTATATAAGTTACAGTATGACATTACCCGATGTTATTATATTATACCCCATTACATGGCATATACCATGAAATATATGAGTATGATACAATACATTTAGATGAAACTAAAGGCTTCAATAAAGCATGTCTAAAACTGATGTAAACAACATAAGCTACAAACACACATTAGGAAGCCTGTTCTTACCTGATACAGCCAGACATTAGTGGTCATCAGCTGGTTCTTTTCATCCTGGGAGAAGAGCAGAAGACTTGAGTCAACATCTACTGTACGTGACTGACATAACAACAATAGGAGGAAGGAGGTGGAGGAGGAGGAGGAGGAGGAGGAGGGGAAGAGTGATGAGGGAGGTAATCATATACATAAATAAAGGTATTTAGGAAAGACAGGATGTGGGTAGTAGAAGTTAGAACTCAAGGAGACAGCGTTGCAGAGATGGAGTTCAAATGAGACTGAGAGAAAAAACATAGATGGTGTGGTTTCTCTGTCTCACAAAGCGCTGAGGAAAACGAAGTGTATACCTGGCCGGAAAATAAATAAATGTCCCACGGTGGGTTTTAGGCAGATTGTTGTAGTTTGCTCCAGTAGCCACATGATGGCAGTATAACAACCTTTTTTGTGTACAACATTGAGAGAAGAGTGTGAACGTCGCAAACGGATTGCATTGTGGTTTACATCAGTGTGTGTGTGTGTGTGTGTGTGTGTGTGTGTGTGTGTGCGTGTGTGTGTGTGTGCGTGTGCGCATGCGTGCGTGTGTGTGGGACCCAGTGTAAATAATGCATGTTATCTGGCTCCTCTCGGCCCAGCAGTCCCATTAGTTCCTCTGCTGTGAGAGGCCACTTTAAAAACCTCTCTCTCTCTCTCTCCCTCATCTCCAGACCTTCTCCTCCCCCTCGTCTTCTCTAAATCACCAACCGCTTCCCCATCTCTACCTCCTTCACTCTCCCCCTGTTTGTCCGCTCTCTCTCTCTCCCTCCTTATCGTCCTCTCCCTCCCTCCCATGTCCGTCCTTTCCAAATAACCACATACTTTCATCTGATCTCCACCACCGTATCTGTCCCCCCATCTTCCCCCTCTCCCTCTGGATTAATACCATTCCGCAATTCCATCTCTCGTCCAACTCTCTCACCCCTCTCCCTCCTCCCTGATCTATCCATTCAGAATAACCATCTCTTTCCAATCTATCCACATCTACCTCCCTGCCTCCCTCTCCCACTTAATTCTAAATAACCATCTCTTTCCCTGCCACTCTGGACAGCACTTCATGGTAGTGTGTTGTGTGTCCAGGACCATGGACAGCACCTCATGGTACTGTGTTGTGTTCAGGACCATGGACAGCACCTTGTGGTAGTGTGTGGTGTGTTCAGGACCATGGACAGTACCTCATGGTAGTGTGTGGTGTGTTCAGCACCTCATGGTAGTGTGTGGTGTGTTCAGGACCCTGGACAGTACCTCATGGTAGTGTGTTGTGTCCAGGACCTCATGGTAGTGTGTGGTGTGTTCAGGACCCTGGACAGCACCTCACTGTTCTATTCAACAGGAGAGTCTGAGCCTTGCATGCAACTATTTACCAGTCACTAGGCAACGCTACAGTTCAACCTTTCTGTCAACTATGCTCTTTATCCTCTCTCTGACGCACACACACACACACACACAAACACACACAACACACACAATACACACACACACACACACACACACACACACACACACACACACACACACACACACACACTCACTCACTCACTCACTCAGAGGTGAAACCTGGCTAGTGGGTGCCTGGGTCCCATCTGTATAGTCTCTGTATCTACTCTCTCTCTATCTGCCAGTCTGTCTCTATCTGTCCGTCTCAATCTCTCTCGCTCTCTCAATTTGTCTCTCTCTTTGTCTCTCTCTCTCTCTCTCTCTCTCTCTCTCTCGCTCTCTCTCTGTATCTGTCTCTCTCTGTCTCTCTCCTGATGTGTTTGTCTGAAAAGTGGTTGTTGAGAGGAAGTCTCACAGGGGACACTAAGGGCAGACAGGGCAGTCATTTGAGAGAGTGTGTGTGTGTGTCTCTGCCTGAGTAAATGTGTGTCTCTGCCTGTGTGTGTGTGTGTGTGTGTGTGTGTGTGTGTGTGTGTGTGTGTGCGTGCGAGCCCTCACCACATCCACCAGCTGGGAGATCTTGAGCCCGAAGCGGACCGTGATGGTGTCGTTGGCGTGCAGCACCGGGCGGACCCACTTCTGGTAGCCCCGGAACAGGTTCCTGAGGAGCACATCCTCCATCTGAGCCAGGGAGACAAACTCCTCTGGAGCTGGGGCAGGAAGGGGGAGAGAAGGGAGAAAGGGGGAGGGATAGACATTACAATTGAACATAGGCCTCAAACTCACATTAATATCATACAGACACACACACACACACACACACACACTCCAGTCTGACAGCTGAGAGCACCTCTCAGATCCCCAGGGTGACGAAACGATCAGGGTGACATGATCACCTCAGACAAGACAATCAGCAGGGGAGAGTAGCTGAGCACAGAGTGGCATGTGCAGTCAACCACTGGACATTAGACAGTCAGGCGGAGAGAAACAGAAACACTCACTGAGTATCAGACAGCACAGTCTCACCACAGGAATCAACGACAAGCTTTACCAGTTACTTTTACGAATGCAGAGATCTGTATCTAGTCACTTCAAAACACTACATACGACATACATGCAGAATTACAGAGACAGACACTAAATATATTAGATTAGATTCAACTTTATAGTCATTGCCTGAGTACTACAGTTTATCATCTAACCAGAAGTGCAAATAGTGATATAAAACATGATAGTGATAGGTACAGCATGGCAAGTACGGTAGTTAGAGGTATATACAGGAGAAGGATTGCAGTAAGCTATGTTGAGGTAGCTATGTACAGTATGGTGTATACAGATGTATAAATTAGAGGCTATATCAAAAGTATTGTTGCAGTATTGCAAAGGGTAATTAATCAATGATATGTGGAAATCCTATAAAAGTGCACTAAATATGACATTCAAATGCCAAAATAAAGAAAAAAATAATTCTTAAGATATGAAGATATTAATGTGATGCAGACATCTACTACTATGTTCAGACCAATCTGTTTACCATTGTTAGGGAGGGCCCATTCTCAGTGTCCTTGTAGCACCCTATAATGTAATACTTTCCTGATAATGTAATAACTTCTGATAATGTAATAAAATGTCCACTTAACTCCATCGAAAATGTAATAAAACCCAATAATGTAATAATTGACCAATAATGTAATAAAATAACCTGACTGATATTGTAATAACATTGGGAATTTATTACACTTTCAGGTGGGTCTTTTTTTTTTTTTTACTGATATGTAATACTTGACAGATAATGTAATACTATGTTCATTTTCAATCCAGAGTTCTACATTTTGTTTTTTTAAGAATATAAGACTGTTGTTTACACTGGATTTAAGAAGAATCTTATTTACACTGGATTTAAGAATCTAAGAATCTTATTTACACTGGATTTAAGAATCTAAAGGGCTCTGCACACAGCGTGCGATTTCTGTTGCCCGTCAACATTCCATTTTGAAGTTTGAATGGAAGTCTATGAGAACATCGCATTTCAACACACACGGCCCCGATTTTAATCGCACGGCGAAAATTCGATTCCATTCATTTTGAATGGGACAAAGCACACGTCGTGCGAGTTTTGTCGCACTGTCAAATGTGTGCTTTTTCCCATTCAAAATGAATGGAATCGAATTTTCGCCGTGCGATTAAAATCGGGGCGTGTGTGTTGAAATGCGATGTTCTCATAGACTTCCATTCAAACTTCAAAATGGAATGTTGACCCGCAACAGAAATCGCATGCTGTGTGCAGAGCCCTTAAGAATCTTATTTACACTGGATTTAAGAATCTAAGAATCTTATTTACACTGGATTTAAGAATCTAAGAATCTTATTTACACTGGATTTAAGAATGTAAGAATCTTATTTACACTGGATTTAAGAATCTAAGAATCTTATTTACACTGGATTTAAGAATCTAAGAATCTTATTTACACTGGATTTAAGAATGTAAGAATCTTATTTACACTGGATTTAAGAATGTAAGAATCTTATTTACACTGGATTTGAAATAACAGAATGACTACTGGTTAAATTACAGATTTGCATATGTGCAGATTACTCAGGGACATGAACAAAACCTTTGGTTCTTCTTCTTTGCAATTTGTCGCTGCCCACCAACTGCTGGTCGCTCCCAGCCTATCCACTGACCTGCTCCCACCTGTACTCTGGTTTCATCTTCAGCTTGGTTTCGCCCTCCTGCTGCTCCTGTCGTTTTGCCCTGGACTCCCGGCCATCTCACCTGCCCCCCCACCTCCCCCTGTCCTTCTCTCGTCTCACCTATACTGCCACTCTGACTCTGTGTTCCATGTTACTTGTTGTTTTTGTGTTTCCCATATCCCCTATATTGTCAGCGTCTTTGAGCCTCGGAAAAGCGCTATATAAATGTAATGAATTATTATTATTATTATTACATTATCAGTAAAAAAAAAAAAGAAGACCCACCTGAAAGTGTAATAAATTCCCAATAATGTAATAGGGTCATTTTTTTTAATACGGTGCCATTTGGACTTCATATATTTTAATGTTCTATTATATAAAGGACATATCTAGCTTGCTGAAAAACATAGTGGTCGAGCTCAGGCACCTAAGTTGTATTTTATTTAGAATACCCTCTGTAGTTGAATAGGGCGAGTGTCTCCAGAACAGAGTGGACACTAACAGGGTGGACATTTTGAGTTAAAGTTAGCCTTTAGCCTGCCTGTGTTAGCATAATGCCTAGAATGACCATGAATACTTGATGAGGAATCTAATTTGCACTAAATACTTTTTTTGAAATTATTCAATTTGATTGATCTCCTCAATATTTAGGCATAACAGGGTGGACACGTTATGGTCAACCACATTAAACTCACTGGATAAAAACATAAAAATCAGATGGTAAAAGAGGTAGAAAACCACACAGCTTACCACATTTGAAATCCCCTCCACTGATGTGATGTCACCTCATGAGAGTGATGTGATTGAGAAATATGTTTTTCTTTTAAAAGGGACATTAACACAGCATAACAGGGTGGACAGTGATCGCAGGGACAAACATACAACCTTAATTTTTTGTACAAAAAAAACGATATTTGATTTCAATAGATATTGATCAGGAAAATGAAATAATAATAACATATTTGGAAATGTATATGTTTTTAATAGTTATTTTTTGGATTGAAGTTGAATGAGCAACACTGGGGACATCCCAAATCCCATGCAAAATCTCATTTACATCTTTAACCAAAGCTTTTAAAATGTAGAAAACAACAACTTAGAAGCCCATATCATTGTATTCATAATAACTAACAATTGACTATACATGAAAAACCTAATGGAATTAGTATTTGTCCAAATTTAGACAAAATACAACATGATTTGTACTGGGGACGGAAAAGGCACCGTATACATTTTTTTACCCAATAAGGTATTACATTATAAGTAAAAATGTTATTACAATATCAGTCAGGTTATTTTATTACATTATTGGTCAATTATTACATTATTGGGTTTTATTACATTTTCGATGGAGTTAAGTGGACATTTTATTACATTATCAGGCGTTATTACATTATCAGGAAATTATTACATTATAGGGTGCTACGGTCCTTCATAAGTATCGGAAAGAGGAAGCATTTGATCTTCTTTTATCTTATCTTAATCTAAACATACCCCGTATTCCAGGAATTCGAAAGTATTAGAAAAAAAGTATACATAATATTGCGTGTAATAGTACAAATATAGTTTGTAGTCCAAATAGTCGAAATATATATACCCTATTATTTGGTGATGCTCTTTTCTGCAGCTATCTTCAGTTTAGGTCTTTTTGCCAATTCCATTTAAATCTGAAGATTGAGTTGGCCAGTTAAGACCTTTCCATCTTTTGCCCTGAAAAGCTCCATAGTTGCTATGACAGTATGTTTTGGGACATTCATGACTGTACGGTGAAGTGCCATCCAATGCATTTGGAGTCTCAAGCAGACTCAGATGTCTCTGTACACCAGATGTATTCGAATACATTCTGCAGCTGCTATCTGCAATAACATCATGAATTAGGACAAGGTAGCCAGTTCTTGAGAGAGAGAGAGAGAGAGAGAGAGAGAGGGAGACAGAGAGAGAGAGAGAGAGGGGGAGAGAGAGGGGGGGAGAGAGAGAGAGAGGGAGAGATAGATAGAGAGAAAGACAGACAGAGAGAGAGAAAGACAGGGAGAGAGAGGAAGACAGAGAAAGAGAGAGAATTAGAATTTAAGATCCCCAATATCCAGTCACCTCAAACCACTCAGGAGACATCATCAACCTTGTAAGGAAAGAAGAGGGTTCCAAATTCAGAACCAGACCACCAGCATCATCAAGTGCACACAGAACATTTAGCAGGCCTGGGGTTTTCACAGACACTGGTACATGTCCTACCAGGCTAATCTGCATGGCCCACCCCCCCCCCCCCCCAGGCCTGCAGCCCCATCCAGAACTCTATTAGTGTTATCTGTTTGTACTAGTGTGTGTTTATGCCTTGGCAGGCAGGCACACACTTATGTAAGTCTGGGGTCACACACTTATGTAAGTCTGGGGTCAGGGAGCATGTCTGTGAAGAGAGGGAGAGGGAGAGAGGAAGGGAAGAGAGAGAGGGAGAGAGGAAGGGAAGAGAGAGATGGAGAGAGGAAGGGGAGAGAGAGAGGGAGAGAGGAAGGGGAGAGAGAGAGGGAGAGAGGAAGGGAAGAGAGAGATGGAGAGAGGAAGGGGAGAGGAAGGGGAGAGAGAGAGGGAGAGAGGAAGGGGAGAGAGAGAGAGGGAGAGAGGAAGGGGAGAGAGAGAGGGAGAGAGGAAGGGGAGAGAGAGAGGGAGAGAGGAAGGGGAGAGAGAGAGGGAGAGAGGAAGGGGAGAGAGAGAGGGAGAGAGGAAGGGGAGAGAGAGAGGGAGAGAGGAAGGGAAGTGAGAGATGGAGAGAGGAAGGGGAGAGAGAGAGGGAGAGAGGAAGGGGAGAGAGAGGGAGAGAGGAAGGGGAGAGAGAGAGGGAGAGAGAGGGAGAGAGGAAGGGAAGAGAGAGATGGAGAGAGGAAGGGGAAAGAGAGAGGGAGAGAGGAAGGGAAGAGAGAGAGGGAGAGAGGAAGGGGAGAGAGAGAGGGAGAGAGGAAGGGGAGAGAGAGAGGGAGAGAGGAAGGGGAGAGAGAGAGGGAGAGAGAGAGGGGAGAGAGAGGGAGAGAGGAAGGGGAGAGAGAGAGGGAGAGAGGAAGGGAAGAGAGAGAGAGGGAGAGAGGAAGGGGAGAGAGAGAGAGGGAGAGAGGAAGGGGAGAGAGAGAGGGAGAGAGGAAGGGGACAGAGAGAGGGAGAGAGGAAGGGGAGAGAGAGAGGGAGAGAGGAAGGGGAGAGAGAGAGGGAGAGAGGAAGGGGAGAGAGAGAGGGAGAGAGGAAGGGGACAGAGAGAGGGAGAGAGGAAGGGGAGAGAGAGAGGGAGAGAGGAAGGGGAGAGAGAGAGGGAGAGAGGAAGGGGAGAGAGAGAGAGAGAGGAAGGGGAGAGAGAGAGGGAGAGAGGAAGGGGACAGAGAGAGGGAGAGAGGAAGGGGACAGAGAGAGGGAGAGAGAGAGGGAGAGAGAGAGGAAGGGGAGAGAGAGAGGGAGAGAGGAAGGGGAGAGAGAGGGAGAGAGGAAGGGGAGAGAGAGAGAGAGAGGGAGAGAGGAAGGGGAGAGAGAGAGGGAGAGAGGAAGGGGAGAGAGAGGGGGAGAGAGGAAGGGGAGAGAGAGAGGGAGAGAGGAAGGGGAGAGAGAGAGGGAGAGAGGAAGGGGAGAGAGAGAGGGAGAGAGGAAGGGGAGAGAGAGAGGGAGAGAGGAAGGGGAGAGAGAGAGAAAGAGAGACTTTCTTGGCATCAAACGATCCCAGAATCACAGTATAAAATCAAGTCATGACTCAATCACATCTTCAAAAGTCAACACTGGGCAGGCAGACGCTCCACCTGCTCTGGACCGTATAACCGAGCCCCGCCATTCAGTGTTTTCCATTAATAACCTAGACTGTGGTGGCCCCCCCCCATTGTCTAATCTGTCCCGGCATAGTCTTATAACAAACCCGAAATATGTTTACACGCGAGAGACACGATTTTTACACCTGAGCGACGTGATTTTTGGGATTCACACTGCATCTACTGTAGGTCCGTATGATTTAGCTCCATCGATAATCCCCCGCCCCCCCAACACACACACACACACACTGCAGAACCCACTCCCAAACCCAGTAAACCACCTCTGCAACACCCCAAACAGCTCAGCTACCCAAGCGCAGCTAACAAACAAACGCTCCAATGTCTCCTCCTGGCCACATAAAGGCACGTTCCCTCCCCACCGCTGGATGGAGGTGAGCCAGGTGTCAGTCCGTTGCGATGGCCCCCGTGAACAATCCTCCAGTGTGGATCAGCGGTACGCTTCTCTATGGGAGGTTCACACAGGGTGCACCGGCTTCCTTTCAGGGAGGCGTCAGGCCCGAAACGTCCTGACCGCCTCGAAGCCTTGACAACGCTCAAAGCTTCTCGGTGTAGAACCGTGACTGTCACCCGCATACAGCGCCTCCTTGTTGACCTTTGCCAAGACCTCCAGCTGTGGTGTCAGAGAGGATGAGATCCAGTCCTCGGCTGGCTCGTCCCCCGCTGCCGATGCACTGACCGGGATGGACTGGGAGCGCCCGCTGCATGCCACGCCTGTCTGGTCAGGCTGGGTACGTTCTTGCAGCCGTCGCCCCTGAAGAGCCCACAAACTCCCTCAGTGTCCCGATCAGCCGGAGGGTCGTGACACCGATCCTGGCAGTGAAGGCAGCTGACCTCCAGCCAGCTGGCCAACTGTGGTGACACCACCTCTGACGAGGTCGATTGAAAAGGTTGTTGGCAAAGGGTTGTGAAAGACCGGCTCCTCTAATATCCAGACCACTTTGTTGGAAATCAACTGTAAAACGTATTATTATTATTATATTATATTTATTATTATATTAACGTGATTTTAGTCAGGAGAGAAAAGACAGGATACAGACAGGAGAGAGAGAGAGAGAGAGAGAGAGAGAGAGAGAGAGAGAGAGAGAGAGAGAGAGAGAGAGAGAGAATGTAGCTGCATCAGCGACAGTGGGCCCTAAACAAGACACTGGCCAGACACTTATCTGGTGTCCTTTCAGGAACACAAACACACACACACACACACACACACACACACACAGACACACAGACACACACACACACACACACACACACACACACACACACAGAACACAATCCGTACTGAGACAGAAGCACTTCATTCTGTTCTGGCAGGTATCTCTGGAGCCTCCTGCCTTGTCCATAACACTGACTGCTAGACTGGAGTAAGTGCTGTTAGATCCACCTGCCCCATATTTAGTAGAAACAGCTCAGTGTTGACCCACTGCAAACCCCTGGAAAGCTAGGTGGCCCAGATGTTTCCCATCTTCCTATCAAGTGATCCTCACCCCTGCGCCAACCCACCCTGGCAGACACAGCCCTCTCATACAATTGTAAAGCTCCATTGACAGCCTCCAATTCTTAAGTAGGCCCCTTTTTAGGGAGCAAAATGGACACAACTGTATGTTGACAGTTAATCAGCAGTAGATTAGATTAGATCAGATTAGATCAGATTGAATTTTATTGTCATTGCACAGAGTACAAGTACTGAGACAACTAAATGTAGTTTGACATCTAACCAGAGCAAATAGTGGCATAGTGCAAAAGACATGATAGTGTAGTGACAATGCAAGGTATTGGAGTGTAGGTATTACAGTGAGTATAAATAAATGAGTATAAAAGTGAATATACATGAGATGAATATCAATATGATATGTACAGTATGATATCTACAGAACAATAGGGCAATAGGTCTTGAGGTATGTAACATATATGTAGAAGTATATAGAGACTAGTAATACATAAATAATAGAGTACATGTTCCTGAAACGATGAATTGAACACCTCCCGTGGAAAAAACAAGCTACCCCAGGACTAAAGTTAGTCCCATGGCTCCTAAGAGAATACTCCCCTTCCCATTCCCTACCACAAACCGCCTCATTATCACTGTCACTATGGGCTACTTACCACAAATGTGTGTTACCATAACTTCCTTGGGTTATTAAACAGGGCAGTGTTGCCTGGATAGTTTAATTGTTTTATACTGATTTATCGCCATGCAATCAACTTCAACGTCAGTCAATTGTTGGAATTTGGTATTTTTGCTCTAGACACAGGGTCAGCCATATTCAGCACCCCTGGAGCAATTAGGGGTTAAGTGTCTTGCTCAAGGGCACATGCAAGCTCCCTAATGAGGAAGGGATTGAAACCTCTCTAACCTCTAGATTACCGCCCCCTAATATACAGCATATACAGCAGGAGTGCTCCATGTTTTCCCCAGGAAATCAATAGGACACATGCTGTATTTCTCGACTACTTCAATATGCTATTATATGTGTCCACATCCGTGCCAGTATTGGGAAACAAGCTTTGATATTTTAGGCTATCTGATATTTTCATTCGTAGGCTAGTGGCCACAATATTATTCAGTGTGTAGCTGGAAAACAAAGTGTCCTGTCCTCCATAAGTATGGGAAAGAGGAACATGTTGTCTTCTTTTAGCTACACTCCAACAGTTACTATGGAGTCAAAGTAGAGATTCTCAGCCTTAATTCAGTGTTGTTGCTTTCAGATTGGTTCCACCATTTAGAAAGAGCATTTAAAAAAACAAAAAAAAAACATGCTCCCCCTTTTTCAGGGCTTCAAAAGTACTGAAAAAAAGTCTAAATAAAGCTCTCATGTTCAGTATTTTGGTCGTCAGTGATTTGCAATAATTTAGCTGCTAACATGCTAGCACCGCTGCGAAAAACCTATTAACCTATTAACCTACTAATCCTCTTCTGTCTGAGGGCCTCATATGCCACTGCCCTCTTAGTCCTATCTTTACCAGAGAGAGAGAGAGAGAAAGAGAGAAAGTGAGAGTGAGAGAGAGTGAGAGAGAGAGAGACAGAGAGAGTGAGAGCAAGATGAAGGAAATAGAGAGACAGAGAGAGAGACACAGATAGCAAGATGAAGGAAATAGAGAGAGAGACAGAGAGAGAGAGTGAGAGAGAGAGTGAGAATGAGAGAGAGAGAGTGAGAATGAGAGAGAGAGAGAGAGACAGCGACAGAGACACAGAGAGCAAGATGAAGGAAATAGAGAGAGACAGAGAGAGAGAGAGAGAGAGACAGAGAGAGAAAGCGATAGCAGGAACGAGAGGAAAGACGCAAGTTCTTACGACAGAGGACAGAGGGATAGTTGTAAGTGTGAGCATATGTATTTCTCCTCCTCTCTCCCAACCTAACACGCACCCACACACACCCACACACACACCCCTACCGCCCAGAACTGTCCACTATAAATACTCTAAATGAAATGTTAAATCAGAAGAGTACATGTGGTGATAAATAAG
>NC_137676.1:58887841-58892841 GCF_963989245.1 Nansenia antarctica
TTACCATAAACCCTGTCATACAGTCATACCTAACAGGTCATTCAGTGTAACCAATCTCCAAACACATTACCATAACACTAAGGTCACCTTTGTAAAGGGACGTCTTTTATAATTAGTTTATCACTTAAAACCAGTTTCTTGTTTAATGATAAACTATTTGCAAACCATAATAACTCATTAGTTTAGATTGTTCCATATTCACTTGGTGCTTGCCAAATTGGGAGCTTGCAATCAGGAGTAGCCAGTCATTAATTATAAATGCATTTATAAATGCTGAGAAAACTAACCCGGATGTGAAATCATGCAACATTATATGCAGTGGTTGCACAGTTGGGAAACTTATTTCCTGAATTGTGTGGATGGTTCGGCTGGCACAAATCGATTCAACACACCTTTATACACGCACACAATGTGATGCTCTCCCAAAGCACAGTACAGCTGTCGCCAAGTTGTTGTTTTGCCCAACGGCCCATACTTGACATCCTGATGTCCTTGTCAACACGTCCTTCAGATAAACGCGTCCACCTGCAGCCTCCCAGATGTTATTTGTTGATATATCTTCTACGTACCCCGGTCCTCTGTGGCTCAGTTGTGCATGGCACTAACAACACAGCAGCCATCATCAAGAAGGCACAACAGCGGCTCTACTTCCTGAGAGTCCTCAGGAACTACCACCTCAGACAGGAGCTGCTTGTGACTTTCTACCGCTGCACAGTGGAGAGCATCCTCACCTACTGCATTTGCGTGTGGTTCTTCAGCTGCACAGCCGCAGAGAGGAAAGCGCTACAGAAAGTCGTGAGATCGGCCCAGAAGATCATCGGCGCCCCCCTCCCCTCTCTGGAAGAGCTATACAACACACGCTGCCTCAGGAAGGCCTCCAAGATCTCCAGGGACCCATCCCACCCTGGGAACGAACACTTTGTTCGGCTGCGCTCAGGCAGGCGGTTCAGGACCATGTTCGCACGGACAAACAGACTGAAGCTCAGCTTCTACCCTAGGGCCATTCAGGCCCTGAACACAGCAAAGACCTAGGTTCTAGGCTCTGGACAATCTAGACAATTTGATGGCAGCTACTAGATTGAAAACATAAGTGCAATATTGTAATACAACTGTGAACATTCTAAATCTGCTACTGCGACACTTTAATGAATGTGCAACAAATATTATGTGCAATATGACAACCCATGTGTACATAAGGTTCAGATATAGGAAAAAGTTAGGATATTTATAGTATAGCATAGTGTACAGCACAGTGTTTTATTGTATAGTATAGTAGTATAGTATATGTAGTATGTACATAGCCTTTATTTATGTAAATCAGCTCTTTTCTCTTTTTTGTTTTACCCTTGGCTCTCTTGTTTTTAGTCTTTTTTCCAAGCACCAGGGGAGCCCCCCCTCCTAAATTTCGTTGTATGGTACCTGTACTGTATAAATGACAATAAAGACCATTCATTCATTCATTCATTCAATGCTTACGTTGTGGGTTCGATTCCCGCTGGGACCATATACAGAAAAATGTATGCATTCTCTGTGCTCACTGATGTGGTTAGTGCTCTGAACTGGTTTGCGTTAATCAATGAGTAGACCACATTGATCAATAAGACACATGAGTACTCTATTTATCTATGTGTTTACTCTACTCTATCCTCTGTACTTAGGAAGAAAACCGCAGACCATCTATTGAGTTACCAACATTTACAACTGATGAAAAGTCACATGGTTAACCATGTATTAATGAGTTACTAACGTGAAGTGACATGTACATTGTGTCCAAACGGCAGCCATTAAATCCAAACCTACAGACCATGACCGCCACTGCTTCAGGCGATGGTTCTTCTCACAGTTTCCTGTGTAATAATGTCTCTTTCATTCTACCATTGTACCATTTGGATAACATAACGTACTGGACCATAGGGAACTATTCTCCAATTATTACAGTATTAGAGACAATTATCATGAAATGTAATTGTTGTTGTTAATGAATCAATGTTTAAATTATTTTAAAAGTGTACCCAGAGAGGCTTGGGGAACGTGCAGTGTCCTAGTGTTATATCTGGCCAACCTTGTGGTGCTACTGAATTAGAACATTCATTAAGATTAATTACACACACCAAATACAATTTCCCAACCACTGTACAACCATTACAAATAATGTTGCATCATTGCACATCAGCGTTAGTTTTCCGAAACATTTAGAATTGATGAAGCATTAATATCTTATTATATCTTATTGCAAGTTCCCTATTTGGCATGCACCAAGTGAATATCTAACAATCATAACTAATGAGTTATAAGTCATTACTCAACTTGTTAATAATTAACTAGCATACCGTTTCTAAACCATTTACAAAGGGGACCTTAGTGGAAAGTGTTCCGACATTCCAGATCTTTGTTGGCACACCCCAAGTACCATTAGACGACCGGACTCTTGTATTGGACCGTAACCTCAATTTGATTTATGCACATTTACTGTCCATCCACAGGATGAGTGTTAGCCCATCGTACTTCTAGAGGTATCCCCTTACACTAAAAGGGTTGTTGGTGGACTGGAGATAATGGTTTCTTAGCTTAGCTTCCTTCGCCTTCTCATAAAGTGGATTAACGGCATTATAGGTATTGATCATTTAGGGTGTTTTCATGCAGATAATGGAAGCTGACGTTGTAATTTCTGTTCTCCGTTTTGATTATTTATCAATAATGTCCAGTAGTTATAGCAAAGATATTATAGTTAAAGGTCTAGTGTGTGGATTTTAGCTGCTAAACGGTCGTGATAAATCGGAAGCCAATGAGGAACGAGATCTCATGATGAAGAACGTTCAGTGAAACGTGGTTTATTGGTCCAATGTCTAAAACCATTAGTCATGGTACTGCACTCTTGCCTTTGTCTGTCTGTTTTACCTTGGGTTTGTTTACGAGAACATGCACATGTTTGCTGCTACTAGAAACCATTAGAACCTAGAATCTAGAACCTAGAATCCAGGTAGAAGTATACTGAGGTGTCACAATGCTAGCAGTAAACAAAAACTTCCATATAGGAGGTGTAGAATGAAAGCTGTAATAATAATAATAATGATAATAATAATAATAACTTTTATTTGTATAGCACTTTTCCTGCAAACGTTGCAGCTCAAAGTGCTTTAAACAGCACAGTTGTTTTGTACAGTGTTTACTGTGAATAGCACATCGGCTGCATGGAAAGAGTAAAGCGAATTGTTTGGAACTGAGAGGGAGAAGTTATCCGAGCTAATTTTCATTTATTCAGGCAATTAAAAAAGGATGACTTGTAAACAACACATGCTGGGACTCAGATGGAGTTGGCCTCTCTCCCTCTCCCTCTCTTTCTCTCTCTCTCTCTCTCTCTCTCTCTCTCCCTCTCTCTCCCTCTCTCTCTCTCTCTCTCTCTCTCTCTCTCTCTCTCTCTCTCTCTCTCCCTCTCCCTCTCCCTCTCTCTCTCTCTCTCTCTCTCTCTCTCTCTCCCTCTCCCTCTCCCTCTCCCTCTCCCTCTCCCCCTCTCTCTCTCTCTCTACCTCCCAATGCTAATTAAGACAGCAGCTGGGAGAAAAACAGCACGGGGTATCACTGTAGGCACACACACAACTACTATACTTATCTTACGCTGCACAATCTCATCCCTCCATCCAGTGTCTCACACACACACACGCAGACACACACGCACACGCACATGCACACACGCACACACACACACTCGCGCACACACACACACACACACACACACACACACACACACACAGACACAGACACAGACACACACACACACACACACACACACACACACACACTCATGAGAACAATTTAATGTTTTGGATCATTTCTTCATGGACATTTCCAATGTACCTCAGAGCTCATCACACACTGTTTAACTCAAGCACCTGATCACCCTCCTACAGCTGCCAATCCCTACCCAGGGGGAACCTATCCTATTTACCATGCTCCCTCTGCCCAAACACACACACACACACACACACACACACACACACACACATACACGCACACACGCACATGCACACTCACACGCACACACACACAGGCAACCTGGGACCACAGAGAATCTATGGATAGAGTTGGCATTATAAAATGTTCTATACTGGGCAATTCCATCATAGAATTCATCTCTATGAGCATATAAATGCATATAAATGCTTGAAACAATAACGTTGGTTCAGACCGTTGTCATGGGTCCCTCTAGAGTAAGCAGCAAAATAAAGGCCTGGGGGTGGAGGTAAAGGAGGTAAAGGCCTGAGGGTGGAGGCAAAGGCCTGGGGATGGAGGTAAAGGCCTGGGGGTGGAGGTAAAGGCCTAGGGGTGGAGGTAAAGGCCTGGGGGTGGAGGTAAAGGCCTGGGGATGGAGGTAAAGGCCTAGGGATGGAGGTAAAGGCCTGGGGGTGGAGGTAAAGGCCTGGGGATGGAGGTAAAGGCCTAGGGGTGGAGGTAAAGGCCTAGGGGTGGAGGTAAAGGCCTGGGGATGGAGGTAAAGGCCTGGGGGTGGAGGTAAAGGCCTGGGGATGGAGGTAAAGGCCTGGGGGTGGAGGTAAAGGCCTAGGGGTGGAGGTAAAGGCCTAGGGGTGGAGGTAAAGGCCTGGGGGTGGAGGTAAAGGCCTGGGGGTGGAGGTAAAGGCCTGAGGGTGGGGGTAAAGGCCTGGGGATGGAGGTAAAGGCCTGGGGGTGGAGGTAAAGGCCTACTGATGGAGGTAAAGGCCTGGGGATGGAGGTAAAGGCCTGGGGATGGAGGTAAAGGCCTACTGATGGAGGTAAAGGCCTGGGGATGGAGGTAAAGGCCTGGGGATGGAGGTAAAGGCCTGGGGATGGAGGTAAAGGCCTGGGGGTGGGGGTAAAGGCCTAGGGATGGAGGTAAAGGCCTGGGGGTGGAGGTAAAGGCCTACTGATGGAGGTAAAGGCCTGGGGATGGAGGTAAAGGCCTACTGATGGAGGTAAAGGCCTGGGGATGGAGGTAAAGGCCTACTGATGGAGGTAAAGGCCTG
>NC_137676.1:58900341-58905341 GCF_963989245.1 Nansenia antarctica
CTTAGCTTGGGGGTTCAATTCCTGCTGGGACTATATATACTGACAAATGTTTGTACTCACAGCCATGTAAGTCGCTTTGGATAAAAACAGCACAATGGCATGTATTATATATTATACAAAACGCCCGCCTGGGGATCGTACAGTAATATGTGCACAGAAAAATATCGCAAAGCACTATGTCAAATAGAGTTGTCCTCAGCTGACGTTAGTTGTCATGATCTAGATTAGAATCTAGATATACTGTATAGATATTTCCTAAAGATATCAATTTCATTCAAAAAGCATTCTCACTAGGTCTATAAAACACATTACATCGTAGGGGGAGTAACTCACCCCATCCAGCTCCATGTGAAGCACCCACCTGGCTGATGCACAGCGGCCATTTTGTACTTAAAAAAAGTCAAAAATACATTGAACAAGGTAAGACTTACATAATGGTCCGGTTTCACAGACAAGGCTTAAGCCTAATCCTAGTCTAAAAAGCATCTTCAATGGAGATTTTAAATTGAAAGCATGATTTAGTCCAGGACTAGACTCAAGCCTTCTCTGTGAAAACTTCCCCATAAGTCACATGCCATAACATAACAGACACTGATTAAGTACAGATGGGAAGCTCGGCAGTGGTTTCAAATCACCGCCCAGTCCCTTTTCTCTCAAGCGCTCTTAACGAGGACCCTAACGAGACATATAACGAGGGGACGTTAATGGGCGATTATGATGTCACAGGGCTCAAGTCTTCATTAGGTGATGGGCCGAGTAATTCATTGTTGGCAGATAGGATGGCACAGCCCAGATGGGTGGCTTCAGTGCTACGGCCATTTGATCTAAAGCAAATGTGAAAAATGTCTGAATGAATCAATGTGACTCAGCGTTATGCCGAGCAAGCTCCAACGTTGACCCTTTTAAAGGTAGAGTCATTCATTTGATATTGTCACACACAGCGGGGGTCTTCTTACGTAAACCGATCAAATCTGCCCTCTGCACCCTCCCTTTAGACACACCCACATTAAAAAGAGCCAATGATATCACCCATGGAAGATTTAAACTCTGTTGTAGTTGTTGTTGTTGTTGATACCTGTAAGCAGGAAGTCGCCCCCAATGTGTATGATATGTCATATTTCTGAATCTACCTTTCAGGTGGAAATAAGGCTCAGTCATAGCTTCTCTTTCAGTCGACTCGTTTCAACCCCTTGGGACTATGGGACATGGACTCTTGTGTACCTTTCGCTGATGACCCCTATTCAATCATGCCTTTTATAGGCCGGTGACGCTTGCAGTCGTTAGCCCCGCCTACTTCCCGTCCTAATAAAAGGACGCACCAAATGCGCCGTTTCATCCTTTCCACTCCTCGCTCGCTGACTGTCCAGAGCGTACTGTGGTCATATTCCTGTAGACAACCGACAACTAAACCCTTCTACAGAGGGCGTTTGGTGAGTTTTTCCTCTCTAGTTCCATTTGACTCTTTTGCTTGTTGGCCTCACTACGGCTGCAAGTGTGCGTGCCAACTCCCTAAATAACCACTAACTGTTTTCTCCCGCAGGAAACATTTAGGTTTTTCGGTTTCGATTAAATCCAAGAGACCACCCGCAACGAGAAGGCGAGCCGCAGGGTCCGCCCGGAAGGAAGTGGGCGTGTCTTGTGGAAGCGAGACTCACAGTCAGTCTGCCCACTGTGCTCGGGTTTGATCACTGCACAGACTGCTGCCCTCGACACCTCGTTCTGCCAGCTGCATGTATGCATGCTCTGCTGGATACTGAGGGACTCGGACGGAGGGTCAGGTAGGTGGAGGGTCAGGTAGGTGGAGGGTCAGGTAGGTGGAGGGCGTCGTTCCGTGGACATGGCCCCTCAGAGTCCTCATTGCTGGACGCGCCTTGAGCCGCGCCTTGTTCATACACCTGCAAATGTTGCCTGGTACCGCGCAGGCCAGAGGTGGTTAGGGGTTCCTGTGATAAAACCCCCCAAACTCCCCCCCTCTTCCTCGACTCGGAGCAGTGGCGTGCGTGCTCAGCCTCCCTTAGGGCCACAGGGCTGCAGCTTGCAGGTCAGTCACATAAGGGAACGCGACCCTAAAACATGACCCCAAATCATTCTGTCCGTCCCCAGGCCCAAGGACACTCACGTAGGCCGTGTCTGAGTCACTCGCAGTGGAACACAAAGTGTTTTCCGATGTCACATCCACTCGACTCAGGGCCTCCACATGAATCATGCCAAAATCTTGCTCATTCCCAGCCAAACAGTGGCCTTTTAGGTCTAACCACGGACTCTTGTACAGAGCTACAGGCAACGTCGAGTGCTTGTCTCCACACAGTGTTAGAATGGACAATACGTCCACAGTGGCATACATCAAAATGCCAAGTAGGAACGCGTTCTCTTTCATGTCTTTTCATTCACGGTCGTGGCGCCTCAGGGCCACTCATGTGCCAGGAAAGCTGAAGTCACAGGGAGGACCCCGTAGGTCGTCCAGGAAGCTTGGATACTCCAGTTTCTCAACCCTCTCCTCGGGGCGCCCCAGCCGCACCACATATTTGATCTGTTCCACCACCAGCACACCTGATTCAACTAATCAAGTACAAAGCAATTATGGTTTGTACTTGATTAGTTGAATCAGGTGTGCTGGTGGTGGAACAGATCAAATATGTGGAGCGGCTGGGGCGCCTCGAGGAGAGGGTTGAGAAACACTACTAGTAGAGCATGTCAACTGTAGATCTTTTTGGTTCATGAGAAAACAGGCAATGTCTGTTATTCTTCCTGATCACAGTTCACCATGCCGCTAAGCACAGAAGCTCATGCACGCCCTTGTTTTTAGGGGTGTACAGAGACGTCATTATCTGTATCTGTAACTGTTCAACCTACAAAATGATTTGTATATGTATTCAGATAGAAGACCTGAAGTGGGCGTGGTTTCTACCGGAAGTCACGTTAAATCGCACAATTAATTATAATAAAACATTATATTGCCCATATAATTAATTATGAAATATAATTCCACATCTTCATATTGTGTGATCCATATCTCTCTCTCTCTCTTTTTATTTTATATATTCCGATCTAAACTAAGTTTTATGAACTGTCTAAACTCCACCACCACTCTGACTGTGGGACATTGAACAATCAGAAACGGAAAGAAACGGCGTAATATAGGTAGGGACAAGGCTGTAAGATAGTTAGGTAGTGCAGTCCTTCCTGACAGCAGTGGGAAGCTTGTTTGACCAGCGGATGCCTTCCCTCCAGTGGGCCTAATCCCTCCCACACTGGACAGAGTGAGAGCGAATGGTGCATCTTCCCTACAGCTGATAGACCTGAACTGGCCTGCAGAAACCTTGGCGGTTACAGAGAGCTCAGAGAGCTCAGCTACTCTCCACACCCCGTTGGCAACTCCTGTTGCACAGGGACTAATTGTATGAAGCGCAGGGCCAATTATCCCACCCTCGTCCTAATGGATCTGTGGGTTTGAGCTGTGAAAAGTGAAATAAAAAAAAAAGAAGTAAGTGCTTCAATGAAATAATAAACCCACTCACAACGTGGCAGGGAACGCCAGAAGGCCTCTGAACGTGGTTGGTGCTAGAGTGCCATGCCCATCAAAGGTGTTTACGACTTGAAATTGAGGCTAATTTGAGGTGTCGTTTGAGAGCTGCGGAATTGTGCCCTTGCCCAATGTTTGGGGTATAATTTTGTAAAGTGCTTAAAGCCAGTGCTTAAAGCCATTCCTCTGTTGCACTATAGAGCTGCTTCTCTATACACAAATATGAGAGTACATACTGTACTTCCAATTACAAAAGGTCAATGCAAGGACAACCTCACAGCGGGATCTATGGACACTGCTGTTTACATACATGTAATATGTAATATGTAATATGTAATATGTAACGTTGTCGAAAAGGCAAATAGGCCAAGCACTTTCAGTGGGACCGTAGTGTCTCAAAAACAACCTGAATTATTGAGTGAGAGACTCCTCTGAGTTAGTTCTGGTTGACTTGGCTGTTATGCTCTCTTTACCTCACACACATACGCAGACACGCACACACATACGCAGACACGCAGACACGCACACACACACACACACACACACACACTCACACACTCACACACTCACACACTCACACACTCACACACTCTCTCTCACACACACACACACACGCACACACACACAGTACGCATTCTCAAGACAAATTCTCAAGTGAGTTGAAAAACCTACCTCCCTAGTTGATCTGAGAAAACTGCACATATGGGCTGGGTATTGGACTAAGCCCACGTGTACTTTCTTCTTGACTTTGAAAGACTACGAAGGAGACACTTAGGAAACCTAAGGAAGGGTTAGGCACTGGGGAACCAACCATTGGGGAATACAGAACAGTACAGTATACCCCAACGGTTGTGGTACACGTGTACTGTCACTCAACAACTGTATTGACTGCACTGTACTGTAACTCAATAAACATGCAGCTGTGGAGGCTGGTGGCGCGAGAAATGGGAGGACGGGTTCACTGCAACGCCACGGAATGGAATAGAACGAGGTCATGTAATGAGTAAGACAATAGTTTCATCCTCACCTTTTGTCACACATGTATTTGTTGTAAGTCACTTTGGATAAAGGCGTCTGCTAAATGAATGGTGTCAAATACACGTGATCGATAGGATTCCTCATTGTGTTCCCTGCATTACAGTGAGGATGTCCTCTACGGTCTGTCACTGGCAGACTGCAGAATGTCATATTCTCCGGAAGTTCTGAAAATGTGATAACCTAAAAATAATATAATACACCTACCCAGAGGCTCAAGGCACCACAGGACCAGGGTAAAGTGCGCTCACCAGCCAGACAAGGGGATAAGAAGCATTGTAAAAAATTCAGCACTTTGAATTATACAGTGCATGGCCCCATTTGCAGTGGGCTCAGTTAGAATTATGTAGCCTACAGAACAATCTTAAGGTCGCTACAGAGCGATAGTGAAAAGATGGGTCTGAAGTAAAAGAAATCCTCTTGTAACGAGGCATAAAGCCTT
>NC_137676.1:58912841-58952841 GCF_963989245.1 Nansenia antarctica
CCAGATAATTGACATGTAATTCACAAAGGAGATCATTACTATGGTAATCACATTCAACCAAAGTGTCAAAAGCAGAGACAGGCACTTGGACAAAGCTGATTGAGACGAACGATTTACATATCAAAGGCTGCTTTACCCACAGGGAAAATTCACCCTCAATATTTCTAGCCAGCATTGGAGAGGGAGTTCTTGCTGAAATTTGAAGTAACTTACAGAAAAGTAGTTTGACTTTTAGAACGTACGATGGAGGCAGAACAATGTCAGAAATGCACTCCACTCAACACTCCACTCCCAGTTCATTGATGTCTGATTGATGCATAATGCATTTTGTTTGGATTGTTTTGTGCTTATCACAGTCTAGAATTACTTCAATTCTTCAACATGAAAAGAAGAATTACTTTCTTCAATTACAATTCTTCAACATGAAAAGAAACTAAGAGAAAGAGAAAGCCCCAGCATAGAATGGCATAATGCCCTATACAATTGTAGTTAAAGGAACAATTTGCTAGAGCTGTGGCAATTACCTTATTTGGAATAGTTGATCATAATGTATTCATTGTAAACTAAAGCTAAAGATATCTCTCAACTGCATGCTAACATACACTACATGTATGTGGACACCCAAACATCACATCCATAATATGCATACAATTCGGCCACATAGTTTTGGCCATGTAGTGTACGTTAGCATGCAGTTGAGAGATATCTTTAGCATTAGCTTACAATTAATACATTGCTGAACACCTCATTCCAAAACCATGGGCATTTTAATGGAGTTGGTTCCCTTTGCTGCTATAACAGCCTCCACTCTTCTGGGAAAGCTTTCTACTAGATTTTGGAAAATGGTTGCAGGGATTTGCTCTCATTCAGCCACAAGAGCATTACTGAGGTCAGGCACTGATGTTGGGTGAGAAAGACTCTCTAGAATCTCATTGTGCTGTAGCATGAAGATTTCCCTTCACTGGTACTAAGGGGCCTAGCCCAAACCATGAAAAACAGCCACAGACCACAATTGTGTGCACATACGTTTGGCTATGTAGTGTAACAGCGCTTACCTCTTTGGCCTTGTTGCGACTCCTCATGTTCTCGGCGATGTACTTGACGCTCTCGATGGCTTGCTTGATCTCAGGCGAAACCACGGAGAAGGCCACCACCGCGTTGATGCTCTGGGGGCTCAGCTGGCGACTCAGCTTGGCCGGGTCCGCTGTCTCCGGGGTCTCCTTGCCGTGCTGGCAGGGGCAGGGGCACTTCTTGGAACAGCCGTCCATGGAGAGTTTGTCTCCGAACTCCAGGCAGTTCACCGACCCTCCTCCAACCTGCTGGGAAGAGGACGACATGCACTTATGTTGACAGCACTTCTTTTTGTTTCATTTTTAAATTTCTCACATGGTACATTCATACTATCCAGTCAGTCTATACCGTATATTGATTATATATGTTCTTATAATATAAATATATCAATTAAATATATAATATAAATTATTTTAATTTCATCCATTTTCAATTGAGTCGACAACAAAATGTGGAAGAATTGAAGGGGTCTGAATACTTTCCAAAGGCACTATATATATATATATATATATATATATATATATATATATATATATATATATATATACACACACACACACACACACACATCTTTGTTACATCTTTGTTACATCTTTGTACATCTTTGTTCCTATTTTTACAAAAAGAGTTTTAAACATCCAGATTGACAGTATATCTGAGGTCAGTGGTGGTTAGTCATACGGTTGGATATCCCTTCCCCTCCTCACCTGTGCGAGGCTGTTCTTCCGCTTCTTCGCCCCTCCTCCTCCTCCACTTCCCCCTCCACCAACCTCTCCCCCACTCTCCGCCCCCCCGGCCTTCCCCTCCTGGTCCATGGGCCTCCTCATCAGCATGATCCTGGGCAGGACCCGTAGGAACACCGATCGCACCCACCCCGGCATGGTGTGTGTCATCGGCGTGCGGTAGTGGACGTTGAGCACGAAGACGGTGATGACGATGCTCAGGGTCACGAAGATCATGGTGAAGAGGAGGTACTCGCCGATGAGCGGGATGACGAGGGACGTGGAGGGGATGGTTTCGGTGATGACGAGGAGAAAGACGGTGAGGGAGAGGAGGACGGAGATACACAGAGTGACCTTCTCTCCACAGTCGGAGGGGAGGTAGAAGACCAGGACCGTGAGGAAGGAGATGAGGAGGCAGGGGATGATGAGGTTGATCGTGTAGAAGAGAGGGAGGCGGCGTATGTAGAAGGAGTACGTGATGTCCGGGTAGATCTCCTCGCAGCAGTTGTACTTGATGTCGTGCTTGTAGCCCGGTGCGTCGATGATCTCCCACTCGCCACTCTCCCAGAAGTCTTTGAGGTTGACCTTTTCGGGAAGACAAATACATTGGACGGATTCATTCAAAATATTCAATCAAACTACATTCGATAAATGTTGAGTGCTGATTACCTTTAGTCAGCACTCTGTTGTCTACTTTGCCTACTGTATGTTGTATGTATCGTCTCTGTTGCACTTGAAGCATGAAAGTACCATGCCCAAGACAAGTTTCCCCTCGGGGACAATAAAGTATAATCAATCAATCAATCAATAACTAAGTCCTTGAGTTTGACCCCTTTAGTGAGAGAGAATATTGACACTATTCATGAATATTGGCAACTGACCTTTGACCCGATGAGCACCAGGTCTATCTTGGCCTTGTCATAGGTCCAGCTGCCGAACTTCATGGAGCAGTTCTGGTAGTCGAAGGGGAAGTAGGTGATATCCATGGGGCAGGAGGACTTGAAGATAGCGGGGGGAACCCAAGTGATGGTGCCGTCAAACTTCAGCAGGGCTTTGGTCTTGTCTTCCACCAGGAAGTCACCCACAGCACTGGTTAGGATGGAGGGATGAGGGAGAGAGTGGAGAGGAATGAAGACAGAGAGAGAAAGGGAAGGAAGATTGAGGACGAGGGAAAGAGGAGGGATGAGAGAGAGGGGGGAGAGGAGTCGAGAGTGAAGATGGAGAGAGGGGGATGGAGGGGGGTGAAGGAGAAATAGAAAGGGTACAAAGAGAGAAAAAGAAATTACCCAAATGATTGTGCGAGGCAAGGCCCTCATGTAATTGCATTTGATTTGTATGGTGTGACTTTTTGAATAAAAGGAAACTGACAATGCATTGACTAGAGCAAAGAAATGAGAACAGAAAACGTTCATTTCAATGAAAATGTCTCCAACAATACCACATTTCTCCTCACCGTTTATCAACCTCGAATAACAACAAACACAATTTAAACTGAACTTAAACTGAACCTTCAAGTAGTATTGCGTGCTGTGACGCTAACAACACTTTTTTGTGTCGGGTTTGATTCCCGCTGGGATCCTATATATTGAAAAATGTATGCACTCACTGCAATGTAAGTCGCTTTTGATAAAAGTGTCAGCTAAATGGCATATATTATTATTATTATTTATTATTATTATTATTATTATTAATATTAGATAAGATTAAACCAAATTAATATGATTCACAAGAAAAGTGGGAGGGAGAAGAAGGAAAACGAAGAAAAAACAGAAGAGATAGAGCATAGATGTACTTGTTGTAGAGCACGATGTCAGGCCTCCAGATCTTGTTGGAGGGAACTCTGATGAACTCTATCCCATCAAACTCTACTGGGGCCCACTTCAGTTTGTAGTCATTCCAAATCTGAGGAACAGAGCAGGGAGCTTACACGTGTACTGTGTGTGTGTGTGTGTGTGTGTGTGTGTGTGTGTGTGTGTGTGTGTGTGTGTGTGTGTGTGTGTGTGTGTGTGCGTGTGTGTGTGTGTGTGTGTGTGTGTGTATGTGTGTCTGTGTGTTCGTCATTAAAGAGGAGGTAGATAGTAAGAAAGTGTATTTTTTCTTCTCAAGGTGACACTTTTAAGCTCTCACCCCCACTCTCTCTCTCTCTCTCTCTCTCCCTCTCTCTCTCTCTCTCTCTCTCTCTCTCTCTCCCTCTCTCTCTCTCTCTCTCTCTCTCTCTCTCACACACACTCACTCTCACTCAGACATGTCCAGATGACTTGTATAAAATGTCAATTATTCATTCATTCAAACCATTGCCGGCTCACATATTTTCCTTCAAGAATACCTGCTGTACAGAAGGTTCGATGGTTTAGATCGTTTATTGGTCTCTCGGTTGATTGATTTATTCATTAGTATGTGAAACTAATCCACTTCCATAAAGTGAGAAATATGTAATCTAATGCTTCATGCTATGTTAGCTTTCCCATTTCTTATTCATAAAAGCAAACAGTTTGTTAAGGATGTGATGGTCTCGCTGATAGCAAACCCAATACGTCAGATATTTAAATGGGTTGTGAAGGCAAACGCATCGCTAAGTAGGGCTGGGAGGCGGTTGCATCCGGTGAATTTGACCAGCGCCGCAGATTGTAATGACGCGTAGAGAAGAGTTGGGGAGTGTTTCAAATGGAGACAGGGATTTCAACCAGACAGTTGAGTGGACACTGCTCAGCTGCGAAATTAAGGAATCGAAAACATCTAAAGATCAACTCCATGTTTTCATTTTGTGCAAATTGGATTGTCAACAAGAGAGAGAGAGGGGGGGGGGGGTCATCTTAAGTGGTGGAGGTAGAGTTGCAGGGGCTGGATTCTTAAAACTTATGATCCCCACGTTTGACTTCCTTCACCCTCAGAATCTTGAGAAATGACATTCTGGGTTCTGAGAAAAACATGTGGTAATCTTATAAGACGCTGTTTGATAATATTGATCTTAGAAGTCTCAGATCTTGATTTTGCAATTTGTGGCTGCTATCGAAAAGATCAAACAGCGTGTGTGTGTGTGTGTGTGTGTGTGTGTGTGTGTGTGTGTGTTCTTTAAAATCTATGATCATTATGTTGGTGTTCAACTACCGTTATTATCCTGAAAGGAACAGAGCCAATTGCATATCGTCACCCGTTGCGATGTTGATTCACATCAAATCACTTCGCTTCAATCATTTTATGAATCATTTATAATCATGACAGAGAATGCTCTTCATATGTTCAAATGATGTCATCTGATACGAAAATATCAAAACTGACAGGGTTCACATTGAATGCAATCTAATGGTGTATAATTGAAGTACACTTTAACAGAGCCCTTTCTGTAAGAGCAAAAGGAAACTCTGTCATTCATGCGTGGATGATTATATTCATTGAATGTAATCAGGTAGAAAAAGAGAGAGACAGGTACAGATGGAGAGAGTGAGAGTGAAAGGGAGGGACCTAGAAAGAGAGATGGAAAGAGAGAAGTACAGCACAGAGAGAGAGAGAGAGAGAGAGAGGGAGGGAAAGTGTGAGAGAGATAGAGACAGTCAGAGATAGAAAGAGAGAGAGAGTGAGACAGAAAGAAAGAAATGGACAGACGTAGAAATAGAGTCTCTGGCACCCTTCAAACATCCATGTTAAAAGTGAGGGGTTTGGCTATTGTTATGATTCTCTTATGATGATTTCTCTTCTAATCCCTCTGGTTCCTGTTCCAGCTGGAGGGAGACAGAGAAGGAGAGAACATCTGTACAGTCTGACAGAAGGAGAGAGAGAGGGGGGGGGAGAGGGAGAGAGAGGGAGAGGGAGAGAGGGAGAAAGAGAGAGGTAGAGAGAGAGGGAGAGAGGGAGAGAGAGAGAGAGAGAGAGGGGGAGAGAGAGAGGGAGAAAGAGAAAGGGAGAGAGGGAGAGAGAGAGGGCGAGAGGGAGAGAGAGAGAGAGAGAGAGAGAGGGAGGGAGAGACAGGGGAAGACAACGGAAGGAGACAGAGGGAGGCAGATACAGACTGATACAGAGAGAGAATGAGAGAGGGAGGAAAGGCAATCTACCATGAACAGCACGCCCGTGACTTGGCTAGGAGAGGTGGCAAACGCTTTTAGTGACTTCCTCTGGGGCCATGTGCCATGAGAGAGAGAGAGAGAGAGAGAGAGAGAGAGAATGCCAAGGAATCATACCTCGTCTAAAACGTACGCCTGTCAACTACTGTTGTACTTTTTCACGACGCACAGTCTCCGTCCCTCGTGATTGTCATAACGTCATTATCAGTCACGTTGTCACATCAGCGACGTTGACTCATCTCGCTGAGACGGCCACTGTGCTAAATCAAATGGCTGTCCGTGAAAAGGGCTGTTTGTCTCTGTACCATTTGAACTGTCTCGTATTTTTGGTTTTATGTTTTATTGTTTTGTTTTTGTCTAATACATTGTGGACAAGGTGCACCTGCCAAAGACGCCTTGGTCTCAGTGTGTTTCTGATCCCTGCCTATCTCCTCGACCGTGTGTTCTGACTTTTATTCAGAACATCGTTGACGTTTATTAACTTTTTTTTTCTCCGAATAAAAGTCTGAACAATTTGATTGGTTGACGACTTGTTCGGGGGTTTCACCAGCTGCCGTCACATATAGAAAGGTTAAATAAAAAATATATATATTTGGCAAAACACAATGCTCATTATGCTGGCTCGCTAGGTGGGTGGAGAGCAGCCAGGAGGTCAGGAGGTCAGGGGGTGAGGGCTGGTGACCATTGATCCTGCTGAGAGGCTGGTTAGTGAAGCGTGGCCCGAGACCCTAAAGGTCATTGACCTTTTCGGGTCAAAGTCTGTAAAATATCTCTGTCTTCACACTGGTGCGCACATGCATGCACGGATGCATGATTTATAGTCCTCTGCCCAGGTCACACTGACCTCCAGAGGACCCTGTTTCTCTTACACATACATGTACACACGCAAACATGCACGCTTGCTCGCACACACACACACACACACACACACACACACACACACACAGCATGTTCGTTCCGCATTCATATTTATGTTTGACTAACTGGACGTGGACATGTTTAGACATTCTCCTTCCCCCCTCCTTCCAACCCTCCCTCCCTCCCGTCTCAGGGGGAATAGAACTCATCAATATGTGTGTTTGTGTGAATGTGTGTGTGTGTGTGTGTGTGTGTGTGTGTGTGTTTGTGTGTGTGTGTGTATACTTACGTGTCTCAGCCATAAATTTGTCTCCATGATCTGATTTACTTCGTCCTGCAGAGAAGAAACAGACCATACATTAGCCTACAGCAGCAAGTGCTGTGTGTGTGTGTGTGTGTGTGTGTGTGTGTGTGTGTGTGTGTGTGTGTGTGTGTGTGTGTGGAAAAACCAAGAAAGTAACTTCTTTAAATGTCAGATGTTCTTCTCTTGTGTTACCTCCCTTTTGGCTATGACATCAGCTGCGATGACACTGGAAGGTTTTTAAAGGTTAGTTATGACAGACCAATACTGTGTCATATACTCTAGTACATATTTCTTTTCCTGACCAAAAACATCTTGGAAAATGGTCTCGTGTAAAATGCAGGTGCTCCTCGTCCTTGCTCTCTGTCCTTGAGAGTTGGTTGAGTTGGTTGACAGCATTGAGACACACACACACACACACACACATTTTGGGCGGTGTCTTTGTTATCTCTATGTGGTGTAGTTTATTTTCCCTATCTCTCTCTTTCTCTTTCTATTTCTCTCTCTCTCTCTCGGTTTTTCACTCAGAAAGGCTTTCCTGATTATCTTTTCCGATCTCTTTTTCTGTTTAGGCGCTGGCAATCTGATATGAGTAACATGCAGACATGACTCACAAAGTGAGTGAAAAGAAAAAAAGAGATGAACGCTGGGGGGAAAGGTCTAACTCAAAGAAAGGTCTGACACACACACACACACACACACACACACACACACAGCACTGCATTGGAGCTGAAAAGCCTCTTAGTGAGATTGCATCCTGACCAAACCCAGTGACACACACACTTCTGCTGAGAAGCTGCTGGAATGGTTCTAACATGAGGTGGAGGTTTCTTTCTTTCACTATGTCTTTTCCAGTGTTTCCTGTGTGTATGTGTATGTGTGTGTGCGTGTGTGTGTGTGTGTATGTGTATGTGTGCGTGTGGTGTGCGTGTATGTGTATGTGTATGTATGTATGTGTATGTGTGCGTGTGGTGTGCATGTGTTCCTCACCACTTTGACCAGCTGTGAGATGGACACCTCAAACTCGACGGTGACCGGGTCGGACACATTCTCCACCGGGCGGATGAACTGATTATACTTCCGGAACAACCGCCTGAACAGCCTGTCCTCCCCCTTAGAGGAGAAACAGTCTGGATGGAGATGGAGAGATAGAGAGAGAGAGAGAGAGAGAGAGAGAGAGAGAGAGAGAGAGAGAGAGAGAGAGAATAAGCATATCAGTACCAAAAATACAATCTTGGGTAGCGATGTGAATGTAAAACCAGTTATAGGTATGTCAAGCTGAGCAGCAGATAGAGGTACAGCAGATACAAACCCGCATGCAGCGGTGCATGCTGGGACATTGCCGTGTAGTACAGTGCGGTAGTTGTTCTTTATAATCCCTGCATGCCATCACACCAACAGCACAATCAGATCAGCGATGCTTTTCCTGGATTAGGCCATGATTATTGTAATAATAATAATAATAATAATAATAATAATAATAATATTGTATTATACAGTGTCTATTTTAAGGACATCCTCAGTTCTCAGTCGATAGAGTCAGTTGTCAGATCAGAGATGAAATGTAGACCAGAGGTGAAAAGGCGATAGCCTTAAGGACATAGAAGAAAATATACTCCGTAAGGATGTAGAAGAAAGAGCTATACTCTGTAAGGACACAGACAAAAGTGCTTTTTTACCTGTGAGGCTATAGACAAAAAGTCAATTTAGAAAAAAAAGGCAATTCAAGTCCTAACGTGCACTAACTGTAGCGCCCAAGAGCATGTAAAACCGATGGCTGTTCTAAGATCTGTTGTCACCTCTTATAAGCACACTTGAATAGCCTCATCAACCCAGACTAGAGGCGCATATATAAGCCCTGGAATAACAATGCCTCAAAACATGGCCTTGGTGGGAGTGGATTTACTGAGTAAAGTATTTTGTCATGATTCGATATGAGTTAAAGCGCTGTGGGAGATTGACTGACGCGTGGTAAAGCAAATGGCTACGCGTCGGGATGTTTTCCCGATCGTTGCGTTGAGTAAACAAAGACGGAGAGGACCGCCAGACCGCCCGAGCATGTCTGGGAATGAGATAAACACTTGAACACTGTGATTCGGGACGATAGAAATGGAGGATTTGGACTTTGGACCTTTCAACGTTCTTTGATTATATTGTACTGATTGTATTTTGTATTATTTCTTATTGTTTAATTCGATGTTGACAGTCTCAGACACAGTAAAAGAAAACACAGCAGCAGTTGAACTCTAGATCCGTATCAGTTATGAGCCCAGTGGGAGGCAGATAGAAAGGAAAGATAACAAGAGAGAGATAGAGAGAGAGAGAGAGAGAGAGAGGAAGAGAGAGAGAGTGAGTGAGCGAGAGAGAGTGAGAGAGGGAAAGAGAACTAGGACATAAGAACTCAATCAAGCATCTTCTCAACTCCTGTGAGAGTTGGCAGTGACAGAATAACAGACGCAGAGAGAGAGAGAGAAAGAGAGAGAGAGAGAGAGAGAGAGAGAGAGAGAGAGAGAGAGAGAGAGAGAGAGACAGGGGAAGACAACGGAAGGAGGTAGAGGGAGGCAGATACAGACTGATACAGAGAGAGAATGAGAGAGGGAGGAACGGCAATCTACCATGAACAGCACGCCCGTGACTTGGCTAGGAGAGGTGGCAAACGCTTTTAGTGACTTCCTCTGGGGCCATACGCCAGCCAGGTCGAGACAAACATTCTTGAAAAACGTCAAACATGGACCCGGCTGGTTCCAAGGTCATCTATAATGACCTCTCTCTTGTCCATGCGATCGTCCTGGCAACCTGGTCCAGCCAGGCAGAAAATATATTGGCGTTCCGAAGCCCCTGATACGTACACTCGCATGCATGGGCATACACACACACACACACACACACACACACACACACACACACACATGCACGTATGCACACACCCACACACATAAAAATCCCGCCCTACAAGCACACACACACATACTCATACGCACAAACACATCCACACACATCCACCCGAACGCACGCACCCACACACATACACCTCGTTCCAAATTATTATGCAAATTATATTTTTCTCAGATTTTCCTAAATAGTCGATGCAAATGACAATCAGTATAATTTTCAAGTCATCAACCGTTAGAGTATAATTCAAATTTTATTGAACAAACTTCCCAATGATAACAGTATTTTTTTTTTTTATAAAAAACTCAAAATGCGGACTTCCGGTGGCGCGCGAACAGAGATGGCAGCCTGATAACAGAGCTCCGGTGTCAGCCTTAAATTACCCCTAATTCAAGATATTTTATGCACTCGAATTGATATATATCAACGTAATGATGGAGGGGGACAAATATAAGAGAAAGGGTACTGGGGTTCGAAAGCCATCTGAGAGAATAACTGAGAAAGACGGAGCAGCTAGCAACAGAGCTAACGTTACCCCGACGGAACAAGATGGAGGCTTGAGAGAGAATGAAACGCTGGACTCGATTCGTAAAGTGGTGAGCGAAGTCGTGAATGCGGGTATGACAACTTGGCAAGCTGAATTGAAAAAGGACTTTTCCGAATTCCTCACGGATTTCCGAGAGGACATTAAGAAACAAATGGATGAACTCACGACAGGAGTGAACCAGCAAATCCAAGACGTGATAGGCCGAGTGGAGGGGGCGGAGGAGCGCGTGGGGCAGATGGAGGACGGTGTGGCTGAAATGGAGCGGTGGGACATTGGTGTCAAGGATGCCCTCACCCAGTTACTTGGTAATCAGCGGGCGTTGCAAGATAAAGTGTCTGACTTGGAAGGGAGGTCTAGACGCAACAACATCAGGATCTACGGCATCCCAGAGGACTCGGAGGGTACCTCCGTAGCAGCGTTTGTTGAAAAACTGATAAAGTCAGAATTGGGAGGTGATCTTGACTGTGACCTGGGGATAGAGCGTGCCCACCGTGCCTTGGCGCCCAGACCACCCGGAGGAGCTCCACCGCGATCCATGGTCATCAAGTTCCTCCAGTTTACAGTGAAAGAAAAGGTCCTCTATACCGCCTGGAAAAAGCAACCCACTTACCAAAACAAACGTGTTTTTTTCGACCATGATTATGCGACGGACGTGCAGAACAAAAGGAAGGAATATATACCCATCAAGAAGACGCTTAAGGAGAGGGGAATACGCTTCCAGACCCCGCTGGCTAGAATGCGTGTCTTTTTTGATACAGGCACCGTCATGTATAACAGCGCGACACAAGCAGCAGAGGACCTGCGGAGACGGGGATTCATCTTGGACGGAGCTGTTCGCGGGACCAAGGACAAGGGCATAACGGAGGAAACGCTGACTCGACTTCTACCGTGGGAAACAACCGAGCCCCGGAGGGGTGGAGCCCAGAACCAACATCAGCAGCAAGTCCGGGAGAGATTGAAGCAGTTTCGTCGGGGCGATGTGGATTCTACAGCAGATAATGAGTGAGTGATTCACTTCAGCCCAGAGACTCTTATTATTATTTTTTCAAGATGTTAACATAGGCTGACACCGACAGTTCATAGACAGTCACTAGACTCTTTTTTTTCCTTCAGCCTATTCGGTCATTGACCAAGAGCCACATCTTTTTTATTTTTTATTTTTGCAACAGAGGGGCCCCACTTAGTGGCCAGCACCCCTCATTACCAAAGGTGATATGTCACCTTTTCCTTCGGAAGTCCAGTTCAGTGTTCAGTACTATTTTTGTGTATTTCATTGTTCATTGTTCATTTTTCAGTACTATGTTTGTGTATTTCATTTACAACTGTTTACTGTAGCGACTGGGAAGCTTTTCATGTACATGATGGAAATATCACATGTTATAACCTAAATGCAAGATATAAGAATAGTTTCTTTTAACGTTAATGGTTTACTTAACCCGATAAAAAGAAGGAAGATCCTAACAAAATTAAAGAAAGATAGAATACAAATAGCATACCTACAGGAATCCCACCTTACCAATACAGAGCATGCCAAATTGAATAAACTGGGTTTTAAATATGTATATTCATCCTCATACGAACCAGGTCATAGGAGGGGTGTAGCCATACTGTTATCAAATACAGTGACCTATGAACACATATCAGAGTTTAAAGATAAAGATGGTAGGTTTATAATGATAATAGGGAAAATAGAGGGAACCCTAGTGAGTTTACTGAATGTATATGCTCCTCCTGGTAGTGACTGGACGTTTTATAGACAGATATTTGATTTAATGGCCACAAAATCTCAGGGAATCTTAATCTGTGGGGGGGACTTTAATGTTCGTTTAAACCCAAGATTGGATGCATCTAGCGGTAATCCAGAGTCAAAACCTATAAGTAGGAAGATAAAAGCATTAATGAAGGAATTGGGAATCATAGATGTTTGGAGAGAATTGTATCCATCCAGCCGGGACTACACCCACTACTCCTCCCCCCATGCCGTATACTCAAGGATAGATTATTTTTTAATTTACAATAGAGACCTACATAGAATAAGTCAATGTGACATAGGACCGATTGCCCTCTCTGATCATAGCCCTATTTACATGTCTGTGTGTCTCAATAGAAAGCCAAGGTCTACAATATGGAGGCTGAATTCAAGTATCCTGAATAACCCAGAGACAAGGGAGGCCATGAAGACTGAAATTAGAACATATCTTGAAATAAACGATAACGGGGAAGTGGCTCCGAATATGCTCTGGGATGCACTTAAAGCAGTAATGAGGGGTAACATCATCGCCACTACTTCACTTATAAAAAAACTTAGAGGACAAAGACTGCATGACCTGGAAATTAAATTAAAACATCTACAAAGACAACACAGTAACAATTTGGATAACAGGGTAAAACAAGAAATGAAAGACATAAGGAACGAGATAAATGAAATAGGCAATCAGGACATACAAAAAAAACTATTATTTACAAAACAAAGATACTATGAAGTAGGTGGGAAATCATTGAAACTCTTATCATATAGACTAAGAAAACAACAAGCAGATAATGCAATCTATAAAATAAGGAACCCCGAATCCGGAGCGATAGAATGTAAGCTAGACAAAATTCAACAGAGTTTCGAAAAGTTCTATAAAACACTATATTCCCAACCACAAGTGGACAACAACCTACAGATTGAGTCATTCCTAGCCTCTCTTGATTTACCCTCTGTCACTAATGAACAAAATAAAGACTTGGTAGCCGAAATAACAATAGAGGAATTACAATCAGCAATTTCGAGATTGAAGGCAAACAAATCCCCGGGTTCAGATGGTTTCACTGCTGAATGGTACAGATCATTTAGAGAACAATTAGCTCCAACATTACTGAAGGCATTTAATTGGGTACTACAGAAAAGGGAAATTCCACCCTCGTGGAGGGAAGCAATAATTTCAGTCATACCGAAGGAAGGGAAAGACAAACTAGATTGTAATAGCTATCGCCCTATCAGTGTTCTCCAGCTCGATTATCGACTGTTTACATCAATACTATCCAGAAGAATAGATAGGATTCTACCTAAACTCATTCATTTAGATCAGACAGGATTCATTAGACAACGGCAAACACAAGACAACATTAGAAGGTCATTGCACATTATCAGACATATCACACAACACGGAATAGAGGCAGCTCTTGTAAGTTTGGACGCTGAGAAAGCTTTCGATTCAGTTAGTTGGACCTTTTTATACAAGGTACTATCGAGATTCGGCTTTCATGAGTCTATTATTGCAACTTTCCAAGCATTATATGATAGCCCATCCGCAAGGATCAAAATTAATGGTGCCCTATCGGGATCCTTCACTCTGGAACGTGGAACCAGGCAGGGATGTCCCGCTTCCCCACTCCTATTCAGCCTTTTTATTGAGCCTTTGAGCCAATGGATAAGGCAAAATGTTGAAATTAAGGGAATAGACATGGCAGCTGGTGAGCATAAACTTGGTCTTTTTGCGGATGACGTCCTGGTATATCTAACACAGCCCACACAGACAATCCCAAAATTGATGGGTTTATTAAAGGAATATGGGACACTTTCAGGTTACAAACTAAATATTCAGAAGACCCAGGTACTAACACTTAACTATGACCCACCCAACGATATTAGAGGGAAATATAACCTGAAATGGGATGCAGATTCAATCAAATACCTAGGTGTTAACCTGCCAAAAGATGTCTCAAAATTATCTGATCTTAATTATGGCCCTTTGAATGTAAAACTAAAATCAGATGTACTACGGTGGAGTCTCATTCCCTTCTTGAGTTTGAGCTCTAGGGTGGAGTCTGTTAAGATGAACATCCTACCAAGGTTACTGTATTTATTCCAGACTCTTCCAGTGGAGATACCTGCTAAGCAATTTATAGAATGGGACAAATTAATATCTAGATATTTATGGCAAGGGAAAAAACCCAGAATCAGATACAAAACTCTACAGTTAAGAAAAGAAAACGGGGGATTTGGCCTTCCTTGTTTACGAGAATACTATTGCGCAGCTCAATTAAGGCCTGTAGTGTGTTGGTGTACTCCATCATACTCTGCAAGATGGAAGGAAATTGAGAGTGCAATGACAGAAGGGGTTCAAATAGCAGCGATAGTTGCAGATAGTGAATTAATAAACAACATGACAAATAAAAATAATCCCTGGATTAACGTGGCTTTGAAGATTTGGCAGGAGACAGTAAAACTGTGTGGTATAAAGGACTCACTTAAAATGCTAAGATGGTGTGCATATGACACAGACTTCCCTCCAAACAAAACAGATGCTAGATTTAAAGTCTGGGTTGGAAAAGGCCTTTCGAACTATTTAACTTTTGTCCACAAGGGGGCATTCCATAGCTTTGAATCGCTACAGAGAAAACATGGTTTGGAACAAAATGATTTCTATAGGTATCTCCAGGTCCGACACCATTTCAATCAGAATTTAGGGGGAGTATCAGAAGAGGGGGTAACAGGAATTATGGAAGTATTTACATCAGCAAGCAAATCATTGATATGCAACAAGGTGGTATCTAGACTATACAATGGCTTCCGCCAGATCAATCTCAAAACAGTCAATACAATATATATTAAAGAGAAATGGGAGAAAGAGGGTAATTTTACTATTTCTGGGGAGGATTGGGACAGATTATGTAAACTACAATGGGAAACGACATGCTCAAATACGTGGCGAGAATTTAGTTGGAAAAACCTTACAAGGTTTTTTATCACCCCCCTACAAAAACGACATCAGGGGACGGGTGTAGCGTGTTGGAGATCCTGTGGACTGAATGAAGCCAATCACTACCATGTATTCTGGGAATGCCCAAATCTAGTCCCATTTTGGCGGGAGATACACAATAATCTGGAAGCTATTTTTGAAATTAACATCCCCTTCAAATGTGACACCTTATACCTGGGAAACATCTCATTCGAAAATTGGGACAATAACGACAGAAAATTGATATTGATACTTCTGGTAGCAAGTAAAAAGGCTATCACAAGAAAATGGTTAAAGCCAGACGTACCCACAGTGGATGAATGGATAGATATAATTCATGATATATATGTAATGGAAAAGATGTCATACTCCCTTAGAATTCAGGTAGAAAAATTCTATCGGATCTGGACGAAATGGACTGGATATGTTAAACCTGTAAGGTCAGATTTCTGTTGAATTGTTAAAAGAACATGAGAGGGTGATGTAATTGTGTTTATTTTCTTGAATCATTTTCTATTCTAATCTATCATATGTAAGAGAAAAGCTCCCAAAGTTCACTCGCTATTGTTTTTCTTTTTTCTTTGTTTGTTTTTGTTTTCGTTTTGTCTTGTCTTTACTTTACTTAATAGAAAAAAAGAAAAAAAGACTTTGGTCATAGGAACTGAGTTGATTGTGATATGTTGAATGTAATGACGATTGTTGTAACCAATGACCATTGACAATAAAAAGAAAATTTCAAAAAAAAAAAACTCAAAATGCACTGTTCCAAATGATTATGCACAACAGAGTTTCAAAACATTTTATAGGTTGTAAAGAACTAAAAAT
This sequence comes from Nansenia antarctica, assembly GCF_963989245.1. Classification (NCBI taxonomy): domain Eukaryota; kingdom Metazoa; phylum Chordata; class Actinopteri; order Argentiniformes; family Microstomatidae; genus Nansenia; species Nansenia antarctica. The sequence goes on from NC_137676.1 coordinate 58,928,843, forward strand.
GGTAATTTGATGAATTTAGGATTAGGAGGTCATATTTACTGAAATCAAAAGCTATTTCAAACAAAAACATCTTAACAGGTCAAGTTACATGTTAACATAGGACCCCTTCTTTGATATCACCTTCACAATTCTTGCATCCATTGAACTTGTGAGTTTTTGGACAGTTTCTGCTTGAATTTCTTTGCAGGATGCCAGAATAGCCTCCCAGAGCTGCTGTTTTGATGTGAACTGCCTCCCACCCTCATATATATTTTGCTTGAGGATGCTCCAAAGGTTCTCAATAGGGTTGAGGTCAGGGGAAAATGGGGGCCACACCATGAGTTTCTCTCCTTTTATGCCTATAGCAGCCAATGACACAGAGGTATTCTTTGCAGCATGACATGGTGCATTGTCATACATGAAGATGATTTTGCTACGGAAGGCATGGTTCTTCTTTTTGTACCACGGAAGAAAGTGGTCAGTCAGAAACTCTACATACTTTGCCGAGGTCATTTTCACACCTTCAGGGACCTTAAAAGGGCCTACCAGCTCTCTCCCCATGATTCCGGCCCAAAACATGACTCCGCCACCTCCTTGCTGACGTCGCAGCCTTGTTGGGACATGGTGGCCATCCACCAACCATCCACTACTCCATCCATCTGGACCATCCAGGGTTGCACGGCACTCATCAGTAAACAAGACTGTTTGGAAATTAGTCTTCATGTATTTCTGAGCCCACTGTCATGCTGCAAAGAATACCTCTGTGTCATTGGCTGCTATAGGCATAAAAGGAGAGAAACTCATGGTGTGGCCCCCATTTTCCCCTGACCTCAACCCTATTGAGAACCTTTGGAGCATCCTCAAGGAAAATATATATGAGGGTGGGAGGCAGTTCACATCAAAACAGCAGCTCTGGGAGGCTATTCTGGCATCCTGCAAAGAAATTCAAGCAGAAACTGTCCAAAAACGCACAAGTTCAATGGATGCAAGAATTGTGAAGGTGATATCAAAGAAGGGGTCCTATGTTAACATGTAACTTGACCTGTTAAGATGTTTTTGTTTGAAATAGCTTTTGATTTCAGTAAATATGACCTCCTAATATGACCTCCTAACCCTAAATTCATCAAATTACCATTTTTAGTTCTTTACAACCTATAAAATGTTTTGAAACTCTGTTGTGCATAATAATTTAGTGCATTTTGAGTTTTTTATAAAATAAAATAAAATACTGTTATCATTGGGAAGTTTGTTCAATACAATTTGAATTATACTCTAACGGTTGATGACTTGAAAATTATACTGATTGTCATTTGCATCGACTATTTAGGAAAATCTGAGAAAAATATAATTTGCATAATAATTTGGAACGAGGTGTATAAACACACACACAAACACTGGGAATCTCAAGGGTAACAGTGGGGTTAGAGCTTGTGGTTGTGTTCTGCCCTCGTCTACAGCCAACATCCCCAAAAGACATCACAATTAATTGTTTACTTTTTTTACTTGGGGTTAGTACGATATTATTTAAGCAATATCACACGAGAGGGAGTGCTGTTATACTGAATATCAGCACGGCTGTGATTCGGTCATAGGTACGAGGCCGCAGGCCTGTTGCTTTTATACAACAGTTCTACAGCGCAATGTATTAGTTAACAGTCATAAGTGACAACAGATTATGATTTGTTTGTTTATTTATTTAATCATTTATTTTGGCTCCGTCATCAAAAAATTGTTCCGCAACTGGACTGTTGCCTAGTAACCTGAACACAAACATCTGCAGGCTAGCTACTTTGTATTAACGGTCATTTCGGAGTGATACATATAGTAAAAATTCCCAGTGCTGTTATACTGTATATCAGCACTCATGGAATGCCTCTTGTCCAATCAAATTACTTGGTTGGAACTAACTGTTGTATAATATTAATTAAAGGTCCAGTATATAGATTTCATTTTTATTTTATTTTTTAAAGAAGTAGAAAAAGAAGCTAAATGGCCACGATACATCGGTAGCGCTGTGTTGGTCCAAACAAAGCACTTTCTAACATCTGGTATCATGGTCGATGACTGATCTTTACCTATTTTACATTTCAGTTGTATACAAGGACAGGCAGACAACTGGAGCTAACAGAAAACATAACATACTATATGGACCTTTTTACACATTCTCAAAGTGGCCAGAGAGGGCAGCAAAGAAAATAAAAAACGGACATTTGGTCTTTAAGATGAAGAACAATTATACAGTAGGCGCAACATTTATGATACAGAGAGATTTATAAAACATTAAACTTGATGAGCTGCAAAGGACACAAAATGGAGTCACAGTTGTAATTAAAGTCGTATGATGAAAATATGTAATTTCAATTTCTCTCTCAACAGGCCTTGGAGCAGATACCACTCTCCTCCCTGCTGTCTGTTAGTACGGGGATCAATAGATGATTTAGTCTGCGGGGCCGTACTGAAGGTCATTCAACAGAGAGAAGGGGGCAGGGAGAGAAGGAGACAGGAGAGGAAGGAGATTGAGATGGGAGGGAGGGAGGGGTAATAGAGGGGATGGCGAGAGGGAGAGGAGTGGGAGGCAGGGGCAGGACGGGGAGTGCAAGGGAATACAGAGAGAAGAGTGAAAAGTGTGTGTATGTGTGTGTGTGAGAGAGAGAGAGAGAGAGAGAGATAGACAGAGAGAAAGACAGAGAGTGAGAGGCAGAGATCAAGCGAGTGTGTGAGCAAAGGCAAGAGACAGGGTTCAGAAGCCCTTCCAGTCAAAGCCAGTAGTTCTCTCCAGGGTCGACAAATCTAAGTCTATTGTCTTATCACTGACCCCTTTCATAAACATTATTACCCGATCCTCCTATGACGCCAACTCATAACTAAGTCACGGGGACACGAGAGAAATTAGAATCTGTTAATTAAACGGACCGTCGTGGGAGGACGAAATATGCATGATGGGAAATAGTCCGACCCTTATTACTCAGGGATAGTTTTCTTTCAAAGACTGACGATAACCCTGGAAAATTACAGTGACACATCAAACCCCAGCTGGGGTTGAGCTGTTAAAAGCAACGCAACAAGGGAAGGCAAAAGGAAGGGAAGACCAACTTGACACCTTCTTAAGATGACATCACGATAACCCTGGAAAATGACAGTGACACATGAAACCTTTACATTATTACTTATTCTACTCTTACTTTTCTTTATTATTGTGATTTTGTATCTTGGTGCTGCAATGAGAATGTTGAGGAACCAAAGCCAAAGAATTTCACCCTTGTGTAATCCTTGATTCTGATTCTGAAACCCCAGCTGGTGTTGAGCTGTTAAAGCAGCCCAAAGAGGGAACGCAAAAGGAAAAAACAACTTCACGGTGACCTTCTTAAGATGACATCCGCCAGATTAATAACCAATGTGTCGGAGGAGAGACTTTACATTTCTTACACTGATTTGGGCTCCATTCCATTTAGAGCTGATGTGCGTCTAATGGTTGCTAGTGGTTCCATTTTGGTTGCATTTTGGTCCCTATGCCCTCATGTACCACACTGTAGAGGGATTTGTGGTGCCAGCTATGTGATTTAAATGTCTTTAAATGAGGCTGAGACAAAGACAGTGATCGTCTGATGTTCCAGTGTGAATGGTGATCAATGCCCCCCATCTCTCAATCCGGGACACCTATTTACAGTTGAATGAGCACACCTGGTGGACGTCCTGAAGATATCGTGCCTTGCCTGCCATCAATTCCTTTGCTATTGTAATATAGACTCACTGAACACTTTATTAGGAACACTATATACTGGGTAGGGCCTCCCTTCATTAGGAACACTATACTAATACTGGGTAGGGCCTCCCTTTATTAGGAACACTGTACTAATACTGGGTAGGGCCTCACTTTATTAGGAACACTATACTAATACTGGGTAGGGCCTCCCTTCATTAGGAACACTATACTAATACTGGGTAGGGCCTCCCTTTATTAGGAACACTATACTAATACTGGGTAGGGCCTCCCTTTATTAGGAACACTATACTAATACTGGGTAGGGTCTCCCTTTATTAGGAACACTATACTAATACTGGGTAGGGCCTCCCTTCATTAGGAACACTATACTAATACTGGGTAGGGCCTCCCTTCATTAGGAACACTATACTAATACTGGGTAGGGCCTCCCTTCATTAGGAACACTATACTAATACTGGGTAGGGCCTGATTGATTGGTATTACAGGCCCCCCCAAGTGCGCCATGAAAACATTCCCCACACCATTGCACCACCTCCCCCAGCTTGGACTGTTGACACAATGTAGGTTGGGTCCATGGATGTCCACAGGTGTTCCTAATAAAGTGTTCATGAGTGTATATAATATAGGCCAACTGGCTCTCACACCTAAGTTGTATTGTAGGGATAGTATTTAAATAATACGAATAATGTATTTCTTTATTCTTAACCCCGGCCGGTGCTTTCTCTATCCTCCAGTGTTTTTATTCCCAATTACTTAATTAATGAATGCGACATATCGCATTAAAATTCAACACGAGAGAATTGCAATTTAGGACAACAAAGGGACGACAGGTAACTGAACATAACTGAAAGGAACGAAGGGAAGAAAATAAATAGAAAAGAAGGAGAGGAAAATAGAAAGAATAAAATGGACGAAATAGAAAAGAAGGAGGGGAAAACAGAGAGAGACCTGTGTTGAAATCCTCCTAAGGCTCCGGCCGCTCTCTCGTTACTTTCATTTCTCTCGTTACTTTAATTACTGTGAGCGCTCTGCTCCACGCCTCAGATCGGTGACTAAACCACTGCTTTGATCAAAATAGCGTTGGCAACCTTCATTATAGCTTGTCACACACACGCAGCCACTCTCATACACACACACACACCCATAAATACACACACACACACACACACACACACACAGAGGAACATTTGATGTGGTCAGATGGATTTCACGTCGAGCTTCATAAAAGAGCCAATTATTTCCGAAAATTAACCACAGGTTCCATCACCGTTCAGCTGGGTTTATCCCTTTAACTCCACCCCACCTCTCTCTTTGTCTCTCTCCATCCTTCTGTCCCCCTCTCTCTACATGGTACACTCTCATTCCATCCCTACCTCTCTCCCCCTTTCCTCTCTCTCTCTCTCTCTCCATCCTTCCCTCCCCCTCTCTCTACATGATACACTCTTTCCATCCTTCCTTCCTCCATCCCTCTCTTATTGACTCTCTCTCTCTTTATATATATAAATATATATATATATATATATCTTTACCTCTCTCCCTCTACCTATCACTCATTCATTTTCTCTCTCCTGACAGATGGAGGTTCGCCAAGTCTACTAACACTCCTCTCCCCCTGTCTCCTCCCGCTCCCAATGCCTCCCTTCCCTATCTCTCCCTCACTCCCACTCTTCAAACAGTGTTCTGGGGGTCAGTCTAATAGCTGTGGACAGTTTGTCATGCTTGAATTAACTGGACCCACACAGTGAGCGTTGGTGGGTACAGGCAAAGAAAGGAAGCTATCATTGGGCTGAAAAATAAAACATAGCCAAAACCTTAAGCTTTTCCAAAATCAAAACAGTTTGGAACATCATAAAAAAATACTACAACAACAAAAACACTGGGGGAGCTCAGCAATCACAAACAAGCTGATTCTTGTAGGCTACAGGAAATGACCACAGGACGCTGACCATTCTTAAGGAACCACCTCACGTGTGACGTAAAGCTACCAGCTAGAACTGGCTAACTTGCCTTACTTGATGATTGTATCTGCTGACTGCAGCAGCGGAATGTGCTGTGAAGTGTACAGAAACATCAGCTCAAGTACAAACAAATGCCTCCAAATTCATTGGAATGGCGCTTCTTCATACATTAACACAATGACCCAACACATACTGACATGGGAACTAGGGGAGTTTTTCAGGGTTCTTGACTGGCCACTTAATTGAACATTTTAAGGAAAGAAGACCTCAAAACAAGCAACAACTGAAGGGGGGGGGGGGCTGCAGTACAATCCTGGCAGTGCATCACCAGAGAAGATGGCCAGTGCTGGTGTGGTCAATAGGTCGCAGGCTTCTGACCCCAGCACGCAAAGTAGTGTCGAGCAAGAGGATGATGAAGATGAGAGATTACTGAGACTGAGACTGAGGTAATGGAGAGAGAGCTTGATCCTTTCGTAGATATGCGCCTCCCCTGAGCATGCAAATGCTTTTAGAGAGGAGAGTGAGAGAGAGTGAGAGAGTGGTGAAGAAAGTGAGTGAGAGAAGGGAGGTGGAGGTAAAGGAGTCAGTGAGGAGGAGGAGAAGTTGAGAGACTACGGAAGGGTCGATTAGTCAGAGACATGGTGCATAGAGAAGAGACAGGGTAAGACAGAGATAGATAGATAGATAGATAGAGAGATAGACAGATAGACAGAGAGACAGAGAGAGGAATTGAGAGAGACAGAGAGGTTTGAGCAAGAGAGAGGGATTGAGAGAGAGACACAGAGAGAGACAGAGAGATTGAGAGAGAGGTTGAGAGAGAGAGAGCTTGGCGAAAGAGATTGAGAGAGAGAGAGAGAAAGGACAGAGAGAGAGAGACAGAGAGTGATAGAGGTTTTGAGAGAGGGATTGAGAGAGAGATTGAGAGAGAGAGGGATGGAGAGAGAGAGAGAGAGAAATTACAGAGAGAGAGGGGGGACAGAGAGACAGAGAAATTACAGAGTTAGAGAGAGAGATATTAAGAGAGGCAGAGAGAGAGAGAGAGAGAGAGAGAGAGAGAGAGAGAGAGATTGAGATGGACAGATAGAGACAGACTGGCAGAGAGAGAGTAGATGAGTGTTACAGCTGGAACCCAATCACGCACTAGCAAGGTTTCATTCCAGAATGTGTGTGTGTGTGTGTGTGTTTGTTTGTGTGTTTTTGTGTGTGCGTGTGTGTCGTGTGTGTGTGTGTGTGTGTGTGTGTGCGTGTGCAATCCCTAATGGGAAGAGACAGAGGTGTGGTGTCTGTGCCAGAGAGGACTGCTCTCTCTCAGCACAGCTACACGTGTCCAGCCCTCTGGGCACTCTGTGTGTGTTTGTGTGTGTTTGTGTGTGTGTGTGTGTGTGTGTGTGTGTGTGTGTGAGTGTGTGTGTGTGTGTGTGTGTATGGATGCAGAAGAAAGGAACAGACAGAAAACCGAATTAAATCACTGAATGAAAAAAATAAGAATCGAAAGCCAGTCACTGAGATATGACAAACAAGTCATAGTCCTTGCTAGAAGAACTTGTCTCGTCTAGAAAGTAGCCTTTCTTTAAAACAATGTTCCAAACCTTGCCCCTTTGCCCAACGGACCTGTGTTCGGCATGACAAATGACTCAAGCGTTAAATAGGTAGAAGACAGACACGTATCAGAACATGAGGCTGTGAGAGAACCAATCCCAACTGTCAGTAACCTTTGACCTCCGGTAGAACCATGTTCCAATCAGACGACACAGAGAAGGGAGACCCATCTGATAAATAAAAAGGCAGAGTGACATTCACAGAACACTCTCTCTCTCACTCTCACACACACACACACACACACACACACACACACACACACACACACACACACACACACAGACACACAGACATAGACTTCTCACTTCCCAAAAACATATGGAAAACCCAAATGATTTGATTTGATTTATTAGGATCCCCATTAGCTGATGCAAAGCATACACATTAGCTCCTAGCTGAGTATTTTCACTTTAATAATATTTCTGTTATTTTTTGTTTTGTGTGTGGATGGTTCTTTTTTGTTATGTGTTTTCTGTGACGCTCACTAAAAACTAAGGCCGTGAGCATTGCTGACGCAAAGCATCAGCTACTCTTCCTGGGATCCACACAAAACAAGAAAAAAATCAACATACATAACAACGAATTACAAAAATAAAAATGAAAATAAAAGTCAGCAATGCTCACGGCCTTAGTTTTTAATGAACAAAAACACATAACAAAAAAGAACCATCCACACACAACACAATGACAGAAATATAATTACAATTTTAATACTCAGCTACGATCTAATGCGTATGAAGTGTTGCTTCACTTGTTTTTTGAAACTGATTTTATTCAGGGTTTTATGACATGGTAGGGAGTTCCATTCAACCATAGCTCTATACAGCACTGCATGTTGTTTCGAAATGGTGTGTTACCACTGGTGGCATGTCTGGTGGGGTATGTGTGTGCATCAGAGCTGAGTGTAAGCTGTCTATACAAACAGTCAGGGGTTTTCAGAACATAAATATTTTTTTTACAAACGAAAGAAGTGATGCTTTTAACTTCTCATCAACTTTTAGCCAGACGAGTCGGTCATGCATGTTGTTTATTTGCTCTCATTGTGCACTGCAGGGCAAGTCGAGCTGCTCTGCTCTGAACCCATTGCACCAGACCACCAGGCAGTAATCTAGTTGTGATAATACTAAGGTCTGCAGGACATGTTTGGTCAGATGTGGTGTTAAAAAAAGAAAAACATCTCTTGACTACAGATACGTTTCTCCCCATCTTTTGCACAAGTGAATCTATATGTCTTGACCATGTTAGTTTACAGTCTAAAGTTACACCAAGAAGCTTTGTTCCCTGTACTTGCTCAGTAGCAACATTGTTCATTAGCAGATTCAGCTGTGGTTTATTTCTTAATGAGTGTTTTCATCCAGATACAATGCTCTTAGTCGTAGATATGTTCAGGACAAGTTTGTTCTCAGTGATCCAGTTAAATACTATCTGCAGCTCTTGGTTGAGGGCTGAGATGATTTCCTTGTATGTTGTATATGTATGATGGTGCAGACATGTAGAGTGTTGAATCATCTGCATACATAGACACACAGGCTTTTTTTCAAGCAAGTGGGAGATCATTTGTAAAAATCGAGAAGAGCAATGGTCCAAACGAGGAGCCCTGCGGAATCCCACACTGTATATGTCTTGCATTTGAGAGACTCCCGTTAAAGAGAACTTCTGTGTTCTATTAGTCAGGTAGCTTTCTATCCATGCTATGAAGTAATGCCATAACACGTAAGTTTCCTTAATAGCAAATAATGATCAATGACATCAAAGGCAGCACTGAAGTCCAGTAGAACTGTTCCTACAATATTTTGTTGATCAATCTCTTTTAGCTGTCATTTGAGTGAGAGCTGTGCAGGTTGAGTGCCCTTCCCTATAAGCGTGCTGGCATCTGCTTGTTAAGTTGTTCATTGAGAAATAGCATTGTATCTGGCCAAATATATATTTGTTCTAACTGTTAGGTAGAGGGATCACCTTAGCCTCTTTCCAGGTTTGTGGGAACATACTGTCAAGACTAAGTTTGAAGATGTGTCATAGTGGAGTGGCAATAATGGTCCGCCACCATCCTCAACAGCTTTCCATCCAGGTTGTCAATACCAGGTGGTTTCTCATTTTTGATAGATAATAATATTGTTTTCACTTTACAGAATGCAAATGAGTAGTTCTTCTGTTGCATTATTTTGTCTAGTATACATGTGTACAATGGCTCACCGTGTGGAGTTGGCATTTCCTGCCTGAGTTTAGATACTTTGTCAATAAAGTGATCATTGAAATAATTGGCAATATCTATCGGTTTAGTTATAAAAGATCCTTCCACTTCAATGAAAGATGGAGTTGAGTTACTCTTTCTGCTCATGTCATTTTTAAGGTGTTCCAAAGCTTCTCTCCGTCAGAGAAAGCTTCTCTCCGTTTTATATCGTAAATCCTGGATTCATAATACAATTTCTTCTTTTTGTTCATTTTAGTAACAAAGTTCCTCAGTTTACAATATACTTGCCAATCAGATGTGCAGCCAGACCTATAAGCCACTCCCTTTCATAACGTTAGAATTATAAGGTTCTATCTCCATTTTTGGTCAAAATTTAGTTTTTTACATAATCTGATCCATTATGTGTTTATTAATGCATGTGTGGTGTTGTTTTTTAAATGTTGACATTTTTTTGTTAGTAATTAATAAAATACAAAGGTTCCATCTCACAAAACATAATGGAATGTAAAAACGTTGACGCTCAATATCTCTGAACTACCCTAAACAGAGATTATAATTCTAAACTCACGCTTTGCCCCACCTCTTTTAGCCATGCATTATTTTAGTTCATCATCAACCCAAGGAGCCCTAACAGCTCTAACAGTCAGCTTCTTGATAGGTGCATGCTTATCCATAACCGACAAGGACCAACAGTTCATTGAAAACTTTAAGTGCAGTATCTGGGTCTATTTGTTTACTGACATCAGACTAACAGATATGTCTAACATCATCCACATAATTCACGACAGAAACCCTTGTACAATCTTTTATGTAACATTCTTGGTCCAGCCATCAGAACTTTAATCTTCCTAGATATGCCCACTAAATGATGATCACTAAAGCCAATGGGAACAGATACAGCTTTAGAGCAGAGTTCATCAGTATTGGTGTAAATGTGATCAATGCATGTGGATGATACAGTTCCTGTTTTGTTAGTGTACACCCTGGTAGGTAGGTTAATAACCTGAACCAGATTACAGGCACTTCTTTTTTTTATGGAATTTTCTTTTTCATAGGATTTGGTGCAAGAAAATGTATATTTAGGTCTCCAAGGAAATAGATTTCTCTATTTTTTTTAATCGCATGCTCGATCAAACATTTCACACAGATCATCAAGATACTGACTGTCAGAGCCTGGTGGTCTATAACAGCATCCCAGCAATATAGGTTTGAGGTGGGGTAAGTGAGCCTGTAACCATAGCATTTCAACATCACACAACATTAGATCCCTTCTGACTTTAACAGGGATGTGGCTCTGAATGTACATTGCAACTCAAATTGATCGTTGTCTCAAAAAATTATAATTTGGACTGCACTTATATAGTGCCTTATTGCAAAGCGCTTTACAATGGACTCTCATTCACCCATTCACACACACATTCACACACCAATGGTGCAAGCTACCATGCGAGGCACCGGCCTGGGCATTGGGAGCAATTTGGGTTCAGTGTCTTGCCCAAGGACACCTCGACATGTGGGCAGTTGGGGATTGAACCGCCGAACTGCCAAACTTGCGATCATTAGATGCCAGGCTCTACCTCCTGAGCCACAGCCGCCCTATACTAATTGTGTAGCCTGTGTAAATTGTGTCCTTTTAAAATCTTGACGTAAATATTATATATATGTATATATTTTGGGATCAGGGCACCCTTGGAAAAGAGACATTGGTCTCAAAGAGCCTACACTGAATAAGAAAAGGTAAATAAAACAGCTCCTATGCATCATCTGTAATAGGACCTTACTTTGGCCTGACTTTCTTGGTCATTTAACTGGTTGCCACGGCGTTCCTCAAATAGACTGTTTATGTCACAGGAGCCAATAACATCCCTTCTGAAATAAATGAAGCGTGACATTTCCTTGAACGTGTCCAATGTGATGTCGAACATTAGCCTGCTTTCATGCACATGTGCTGGCGAGGTGATAGAGTATTGAATGACCCAGTAAAATGTCTAACGCTGCAACATTGGAAACATTGATGCTAGAACATGTAACCTGTTTTTTCTTTTATGCATAGATCAGCTCTTATAGTTTTCTGGGAAAGGAATTATAAAGAATGAGGGGGGAAATCTAATTAGAAATATTTCAACATGTCCATACAGTTGTCTGTACCCTAAAAACATACACACGCACACGCACACACACACACACACACACACACACACACACACACATACACACACACACACACACACACACACACACACACACAATTCCCTGCAAATGTGGCCATACCTCATCAAGATGGCTCAGCTCAGTGACCAGGTCATTTAATCATATCTTGCATTCAGTTAAAAGAGCTCTATGTAAATAAATGTGACAGGAGAATATGCCTACAGGCAGGGACCTCGAAATGGAGACACAATAGTTCTGTGTGCGTGAGAGAGATGGGGGTTTTTTAAACAAGAAAGCACACATCTTAGTTTGGTGAGGTGCAAGGTGACGGGTGAGAAAGAAAGGGAGCCGTCCACTCTTGCTCCAATGCTGAATAGCAATTCAACCAACGTGCTTCTTCAGAGTTTCAATGGGAGAGACAATAAATAAACATCTCTCTCTTGTCTTAGAGACACCATAACAGTGTATGTGCCACCTAACATTACATTTACATTTTTGGCATTTAGCAGACACCTTTATCCAAAGCGACTTACAACAAATACATTTGTCTAAGTAAGTGAATCATCTCTCCATCAGTCATAGCAAGACAAAATAGTCTATGCAAGGGCCAGGGGCCATTGGCAGTCAAAATACTAGAAGAAGGAAGGTTACCATTTTTACGATTACATCCGCTAAATACACTGTACAGGGGGATAGAGGGGGTGAAGAGGTCTTAGGAGGGACAGATAAGGAGAAGCCTTGAGCCCTCTAGTTACAGTGGTAACATGGGAGGTGCAATGAGAGTCACTCGCTGTTCTGTTGATGAGGTTTGGGTCACCTCAGTCACCCCAGTCACCTCAGTCACCTCCAATGTGTTTGTTGATGAGGTTTGGGTCACCCCAGTCACCCCAGTCACCTCAGTCACCCCAGTCACCCCAGTCACCTCAGTCACCCCAGTCACCTCAGTCATCTCCAATGTGTTTTGGGTAGGAAGCAAGTGGAGGATGTAGGGGAGGACGCAAGGAATATCATTTCTAGCAATTGAGAAAGGGCCCTAGACTACTGAGATGCACCCATTGGTGTGAAATAGGTAAATGTACAGTATGGACTTGTTGCTCATGGTGCCATGGGGGTACTGGGGGTACACTTCATAAGGCCATGGCACCTTGAAAAACAAGTCCATACTGTACATTTACCTTAAATTAAATATATGCATACATTATATATACATTATATATAGCCTACATACATTATAATACAAATAAAAAAGTATCTACTATCTATCTTTCACATCGAAAATATTAAGAAGCCTTGGTCTATTTTTCCCCCCCAAATGACTGAATGAGATTCTATAGCCAATGGCCAATCTACATAAAGTAGGCCTATATCACGGTTCACTTCACGGAGTAATATTTCATGTTGAGCATGCATGTCAATGTCTGTTTATCATACGGTGTTGCTTATTCACCCACTCTACCCTCCCTCTCTCTCTCTCTCTCTCTCTCTCTCTCTCTCTCTCTCTCTCTCTCTCTCTCTCTCTCTCTCTCTCTCTCTCTCTCTCTCCATCCATGAGCAAGTAACAAGGGTAAACAACATCATCTATTCCAGTTTCAAATCATTTCGACTCAAAACACACTTCCTTCGCATACAAATCAAAATACCCCCGCTTGATGGTCTTGACAGACACAACGCACGTTCTGCTATTTGCGGTGGACTGCATTCGAAGAAGCTTCATTTCAATACTACCAATTAACATTGAAATATGCGTATGCGTTATTCAAAAGGTGAACATCATGGAATAACTTGTGGCATTACCTTGTGCAAGCAATTACACAGAATATATCTCAATGATTACATTTTTCATAAGTAGAAACAGCGTGCGCAAAAGTCACAGTTCTGCATAACTGTAGCCTAAATACATTTGTTATACTATATTTACATTCCTAGTTATCATAGGTGTAGGCTGTGCAATGCAAACGCTGATTCAGTTATCTCTAAATAGTTCTAATTAGTAAATAGCTCTGTGATAGGAATGATCGATTGTCCAGTTTACCATGTATCTATAGCCTAACTTTCTCCACTGGGTTTCATCGGCTCTAACACAACAGAAATCATCTAATGTATCACATGCTTCACAGTTTTGTTAAACCAAACACATCTTAGTACCCGGGAAGGCATTTTATCCACGGTGCGTATATACGCGTAATCACCTTCTCCAAGAGGAGAGGACCCGCACTGTGAGACTCGGTACGAAACACCGCAAGAATGGACCGTGTCGAACGGACAACGTCTTACCTTCTGTGATCAAAACAACGACAAGAAGCAGAAAAGTCACTCTAGCACCGGGATTCATCTCGTCTCCGGTATCGGGGTGCCGTTTTCCCCCCGTGAGAAACAACGTCGATTTGACCTGTGAATGGAAAAACAGTTTTCAAAAGGCACGAAACGTATTCTCTCTCCCCCCCGGTATAAGCGCCTGTCTCTCGCTGTGAGACCGCCGGTCCGCTCCCGCTGTCTGTTCACCAGAGAACTTCGCTTCGTCCCACCCCTTTGAACTAAACCTCTCCTCACTCGCGCCTCCACAACAAGGACCACACCGACGGAAATATAGCCGACACGGACACACCAACTAAACAATTAGCCGGAATAGCCTCGTTTATGTGGTGCAAGACACTTTGTATAATTCGCGACTTGCGGAGAGCTTGTTACGATTTCAGCACCATGGACAGCAGCAGCGCATTATTCACCGCGCCGTGGTGCTGAATCCTCACTACCGCAATCGCGCTGTGGTTAGTTGAAGGACTGTAAATTGTTTTTTTTAGTTGAATCACATAAGCCTACTCACTTGTTTACTTGGCAGGAGGAGCAACTTGGAGAGACGATAGCCTAATATATCGAAAGCTTGTTAAAGTTCGGTGCCAAATATGAAATAATTGTAGGCCTATCTATGCGTAAGACAGGCGACATGCAATGACTTATTGGTATGATTTCCGCTCTGGGAGCTTTACTGTTAATTGCAAAGCCAGATCATTTTTTTTTCAATTTGTTCAGAAGCAGTTGGCTGCCTTGAACGCAGTTCTGAAAGAAAGTTTCGCCTCGACAAAACAAGTTTGCTTCAGTGGAGACTGCTCTTCGCGCCAGGTGCCCACCGGCTCCCCCCGCGAACTGATGATTAATTTTAGCCTCCAATTGTGTACGCTTGGCTTGACGTTATCAAACGGAGTCATTAAGAAATAGGGGCGGCGTGCGCCAAGCCGAGTCAACACAAACTTTGCATTAACTGAAGGTGCTTCAGTGCGCGCATGCAGGGCTTTTGAACCGTGCATAACGGATTAACAGGCATGAATGTGTGCACACCCACACCTACACACACACACCTACACACATACACACACACACACACATAACACACGCGCGCACACACACACACACACACACACACACACACACACACACACACACACACACCCACGGCATCACACATGGTAACGCAGCTGTTGTTTTCTACTTAATCCAGTGTTTTCTCATATAATTAGACTTTATATCTGCTAACTGTGTCATATTACAGCTGCGTATTTAAATCATGTTAAAACACCAACATGGGCTCCTCTCCTTCCCCACAGGCGCCAAAGCTGCCAGTCTGTCTGGGATTGACAATATGAATACATGCTTAAAAGATATACTGTAGTATTAGGATATAGAGTTGTACATTGTCTCCTCCATTCCCTTCACTCACTGTACACCTTGCCCAGTCTCTCTCTCTCTCTCTCTCTCTCTCATCTATTTCTGTCTGTCTCTCTCTAGTCTTACTCTCTCTCGCTACTCTCTCTCTCCATAACTGTCTGTCTGTCTCTCTCTCTCTCTCTCTCACTACTCTCTCTCCATATCTGTCTGTCTGTCTGTCTGTCTCTCTCTCTCTCTCTCTCTCACTATACTCTCTCTCTCTCCATATCTGTCTGTCTCTCTCTCTCTCTCTCACTACTCTCTCTCTCTCCATATCTGTCTCTCTCTCTCTCTATATATATACTGTATATATATCTCTCTCTCTCCATATCTCTCTCTCTGCTCTAACACTCTCCATATCTGTCTCTCTCTCTCCATATTTCTCTCTCTCTCTCCATATTTCTCTCTCTCCCCATATCTGTCTGTCTGTCTCTCTCTCTCTCTCTCTCTCTCTCTCTCTCTCTCTCTCTCTCTCTCTCTCTCCATATCTGTCTCTCTCTCTACGGGGCTGTCTGTGTGTCTCTGGTAGCAGGTGTGGGCTGCCAGGCTGTACAATTGCTCCCGCAGAGACTCACACGTCAATCACTCACCCTTAAGGACACAAGTCCTCTGTCCCCACACACGCATACATTCACGCACATGCACACACACACACACACACACACGCACACACGCACACACGCACACACACACACACACTACACACACACGCACACACGCACACGCACATACACATACACACACATACACATACACACATACACACACACACACGCACACACACACGCACATGCACACGCACGCACACACAAACCCACTTCATCAGCATAGGTTACCTCTTTATATGATCAGCATTCTAAACTGCAGCTAAGAAATTCCAGCCAAATTGTCCATCCCTTTGAAATACAGCATTGCCAACATGATCCAGCAAAGAATCCTTATTCCAGAAGCACCTACTGTCTCAATAAATCTACAAATCTGGACATCAAGGAGGCTGAGCAGACACCTCACTGAAATAAGTGCAAGCTAGTATTAAAGAAGTGTTATGGTGCATTGCACTAATTCAATATGTCAATGTGCTACTTGTATCTGTCCCTAACGAAATAACTAACGATTCAGATGAATAAATAAAGTAGTCCTTGACATGCTTTTTTTTACCTGTCCTATTGGTGACTTTAATTTTCCTAATTTAAACTCTCACTTTTTTATTTGACCATTGTTTGGTTATGTTCTCTTACAAACCCACTGTATCCTATGTGTATGTTTTTATATGATGTTAAATTTTTACATTTTTGATAGAAGCTTTTATCCAAAGCGACGTACAACAAGTACATTTGTCTAAAGTAAGTGAATAATCGATGCATAAGTCATCATAAAAAAAACGATATGAAAAAAAAAAATGCTATGATTTGAATTGTGTTGTGACTCTGGTGAAAAGCACTTTAAACGGTCATAAACTCGAGGCTTGAGCATTGTTCCATCCCTGTACCTACACAACTGATTCAGCTAATTAACTCATCATCCAGACTGGCTGCAGGCGTGTCAGCGCTGACCTGGAACGACCTTCTGACATGAACTTGCATTCAATCGCAACGCGTTCTATTCTCTGGTCCGTTCCATCTCTCTGGCAGCGTCACCCCCAATCGTTTTGATATGCCGTCATATCCCAGAGTCTACCCTTGAATTAAACAGTAGGTTTACTGAACCGCAGGTGTGAAATCGTGGTAATGTGTAATGTGGGACATTGGGTAATGTGGGACACCTACGCTCCAGTGTGTTTATTCCCTGTTCTAACGACATCTAGTCAACAGGACCTTTCCTGTAGGTTTAGCATGGATGTCATGTGACTGACATTTAGATGTTGTTTAGATGTTGTTAGAACAGGAAATAAACACACTGGAGCTTAGGTGGCCCACACTATCCAATGTCCCAGATTACACAGATTCACCCTATGTTCCACAGAAAAGTGATTCACCCACATTTCCCGAATGGAATGATTATGACTGTAAATTCTCTAAAAAAAATAGACTATTTTCCTTATTGCAAGACAATTTGGATTAACAGAAAATGTTGCAATCGTTTCACGTCAGACAGAGAGAGCCTGATGCCCTTCCAGGGCGTTTTAAGTTTCGTGATCTTCATGAATTGTATGGTTTCATCAGTCACTGAAAGCTAAAAGACAGAATATTTAGTTTTTTTCTTTTTATGTGATGCTTTCCAATGTTTCCATGTTGGTGATGTTGTCACATAAAAGTAATCTCCCTCTCTCTCTCTCTCTCACACATAATGCACTCTGACGCACGCGCACACACACACACACACACACACACACACACACACACACACACACACACACACACACATTGTCTGGGGTGCGACCACAAAGACCTTCCCCCTGGCCCTTTCACCCAGGACAAAAACAATCAGCTTCCACAACAAGGTAATGTACTTCCTCATGGCAGCAGGTGTCACGCCAATAATGGTCCCTCCGTCTCTAAACAAAAGGGCCCATCACAACACGGTAGATCACTCCCTCTTATATATATATATATATATATATATATATATATATATGAGCTCTAGTTGCTTGAGGGAGTTTGTGTTTTTAGACTGTGACCTTTCTTGAAAAGTGTTGGATAAAAGATGACAAAGACAAGACAAGTGAATAAAAAGGAGGTTAATGTGTTTTTGCTGTCGTGGCAGCACGCCTGTGTACCTTTCTGACAGATGCATACGTTCTCTCTCGCGTGTCACAACATTACCTGTCCTCCCCTCGATCAGTGGGATGACAGTGGAACTAGGTGCGGATTGGTTCCGTCAGGAATCATTAGCGGGACACTCCACAGCACACCCATGGTTTATTCATGGTTTTCCTAAAAGCTAGGGGCAATGAGTCACAAAGCCATTAGTGTCTTCTTTTCTCCTCCTTTCATCCCTCCTTTCCTTTCCTCTTCCTGCATCCCGTCACAGCTCTCCTCTCCTTATAATGTTTCTCTTGTCTTTCCTCTCTTCCATTCCTCCCATCTCTCTCATCACTCCTTTGCAATCTTACTTCTATTCTCCTCTCTCCTCCGCGCCTCACCTTTCCAACACGTTGTTCCTGCACTCCCTTCGCTAAAACATTTTCCGTGCTGCCGACAGTGGTGCCATATCTCTGTGTCTTTAAAAACACGACATTAAAAAAAAAAAACTCCCCCGCTCAAACTTTTAGATGGTTTTAAATTATTCACTGCAGTGTTTCTCCAGTGCATACAGTACATGACCCAGGCAGAAGTGCTTTTATTTTAAAACCGTAAGAGAAAAATCTGGACTCCATACATCGAGACATCTCTGAGATTACTTACACTGCAGTAATGGAGCGACGGTGAGTGGAATCTTCTGGAAGGTTCTAGAGAAGACGGGTGACATCATGTTCTTTCCTATAGAGGAGAAAAAACAATAGACTATTATTATTACTTGTAACAATGTATGGAGTGTGGCAGAAATAAAATCTACACACAGAGAGTGAGAGAGAGAGAGAAGAAATTAGTATTAGGGACAGAGAGAGAAGAGTTTAGTATTCATCTCAAGTCCATCAACAAAACAACCTGTCTCTCTACAAGCACGCTGAGATCTGAGGAAAGAATGTTCCTTTGTCCCTGGGGGGGGGATAATCAGCTTATACACACACATACATAAACAAACTAGCACACACACACACACACACACACCTTGCTTAATCCAGTTTTCGGCCTCTGGAAGGTTTAACAATGATGCATACGTGTGTGTTTGTGTGTGTGTGTGTGTGTGTGTGTGTGTGTGTTCTCATTTACACTGATTCAAATGAGGCATGTCAGTGCATTTCACAGTTACGGCTAAAGAGCTAACACACACACACAGCTCTCACACGTCTTGTCGGTGACTCAGTAAGGATGAACATTACTATGCAGCCGGAGTGAAACAGTTTTGAGCGGATTGGCTGAAGTCTGACTGTAATAGCTTCTGAAAGCCAAGGGCGAGCTGGGACGTCTCTTACTCACACAAGTGCCAAAAACAAAAAGATACTTAAGGCGCTTGGAGATTTCTGTTTCTAAATCTTAAAGCATGACATCAGATAAAAGTCATGAATACAGCATGATCAGAGTCGGTTATGATTAATGGATCACTTTGGTGGTTCGAGACAGAGAGACGTGATATCAACAACTCTCTTCCAGTGCTCCGTCAACACAGATGAAGTCTTACATGATTTGTGAGGTCCTGTTTTTCGGGCAAAAAATCTTTCAACAGGGGTTTAATGGAAGCTCCTAGCTCTACATAAACATTGTCCCCCTATAATTGGGGGACTATAATTGGGTTTCAGCCTAATAATGGCTTCCTTGACTTTCCTTGACACCAAGTTGGTCCTCATGTTCACACAGTCCAATAGCAGACTCCAAAGGCAAACACAAAGCCTAGAATCACTAGACATTGACAGCTCTCTTATGCCTGCACACATGAGACAACGGAACACACTAATGACTAATGAGAAACCCCTGTCAAGCCAATCGTCCCATGACATTTGGTGCCCTGAAATAGGGGGACTATGTATACAAAGTGATTGAGTGTATTTTCGAAATGGTGAAACCAATATGTACAATAATTCTCATACTCAATAATACTCAATCATATAAACGCTGAGAATCTCTACTTTAACCTACTAGTAAAAAAGTCTGATTTCATTTTGAATTTTGGAGTGTAGAGCCAAAAGAAGAACAAAATGCTCCTCTGTCCCATTACTTATGCAGGGCCCTGTATATGGCTGTATAACCCCCCAGGTGAAGCCTAGCATGGAACGGGCGTGGGAGTAGTTATTTTAGATAACCAAAAGTTAAAGTACTTTTACCAAAAGTAAAAGTAGGCCAAAAGTGACTTTGTTCAGCGGTTCTATTCTTGGTTTAGTAGCAGGGCGTTCTGGAAAGCTGGAAAGTTGAGTAGGCACACCACGTACGGAATGCCTCAAACTACAGGTAGGTCACACTCTCTGTGGAGAACCATCTCGGTTTCAAGTGACTGTATCCGAGTTGACATGTTGCGAGACATCCTTCAAGTCAGTAATGTGCACTCTGCCATACAAGGTCGACCGTGAGAAATGAAATGAAGTTCAGTACCGCAGTCTTGTTTTTTTTTTTAGCCACTCGACTTCTATGCGTGTGTGTCCTCTGTGTGTGACTGCTCCGGGGTCAGTCCTAATCTGCCACGACAGACTCCAGTGATTAAATCCTGCCGTTCTTCATAACGAGTCCCCCCGCCACTCCCCCTCTTCCCCTTCCCCCCTCCGGAACCGCCTGACCTTAAGATAATATATAAACCGTCGATATCTTCAGGAACCACAATGACATTATGATGTCATAATGATGCGAACACCAAACCGCTTCATTGCTCCCCTGTTCGGGAGGCCTCCACTGCCGCAGTGACTCCACTCTCCACTCAGTTCACTGATGTATTTTTAGTTAAATTCTATCACACGCAATTTAGAACGGGGAAAGGAAAGAAGAAGAGAAAAAAAAAAGAAAAGAGAAAGAGAATATGAAACGTTGGCGTCTTTCCAAGTAGAGAATCAGCGGAGAGAAAGAGGCGGTGTGAGAGAGAGAACGGGGGAGCACTGCGGATGATTGCGAAGCTGACGAGGTTTGCTAATTTAAGAAAAAGGAACCTCACGAAGAGGATTCGTTGTCATCATCCCTCCCCAAATGCACGTGTTTCTAGAAGACGATGCGGAATTGCTTCGCCACATGCTAGAACACAATGCAGATGTCCTGGAGTGAATGAAGACATTTTGAGAACAACAACAACGACAATGACAACACAAATGGATTTACTTTATTGAAACACCGGCCTTGCAACACATGACTGGGGCCTCAGTAAATTGTGTGTGTGTGTCACAAATAACTATCAAAAGTAATTACTACACTGATGACAAAGGTTTGATTGATTGATTGAAAACTTTATTAGAAGATTTGCAGAAGTCTGTACATGAAAGTACATATTACATACAAGGTCAACTAACAGGATAAAAACCCAAGAAAGCCACTGGCTTATTTCAATTGGGGTCCTTGATCTTCCGCTGTGTCAAAATAACTGATAACGGTCTGATCATCAGCCCCCTGTGTGTGTCTGTGTGTGTGTGTGTGTGTGTGTGTGTGTGTGTGTGTGTGTGAGAGAGAGAGAGAGAGAGAGAGAGAGAGAGACTAGAATTTATGATCTCCACTGACACGTTCAAATTAACACTACTATAGGTCAACTGAGGCCAACACTGACACCACTCAGGATGTGTGTGTGAGAGAGAGAGAGAGAGAGAGAGAGAGAGAGAGAGAGAGAGAGAGAGAGAGAGAGAGAGAGAGAGAGAGAGAGAGAGAGAGAGAGAGAAGAGAGAGGAAAAAAATGGAACACCCAACAAACTCCAACAAATACAGACAACACACATCAACCATACTCCTTTTCCGATCGATATCCGAAACTTCTGGCATAAACAGCACAGCATTACATGACCGTCTGCGCTGCCCTAAATAAAAAACCGCCTGACCAGCTGTCGCCCATATACACATCAAAAACACATCCATCACCTTTACGCCCGTGCCATGACACATTAATAGAGCGCCGAGAGGCGAGATAAATATGAACGCTGTCGATAGCTGTCCGCCGCCGTGAGTAGCTCATAGTGTTTTCGCTGACGCGGCGAGTTTGGTGTCAGTGTTTCACTTTTGCTGAGATCTAGAACATTTTTGGACGAGTTAAATCTCTTACCGACACTTAAGGTGAACGGTCGTATGTAGGTGAGAGGCCACACGATGGAGGAGACGGACGGTTATGCTGGGTGTGACACACACACACACACACACACACACACACAATGAGATGGGGGCACTTCAGCTCTGTCTCTCGCTCTTTAACTGAATAAGAAGAGAAGAGAATAGACACACTCAAACACACACAGACAGACACACACAGACACAGACACACACACATTAGCTCTGTCCACTCACAGAACAGCAGAGAAGCATCCCAGACCTGTCGTGTCCATTACCACAGAGTCATGGTCAGAGTGCATTTGGCCTCCTCCTCCTTATCCACTAGGAACCTCACAGAGATCCACTGGACAGGGCTCATTTCTAAGAAGTGTTTGAGTACTGGGTTGTGTGTGTACACACGCACACACACACACGCGCACACACACACACACACACACTGCACAATATGCATTTCTCAGAAGGTCTGGGAAAGGGGACACACGAGCATGTGAATTATGTACTGCGCTGTCACTCACAGACACACTGCTGAATGTTTGTTTTATTAAAAATAGAGGGAAAGAGAAGAGAGATGCTAGGACAGGGTTAGATACAGAAAACATGTTCCCAAGACCCCCCTCCCCACACACACACATTCCCAAGACCCCCCCCCCCACACACACACATTCTCAAGACCCCCCCCCCACACACACACACACATACACAGACACACGTTCCCAAGACCACCCCCCCCCCTCCCGCCCCCACACACACACACACAAACTAGATCAAATATGGAAAGGAGACACAGACATGCTGAGGCTAAGGTTTTGAGACACACACTGTCATCTCACACTCACTCTCTCTCTAACACACATTCTCTCTCACACACCCGCAAACATTCCCCAGACATTGAACTCTGACTCCAACATGTTTAAGTATCTGCCTCAGCTCTGTTCAACGAAAACACTCTCACATTTGTCATTACCATGGTTACAAACAAATACTGTAGGATGGAAATGTCCTAATTCCAAAAATAAAAGTCATTTCTCTTAATCTCAGAGTAGTCTCATGTCTGCTGTGCCAACTTTCCCATACAGACAAGGGCATCGGGTTATATTTGTCTTTCCACTGCCCCCCCCCCCCTCCCTCCCTCTCATTCCCATCTGTGACCCATGCTGTCACCACACAGCCAACCCATCCCAGCCTTCACTGCTGCTGTCAGACCTCCGCCCCATGTGCATTTGGAGATTTCTGTAGCAAACATAAAAAGTTTACATAAACATACAGTAGTTGTTAAAATAGAATTTTGATGGGCACCATATTGGCAGCAACAGTACAAAGACAATGAAAGTGTGTGTTTTGATTTTTTGGGGGATTTTTTTTTTTACCAAATCTCTATTTTAGATGTGAATAGGCCTGCCTGTGATAATGTGGAAATAAATGTGTCCTTTTTGAAACTGCAAAGCTCCCATTATAGTGGTGCAGTTATGTAGATGTTGCAGTAGATAAAAAAATAAAATAAAAAGTGCTGATCATAAATTAGGTTATCCTTCATTTTGTTAGGAGCAAGTCCCACAAAACGGAATACAACATCACAGAAAAGGTTTGGAACATCCCCATTTGAAGACCTGTATGACTATACTGGGAGCGTTGCAGTTTATAAAAGGTTGATGTGAGTGCTTTCGGAGCCAGTGTTCACAGTTGCAGACGTGCCCCAGTTTCTTCTGTTGTAGACTGATGAGGATATCGCTGGTGCGGGCAGATTCTCAAAACGAAGCAAAGTCACACACCAAAAAAATGTTGTACCTTCGAAAATATACCATCAACAATATAGACTCAATGAACACTTTATTAGGAACACATGTACACCTTCTCATTCATTCAGGTGGTGTAATGGTGTGGGGAATGTTTTCTTGGCACATTTTGGGGCCGTTAATACCAGTCAATCA
>NC_137676.1:58967841-59142841 GCF_963989245.1 Nansenia antarctica
CTTAGGTTAAACACTGCGGAAATTAATTGATTTCCAGATCAGAAACATTCTATTAAATAATAAATTGTGTGCGTGCGTGCGCATAATGCGTAACTAGGCCTACTTAGGTGTGTGTGGGCGGAGAGGGGGGGGGGGTTGCGTGCGTGCGTGCGTGCGTGTGTGTGTTGGGGGTATTTTTAACGGTCTGAGTGGTGGTGTCTGTGATCAGGTTATGAGCTGTCGGGTGGTAAGAGCAGAGTCATGTAGAAAAGGCCACTCAGAAAGGCTAGAGGACGGAAGCAATGAAGAGGAAGAGGGGGATGGAAGGAGGGCGGCAAAGAGAGAGTGAAGGATGGGGAGATGAGCCTATTTCACTTTTCAACATTCTGCTTGTTCTTCATGAATAAGAGATTTGGCTCAAACTATGTGTAAAAAGCCTGGATTTCTACTCCGCTGACATGAGAAAGATTTTTTTCTGGAGCAAATAAAAGTTTACAACCATTTGTCCTTGATATAATCGTAGTAAACAAAGTAGAGATCAACACAAGAGTGATGCGCAAAGTGATGTGTGAAAAGTGATATTATTGATAGGCTATATAAAGAAGAAATTCAGAAATAGTCAAAAAAGATCAACTAAATCAAAAGGAATACAATAATGATAAATTAGGCTTGCATAGAACAATGTAATCTAATTTGATGAAAAATGAAGCGAAATAAAATAATACAGATGAAAAAAATCATCAAAAGATCAACATATGTAGCGAACTCTGAGAATACCTGCGAAAAGATAAATTCTTACATCATAAAAAGGATCATAAATCAAACGATTTATGGTTGTCATTAGTAATCCGCTAAGCGGGTAAATAAATCGCTCACACTAGGATCGTATCGCCTCCACTCTGCCCTCTAACACGGCTCGCTGGATATTTCAATCTAATGTAATGGAACGGTGTGTGTTGTCACCTCCCTCTTGTCAACACACACACACACAGACACAGACAGACAGACAGAGACACACATACGCTACTAGGCCACTAAATCAGATTGACAGGGAGCTATAACATCCTGCCATTGCAGTATTTATGTGTGTACCAGTAGCGGGCAGGACACTCAGAGACTTGTGGGTTACATTTATTATGTATCCTTCTCATGGTACGCCTCTTAGTTATCTATCCCTTTCTCAGGAACAACCCTTTTAAGAACCATGGACTTCGGGAACCACACACACGCACACGCACACCCACACCCACACGCACACAAGCACACACAGGGTCACATGCACACACAAACATCCCATCATCTCTGACTGCTGAATGGTAACTGACTTCCATCGGAAGCACACACATCTCTAAGTACTAAACAACTGCTATTAAAGAGCACAAACAGTACCTCTAAGTACCAGAACACTCATATTCCAAGCTCAGATCTATCGTTGCCACTGACAACCACTCTATCATTCAACAGTCTGCAAGGTCAGCAAGTGGGCTCCATTCTCAATAGTCCATCCCGGATCAATGTCCACTTCTGTCCACCTGACTCCCATAATTCATGTTCTTAATAACCACAAGACCACTTCGGTGGCCTACTGTGCATGTTATAAAACAAAACATTTAAAAGTGACGTATTTAATACTAAACAACGCTCGTCTTCGCTCTTGAAAAGAGCCTATCCTATACGCCGATGAGACAAAACGTTATGACCACTTACCATTGACAATGACTGGCAGGTGGTCATAATGCTTTGGCTCATCTGTGGGGGCGGTCTGTGGCTCAGGAGGTACAGCCGGCGTCTAATGATCGCAAGGTCGGCGGTACGGCGGTTCGCGGTTATGGCTGGCCACGTGTCGACGATGAGTGGAGGAACGAGAGGCCATTGTAAAGCGCTTTGGAATAAGGCGAATAAGTGCGGCCCATTTACCATCTGTGTGTGCTGTATGTTCTATCACGAGTGGCTCCACAGCAGCTTGGCGTGGGCTACCCTTCACACTGAAGGATCCTGGGATAACTGTCTGCTGATGAAGGTGAGTGTGTCTTTGTTGGACTCATGCGAGTGAACTCATGAACTTGCATTATCCTTGTGCTTGGTTCAGCGGTATACAATTCGGTACACACACATGCACATGCACACACACACACGCGCGCATGCACGCAAGCACACACACACACGCACAGACACACACACACACACACACACGGTTCCCAGGTGTAACATGTGACACACGGCCCATGGCTGCCTTTCTGCACCTGCTCTCTTTTGCATGCCAGAGTGTGAGCATGTGTTTGTTCCCTCATGTATATGTATACGCGTGTGTGTGTGTGTGTGTGTGTGTGTGTGTGTGTGTGTGTGTGTGTGTGTGTGTGTGTGTGTGTGCGTGTGTGTGTGTGTGTGGTTATTTCAAGCCTCTCTCGCATGAGGGGACCCATCCTCCTCCCTATTCGTTCCTCTCTGTCCTGACTATTCTGGACTCCCTTTTCCAAGGCAGTTTGTCGCCTGGGAAGAATAAGAATGACCAAATTCTCAGGACAGCCATTTCACAGCTCCATGGGGTCAAAGGTCAGTCTGAGGTCACGTCACGTCACGTCTCCCCAGGCTTGGACCATCTTACCCGCCCTCCTCCCTCTCTGTTTTCCTGCTCCCTCTCCCTCTCTCTCCCTCCTCCCTCTCTCCTCCAGCGCTGCTCAGTCTGGAAAGACAAACTTCATTAGACTCATCCTCTCGTTGTTAGGGGTTACAGTATCTGTGGTGGCAGTTACATTGTGTGTGTGTGTGTGTGTGTGTGTGTGTGTGTGTGTGTGTGTAGGTGTGTAGGTGTGTGTGTTCTCTCAGAGAGAGAGAGAGAGATGGGGGACAGATAGAGATAAAATGGTGAAATCTGTTGAAATACTCTACAAAACGACACAGGGAGACTGGACAGCTATAACCTCTTGGAACAGGCCTAAGACCACTACGACACTAGGGCTGCACGATTAATCGATTTTAAATCGAAATCGCGATTTGAAATTATGCGATTAGCTAATCGCAAAGCCTGCGATTTGCCTGCGATTTTTTTTTTTTTTTTTTTTTTTTACTTTTTTTTTTTTTTTTTTGCTATTTAGCTGACGCTTTTAATCCAAAGCGATTTACAATTACGAATTACAGGGACATTCCCCCTGGAGTAACTGAGGGCTAAGTGCCTTACTCAAGGGCACACTAGTAGTGGTGTGGTTTCAGGCGGGATTTGAACTCACACAACCTTCCGATCACAAGTCCAACTCACTAGACCACCACTACCCGTATGGGATACGTCATACAGCGCGTCGGATTCAACGTCAATGAACGTCAACGTCAATGAACGTCAACAATGAACGTCAACAATGAACGTGAACGTCAATGAACGTCAACGTCAATGAACGCACACCAACAACATCGCACGTGAAACGCCCACGTTTCGGTAGCTAGCAATAGCAACATTCATGGTGGATAATGGCTTCAGCAGAAGTAGTTTGATGGTATCATGTGGTAATGCTCTCTGAAAATAGATAGATTCATCCAATCACCTGCCAAGTATTTTTTGAAAGTACCTGCCCTTTTCCAAACAGCTTCCAATTAAGCTTTCCTAGATGGTTGTGTGAAACAAACCACGTGAGTCAGGTTAGTAATGCTCCATCACATGTTTTAATCTGAAGCTTGATTTTAAAGCAACCCAACTTTAAAGCAACCCAATGTAAGTTTAGTTCTTTCACTCGTAGCTCGGGCTGTGGGGGTGCTAGAGGAGGGAGCCTCTAAGTCCCCTGAAGACGTACAAACAAACTGCACGTTGATACGACCTTCCTAGCCGGAGATATGGCCACACTTTACAAAAACGTTTTTTTTTTTTTTTTTTTTTTTTTGCTATTTAAAAAAATAATAATCGCAAATTAATCGCAATCGCGATATCTGTCCAAATAATCGCAATTCGATTTTTTGCCCAAATCGTGCAGCCCTATACGACACCCTGCGATATGCCATGGAACGCTCCGGAAAGTTACCTCTGAAGGCAGATGCAAGTCCTCTCAGACTAACCAGATCGGTCCCACGGCCCAGGGCCTCGCACACTTATGGAAGGCCAGGTGCTGTTCCCCATAAAGGGAACAATGGATAGACAAGGAGGGGGACACGATGTGAATAAAAGGGAGGGGGAGGGGCGAGGGGTGGAGATGATGGTGATGCGATGTGATGGGACGGGCCTATCCTGCACTGACAACCATTTTTTTATACAAAAGAACAAGGAGAGCAGTTTGTGAGTGGCAGGGCAAAGCACATGTCTGCCCCAAGCACATGTCTGCCACAGCCAACTGGAAGATTGGTGCATAAGTGGTGATCAGGGTCTCTCCAAGTCGCAGTGTGTGTGTGTGTGTGTGTGTGTGTGTGTGTGTGTGTCTTTGCTGTTTTTATCTTATGTGTGTGTATACAGTTCTGAACAATTGCATTTAAAGGGAGAGAGGGGGTTCCATCAAAGGATAACAAGAGGCTCGTTAGTGTAACAAGGCTCCTTTGAAGAATTAAAGTCTGCTAATGACCCATCTGCTGCCACTGTCCAGCGCCTGCTCTTTAGCAATGAACAAACACACCAATTTACACTGTCTAGATCTGAAGAGGAAATGAAAGAAATAAAGAGAGAGAGGGAGAGAGAGGGAGAGAGCGAGAGAGAGCGAGAGAAAGGGGGAGGCCCTCCAGGACGAGTTCCGGCCCCCGGTGCTGTGAGATGAAAGAGACATTTATGCAACATGACAAGTGTTGTACATTCAGCTGGGTGCAACAGTCAAGCAGAGTACAACTGATGGGACACAGCCTAGATAGATCCACTGTGTCTATTGAGCTAACCATGTTGTCCCTGGGCAGGCAGGGATGTTGACACTCAACGCTGTCCATGTAAGAGACTGGGGGGAAGGGGGGGGGGGGGGGGGGGGGCGGATAAGTTATCTGTTATCAAGTCATTCAGCAGGCTCTCTTCAGAGTTTTATAAACGCTGCTTTCATATGTAGTAAATCGTGTTTCCCAGACAAGGACTGAACTTGTTTTTGTGTCCATGCTAACTGATTAGTTAACCAGCGAGCCACTTGACCACCACAATACACTTAAAGTGTATAGGCTACACTATGGAAGTTGAGTTTGTGAACATATTGTTAGTGTGAACCTCAAATACTGTACTATCTTGAGTGTTGGCTTTATGGTTATCATACTCACGGCTTTTGGGGGCACCAAAACAACCTAATGATCATCATAATAATCATGATGATGAATTACTTCAAATCAAGATGAAGCATAACTACAACAGACACAGTTAGACCATAGGCCCCCCGGTTCACCCCCCGTCCCCGACGACTCAGCAACTACTATGCAATTAAACTTAGGCCACCCAAATGGCCAGCAGCGGCCCTGATCCTACTCTTATGATTCACTATCAATCCATTTCTTTCCACATGAAACCAAACAGTCCTTAGATTGAGGCTAACAACTTTGGTAAAGTAAGTTCCAATCTATCCAAGTGGATTTGCTGTGGGTCAAAGCTCGCTAGCTTGTAGTGGCCAGATATCTCTGGGACAGCCTGAAAGTGAAGGCTTCATTTGGCATACGGCACACTGGAGTCACTCAACTGATCAGTCCTGGCACCCGCCTCAGACAGCCTCAAGAGCATCAACAGATCAATTAATCAAACAGCTGTTTGTTCATTAAGCCAATGAATCAACAGCTAGACCCGATGCTATGACTCATGGTTTGGAGTGCTAAAAAGTTTAGTTATAGGCTCGAAGTCCAGACTTAATGAACAAAGATCAAACTCTGTGGAAATGTTGGAGCAGTGCCTGTAGCAGTAATGCATTCCCCAAGCATTTTGTGATCCTTGTGAAATCTCTTTTTGCTTTGCCTGAGCCCACAGAAGTAACAACACCAATGTTTAAGTCTAAAGCTACCCGATACATTACCATACCATACAATACAATTGTACAATTGACTCAAAAGCTGTTTCATGGACAGGTATGGGCTATTCCTTTGTTATTTCTTCACCAATTAAGCAGGTAAAAGATCTGAGCTGATTCCAAGTGGGAAATTGTGTCACTCTCCAAATATTTCCAGAACTATCTGTATCAAGAATGCACAATCATACATCAACATTCACACATCAACAATCATACATGAACACTCATTAGATTAGATTCGAGAGAGTATGAGTATACAACCAAATGCAGTTTAGCATCCAACCATCAACAATCGACTGACATAGAAAGGAGAAAAGAAGAAAACACACATCCATTCTATATTATGTACGCCCATTTCCCATCAACCATAACAGCTATGACTGTTTAACCGTCAGTGGTCCACCCCCGGGAGTTCTTTCAGCACTGACGCACACTGTACTAGAACAATGATGCTGTCTCTCACAAAAACATGAGGCTGTCAAGCCAAACCTGAAATATGCCAACTATGGGTTGCGTCAAATGGGCATTTCTGCTGTGTGTGTGTGTGTGTGTGTGTGTGTGTGTGTGTGTGTGACAGAGAGACAGAGTGAGAGAGTCAGAGAGAGAAAGACAGAAAGAGAAAAATAGAAAGAGAGAGAGAGAGAGAGAGAGAGAGAGAGAGAGAGAGAGAGAGAGAGAGAGAGAGAGAGAGAGAGAGAGAGAGAGAGAGAGAGACAGGAAACACAATGCTATTTAATCTGCATTCACTTTGAATGGGAATCTACATATTAACATACTAATCGAGCCCCTGCAGGCCAGCTGTTGCTCTGTAGCATTATTGTGAAATTACATCAGTAAGGAGGTGACTCTGTCAAGTCAGGTTAATGGGAAAAGAAATAAACACGATGCAGAGACATAGGTTTCCGTGCTGTGCTCCATTACCATGGGAAACTTGAGTAGCCGTTAGCTATCCACTGTAGTGGTTTCGGTAAGTGTTTAATGCATGAAAGGGTTTGCATTAACAACCGATATCAGCACACATCTGAGCGGTTGTGCACGACACCGCACGTCGAAGTGCGCTTACCACGGGAAGCGTGTGGATATCGTGTCTTTAGAGATGAGAGGGAAAAACACTTTCCTTTCTGATAGAGAGGGACTCAAAACATGCAACATTGCGAGTAATATGATGTAAGTGTTACGAAATATGACTGCGCTCTGTGCGTTTTACCCTATGGGAAATCCACTCACCGGTCTTAATGAAAGGTGATGTTAAAGATAGATTGGGGTAAGTGTGGGGGTTCTAGGGACTGGGTGGGACCCACTCCACCCAAGAGGACATCTCCAACTCCACTCAATTGTTGTGCTGAATATTTAGGGATTTTAACAACCAGTCCTATTAAGAATCCTTGCAAATAATATTGAGTTCAAAATGTACATTGTAGCACCATGCCCTTCAACCCAAGATATTATATTCACCAGCATTCACATACTGTAGTATTAAGCAATGACTTTATACTTTTTAGTGTAAATATATATATATATACAAATAAATAATAATAATAAATAAATAAATATATATATAGAAAGAATAATACGGTGTGTATTTAACTCACGAACTGCCAAAGAATTCCCTAACACCCACCACCAAGTGTTTTATATGGTATTTAGCTAACTTTGATTGGTTACAAAATGAAGCATTATAATTTATGCATTTTTGAAGATTTAAGACACCGGTGGCCCTGCTAGAATGTTGAACATTTCACCGACCTTATTCACCCTCGGCACTAAATTGATTCATATGATGTTGTCTTTAAAATGTGACACGTTCTATTGATTTGATCCTCATATCGCCAACTAATCAAAATGTTCAGACATTTCTTTTAAAACAAGGAGCTACGTTTCAAACTTTGTTGAGAATCACAACACAAACTCGCTGGTCAAGCCAAAATACTGCAAGGCAATGGATTCAGTGAGTAATCCCCACTGCTACCTAGTTAACTATAACACTACTTTACATTGTTAGCAGGCTCACAAAACAAGCTGTGTTAGTTGACTAGCGAGTGTGGAAATGTATTCACATTTTCCGAAGAAAAGTCCGATCATTACATCAAATCCCGATATGAGGACCAACGCATTAGAACGCGTCACAAATGATGCTTCGTAATTTATGCATTTTTGCCGGTTTAAGACACCGGTGCACTTCTACAATGTTGAACATTTCACCGACCGTATTCACCCTCGGCACTAAATTGATTCATATGATGTTGTCTTTAAAATGACATGGATGAGTTTTTCTTTGTAAAACAACACTCCCATGGGTCCCAAAAGTGTGTATTTAACTCACAAACTGCCAAATAATTCACACTCACCAGTCCTAGACGGCCAAGTGTTTTATTTCGTATTTACCCCATTGGCTACAAAATGAAGCATCATCATTTATGCATTTTTGGCGAATAAAGTCACTCTTTGTACTCTATAATGTTGTACATTTGACAGACTTTATTGACCCTCAGCACTAAATTGATTAATAACTGTAGGAGTGCTGCTTTCCTGTGCTGGAGAATCCTTTTTAGTATGATTGGGCATGACAGAGTAAGGTGCCTTATCGCCACATTACTGCAGTACAAGACTTCCACCTCTAACTCTCTGAAGAGAAGCTACAGGATTGGTGTATCATGTCAGCCACTAGATGTATAATTCCATTAGTGATGTCATTGAGAGAGCATTCCCCATTTACATTATGACACAACAGAGGACTTCCTCAGATAATTAATGTTCACACCGGTACTGAAAATACCCTGACGCACATTGTCCTGTAATTGCAGAGCTGCCTCATCTCTCCATTTGTGTTATTTGTCTGTACTGGTGTTTGTTTACGCCTTGGCCAGACACAAGTGACACACTTATGTAAACTTGGGGTCAGGAGAGAGACAGAGAGGACCAGAGATAGAGGGAGGGAAGGAAGACAAGAGAGAGAGAGAGAGAGACAGAGAGAGAGATTGGGCCAGAGAGGAAGGGAGAGGGAGAGGGAGAGGGAGAGGGAGAGAGAGAGAGAGAGAGAGAGAGAGAGAGAGAGAGAGAGAGAGGGAGAGGGAGAGAGAGAGAGAGAGAGAGATGTTCAATATTTAATTTTGTCCAGGGTGTGTTAATAACGCTACAGTGATTTTAGCCTCACTGCCTCTTCAGTGTCCGGACCATAGAAACAGCCTCCCATCACATTGAAGCGGATGTCTCACAGCCTTTACTCACAGTCTGAGTTATGTCTTTAGGAATAAACACAACTCAATCTCTCGCCAATTACTTCAGGACAGCAGAATTCAGACTGTGACGGGGCCAAATTGAGATATGCAACATAGGCTTTACCTGAAGGGCTTCAACAGTAAGCACGGCAAACTGAACTCCATATTTTGCAAGCACACAAGTTTCTGCCTGCAACGTTCCTCTCAGCTCATTCTAGCAGAAGTCATGCAACTTCCCCTCCGAGACCCACCTGTGACACGGAAACTCGAATGAGTGCATTCTTATGAACTACGCTACCATGACTACCATTGGACGGACACTTCGTGGACGAGAGCTGTAGCTGAAAGACAGTATACTGCTGTAATCTATTCTGCTAACTTTGCCAACGCTCAACGCTAACCCTAGTCCTGGCCTTACACGCCAATCCACTTTCTCTCAGATGAAGTCTAAAACAAGTGTGCCCAGAGTCAGACGTGGCATCACAGATTCTCTCTCTCGAAACTAGAGTTGATGATGTCACAGATGTAATGATGTCAGAGTTGATGATGTCACAGAGGTGAATACCTTAGTATGTTGGTCAACGTGTAACAACTCTGGTTGGGCATTCTAGAGAGTGTCATGTGAAATGTCTCGGAACATTTCCCGTAATGTTGTGGCAATGTTGAGCAGTTGATAACATGGCACCATGTGTGTTTTTCGCTGTGATAGAAAGGCTTACGGTGACTCACCTGGCACCTGGCCCTCTTTGCACGCCAGTCAGTACCTCTCCTGTAATAAGCAACTTAAAACACACAAACGCACGTTAATATGTTGATTTCCACACACACACACACACGCACAATAAAGTGCATCACCTCTACTTAACCCTCCTCCCTCCCTACAGCTTCCTCACCTTTATACTTAGAAACCAATAAAGACTTACTGTAATATTAAGCATACTGATCAGTAACCATGGCTATGGAGAGCCTCTACAGAGCAGAGGAAAGCACCATCAGCGTGCCAAGTCATTAACATTGGCCTTTGTTTTAGTCTTCTGAGGGAGAAAAAAAACAGCTCTTAATCAAGAGCAATCAGCCTGGAATACATTCTGTTTCAGAATGCCTTTAAAACCTAGCCAAGTCACATTTCTTTCTTGTGAACCGCTTTCTCCCACAGTCACCCCCCGCCTCTCACACACACACACACAAACTTCTCTTGATGTTGGTTTGAAGGGAGCAATGCAACCCCCTGTACAGTAGCCCCCCCAACACACACATACATACACACACACACAAGATCAGCTAAAGGACACACTGGTTTCCATTGAAGGCTTTATTCCGGTCAGTTTGCGGCCCATCTTGGGCTCTCTCCATACTAAATGCTGACACTATCCTTGTTAAACCAAGGTCAGGAGGGGCGGTGTGCTCCCAGCTGTTGATCTGTATTACGCTGTAAGTTAACCTCAGGGCCAAGATAGAACAGTGACAAATCACACACACATACATCGTGTGAGGAATCATGGAAACATGAGCTGATGCTAGGCTGTACAATGGAGCGTGTCAGAGGCCCTTCAGTGCTGTTTGTTTGTGTGTGTGTGTGTGTGTGTGTTCAAGAGAGCATGCATGAGATGCATGTATGATTCATGGAGAAGCATGTACATCAGTTCTGTGTGAACAGGCTCAGTGACCTACTTGATGACAAAAATGTATAATAAAATGTGAATCAACAGAGCAAAGTCTGGATGATGAGTTGATTAGTAGAATCGGGGTAAAAGTGTTCACCTAGGCTGAAACAAAACCCTGCTCTCCTGGACCAGGGATGGCAGTCACTGTCCGAGGTTAACCATGGAGCTTCACTCTCCAGATGTACACCAAGATCGCCATCTAGTGATTTGTTTTGGGTGATGCAATTACTTTCCAAAAATGTCTGTTTTGCCTTTATTCAATGTGGCAAACTCTTTTGTTTGTATGACAATATACAACCGGCGGGTATTCCATCAATATCGCTAAAGGAAAATCCAGGCTTATTTTTGATAAATCTCACGAGATTCATCAAAATTAGCCTAGATCTTCCTTTAGCGATGTTGATGTAATACCCCCCTGGGACCTGAAATAAAGGAAATACTGGAATTACCTGAAAACAAATGGCGTAGAGAATGTGATAAAGAACGAGAGTAGGCTATGGTTGAAGAGGACGTTATACATTTTTTATTGAACCACCCTTTGAAATCCAAAAGACGGGGGGGGACAGGGATTAAAAATAAAAATTCATTGCACTACTTAGTAAAGCATTACTAGTAATAACTCTCATAAAAAATGTACAAATGTTTGTTAAAAATGTTCATATCAAGCCTTCAACTGATTTTGGTTACAGATATAATACATATGAAGCTACGTCGTCATGTTAAATGATACGATTGTGAGTATTTGAAAGGAAACACATTTTAAAAACAACCCAACAACAATAGAATAAGAAAAAAAAAGGGAAATAATCATTCAGAGGCTCCCATATTGGTTTAGCAATAATCTGAATATACATAAATAGTGGAAATGAGGTAACTGCTAGTGTACCGAGCAGGAGAAATAATAATAATAATAATAGTAAGTCATAATAATCATCCTATGACACAAAATGGACGCCATGACAGTAACACCAATGACCTTTGACCCTCCCCCCGCCCCCTCCCTCCCCCAAGAAACTGGAGAGGAAAATGCTTTTCCTCCATCGCCATGGATACGACGTATGACACTGGTGCTGACAACACTGGAGAATGGTTTTAAAACACGTAGGAGGACGTTGCCCCGGAACACTGACCCGAGGTCAGCTTCTCCCCTCATAAGGTTAGGGTCTAGGAGGGGTTCATCTGACCGCAGATCAGTGGATAAGGCCAACATCGACCTAGAGGATGGGTTTTTAAAGGCATCATCTCTTATTAAGACACTGCAGGTGCCTGGCTGACACTGTTTTAATACACTTTCCCTTCCACAGCTGCCGTAAGGCCTACTTTAAGCTGCCGTAAGCCTGACATAGACCATGATACATTGTGATAAAGGACGTTAGGGAGCCTAGACGTAAGCTGACATTGTGCATGTTTACGACAGGCCTAGGTAGGTCTTATGACAGCGGTAAGGATGTTTCTTCTTAAAGACACTGAAGGGGATAAAGGACCCACTGGAAAAAAAAAACTAATTATGAGCAGAGAGAGAGAGAGGTCTGGAGGAAGAGGGGAAAATGAAAGACAGAGAATGGAGTGTGTTACAAGAGATATCAACATATGGTGATTGTTGATTCACCAAGCTAATGAACCAGGGCACACTCACTTCACCCCTCTGGCCAACCGGCAAAGAAGACATCCCTTTTTCTTCTTCTTTTTTTAAACAAGGGTTGAACCTCAACTGTGATGCTACAATGCTAAATGCTACACCCCGATCAGTATGTGCCTTTTAACCTAAACCCTTCAAAAAGGAGAATCCCTGTTAGAACAGCCATATTGTATAATCTTAAAGGCTGTTTAAACCCACCTAACCCCACCCTCTACTCTACGAGTGTCCCTAAGTGATAAAGTGCCAGCTCTGGAACCACCGTCCAACGCCTGCCTGGCCAGAGGAGGAAGTCCCGGAGCCCTGGCCAACATGGCCGCCGCTACAGCACTATGACATCACCAGAGAGTCCATTTCTCCCCACTGTGATTCGGTTTGGGGCCATGTTTCTGAAACGGGGGTGAAGGGCCCCAAGTGTGAGTGTTTTGAGAGCAACCATTGAATAGGCAAATTGAGAGAGAGAGAGAAAGAGAGAGAGAGAGAGAGAGAGAGAGAGAGAGAGAGAGAGAGAGAAAGACGGGGGGATGGACAGAGAGCGGTAAAGGAAGAAGAGAGACTGTGTAGATGGACAAATCTTTTAAGAAAAAAACAACGCCAGAAACGCATCCATAGTTCTGCAATTGCAATGGTTCAATCCTCTTTTCCCAGCGAACGACACACCGTACCTCCCTAACGACAGATCACCAGAAAGATGGGAGAGCAGGGAGACGGTGTACTATACCACACATACTGCATAAATAACAGACAATGCATTGGTGCTTCTCTCTCAAACACACACAGAGACACACGCACACACACGCACACAATCTTGAATAGCATTCTCGTTGCCCCAACTAATCCGAATCGAAATTTGTAGATACACTCGCTTGTTTTTCTTCCATTGTTTCTCAGATATATATTTTCTTTTGTTTTCATACACCGTGAATTAATTTTTATTGAGTACAAAAGCACATGCACACACCTCCCAGTTACAACTCATTGCAGAACGCTCACACACCAGGAATGTTAGTGCAAACACACACTCACACAAACACACTTGATATCAAATCAAAGGTAAATGAACGCCGCAGCTTAATAACCATAGCCTAGTGAAAATACACACATCATAGTCCCTCAACCAGGATCATCATGATCATAATAATAATAATAATAATAATAATAATGTCATAATCTTTGGACTTCCAATTCCCCATTCGGTTAGTAAAACAATACGCATTTAAGTTAGTTTTTTTTTCTTTTTCTTTTTTTCAGAAGATGTCAAATATCATGATGCAGGAACTTGAGACAGTGCAAAGAAAAGTGTCCCACTGCCACTCACTCGTGCGTGTGTGTGTGTGTGTGTGTAAGTATGTGAAAGGCCATAGACAGAATGGGATAACCGTGGACGAAGGCAATGTCTTGAGGAGAGTGAGAAGTCCATGATAGGGTGTGAACTGGACCAGAGGGGCCTGAGGAGGAAGCTGCCATCCTATGACACAAAATGGACGCCATGACAGTAACACCTATGACCTTTGACCTCCGGGAACCGGAGAAGAAACGGGGTGGGTGGGTGGGGTCACTCAGAATCCCGCTGGACCTCTGAGGCATCAGCCCGACAGATAGGACAGGTTCTGTTAGCCTGGAGAGAGAGAAGGGGGGGGGGGAGAGAGAGGAGAGAGAGAGGGGGGGGAGGGAGAGAGAGAGGAGAGAGAGAGAGAGTGAGAGAGAGGGAGAGACACAGAAAGAAAGACAGGGAGAGAGAGAGAGGGAAAAAGAGAGACAGACAGAGGGAGAGGGAGGGGGAGAGAGACAGAGAGAAAGAAAGAGAGAGTGGGAGACAGGGAGAGATTATTATCGAGGTCAAAAAGTGCTGAGTAAACATTGCGTAAGTAGGGCACTTGAAGGCGCTGTTCCTCTCCCACTCACCTTGAGCCACTTGTCCACACACTTGGCGTGGAACTCATGGTTGCAGGGAAGGACGCGTAGCAGCTGGCGAGACTCAAAGTCACACATACACACGACACACCTGCAACAGAGTCAGGCCCGGGTTAGACAGTTAGCTACTGATGATTTTTTAAGGGCATTTCTGCTTTTATTGGGATAGAGACAGTAGAGATTGACAGGAAGGATGGGTGAGAGAAGAGGGTGCTATAATGCCACTAAGCTCCCCTACTGACATGCACTTAACAAGTTAGAGGAACTAACCCACTTGAATTAAGTGGGTACTCAAAACACCCATCTACTGTGTTGAATGAATGAATCCCCACTGTAGCTAAAATCAGGTTAACATGATCGTGTTATTGCATCAAGACTATGGTTGGTTTTGAATGTGATATACCTGTAGCGATTATGCTGAAGAGGGCAATCTTACTCAGAACATATTCAGCTGGAAGCTTAGCTTGCTACCTAGCTTAGCCTAAAAATAACTATTTACCTCAATTGGGGGAAAGTACACACACACACACACACACACATTCACACACACACACACACACACACACACACACACACACACACACAGGGACTTACAGGGTCTGTTCTGACTGGTGGTTGTTGGGGTTGAAGCGGTAGGAGGGCAGCTGTTCAATGTCAGCCTTGGTCAGACCGCGAGGTTTGGCCTCGCCCAGACGCTCCGCCAGGTTCAGCAGGGCCTGGGGGGGGGGGGGGGGGGGGGGGGGGTCACAGGAGGTGAAAGGTTAAAAGGTCAGAAATAGAGGAGCAGAATACTGAGACAACGAAAACAATTTGACATCTAACCAGCAAATAGTGGCATGGAGCAGAAGACATGATAATGTAGACAGTGCGAGGTATTACAGTGAGTACTAATAAATTAATATAAAGTAAATATATATGAGATGAATATCAATATGATATGTATGTGATATGTTTACGCAATAAAGATATATCTCAAATTAAATAAGTAATAAATAAATCATCAACAAATCAATATGGCAATAGGCCCAGTTCCATCTCCATCTCTAGAAGGCTCCATATGGCAATGGAGTACTAATGAACCTGTCTGATGTCGTTAGCGCTGATGCAAATTCACGTTGCTAGGTTACCTCGTAATTCTCCACCTCCCCATCGTCCACGTCCAACTCGAGACTGATGGTCGGACCCACCGTCGGAGTCACAGGGAGCATGGAACTGAGAGGGGGGAGAGAAACGTTTATTGCATTTTTATTCCATACACGTTGTATGTTTTACAGTTCCTTAGGGTTTATTTCACACCCAAAAAACATAAAAAGCTCACGACCAGGAAGTAGGAAGTACTTACAGGAAATAAGGCAGGAAACTGGGGTGGTAGGGGGGTGGAGGCACGGTCTGCTGGGAGCGGTAACGACGGCCTGTGATTCGCCGGGGCATGAAATGGGGGTACGGCTGAGAAAAAGGGGGAGGGAGAGAGAAAGAGATGGTTACCACCACATGTAATCAACAAATGTAATCCTTTTCATAAAACATATATGTGAGTATGTTTATTCAGGTAGGTGAATGTATGTATTTTGTATGTGTGTGTGTGTGTGTGTGTGT
This sequence comes from Nansenia antarctica, assembly GCF_963989245.1. NCBI lineage: Eukaryota > Metazoa > Chordata > Actinopteri > Argentiniformes > Microstomatidae > Nansenia > Nansenia antarctica. Next base: position 58,983,785 of record NC_137676.1, read on the forward strand.
GTGTGTGTGTGTGTTTATAACAGCAGGTCCTTACCACTCCGAACAGCTCCTGAGGCAGGGGGTCGTGTGAGAGGAACTGCAGGGGTGTGGAGGGGGGCATGGCTGAGGGGTGGTGGGCTCCGTGGGGGTAGTTAAACCCCCCTCCCACAGACAGGTGCTCCCCCAACAACTCCACCTCGTTCTCTATTCTCTGTAGAGGCTGAGAGAGAGAGAGAGAGAGAGAGAGAGAGAGAGAGAGAGAGAGAGAGAGAGAGAGAGAGAGAGAGAGAGAGAGAGAGAGAGAGAGAGAGAGAGAGAGAGACACAGAGGACCAACCTGTTACCATGAGTCACTAACAAGTAGTGAGTTACTGATTCACTCCACACATAGGAAGGCTTAGGAAAGGTTACCAACCTGTTACCATGAGTCGCTAACAAGTAGTGATTCACTCCACACATAGGAAGGCTTAGGCTTAGTTACGGACTTGTTATGTAGAGTCAGAGTGAGTCACTGATGCACTCCACATATACGAAGGCTTATAAAGAAATGCACCGAACCGAGAGGGAGTAGGAGATGTCATAAGACAGAAAACTGTTTATGATAGTAGAGTAGTCTACAGTAAATGCGTTTTTTGAGAAGCCATTCAGTTCTTCAAAAGGTCTAGAATGATATGCGGCAACTGTGAATGGACTAAGTGGATCTAGTGTTGCACACCTGGTAGCAACTGCACATCACGGTACCAAAGCCAGATGATTCTTATGATACGCTATTGTGTTCTTATCATTGGGATACAAAAAGAATAGATAAAGTCCTTAAAGTTTAGGTTCTATAAAAGTTCGGAATTCAACTTCTATAAGCATATGTGTAGTTATTCAAGTAAATAGAAACGTGGTTATGTTATCACAAACAAACAACATTTACATTTTAACCATTTAGCAGACGCTATTATCCAAAGCGACTTACAATTAGACATTACAGGGACAGTCTGTCTCCCTGGAGTAACTTAGGGCTAAGTGCCTTCCTCCAGGGCACACTAGTGGTGGTGGTGCTCCCAGGTGGGATTCAAACTCATGACCTTCTGAATACCAGTCCAACTCACTATCCACTAGGCCACCACTACCCAAACATTAGTAACGGCCCTCACCGATCGTGGCTGTTGTGTCTGGAAGGGCATGAACTGCCCCGGCGGGGGTAAGTGGGGCGGATGGTGGGAGAGGTGGGGCTGATGGAGCAGGAAGGGTGGTTCACTGGAGAGGAGGGATGGGAAGGCGTAGGGCACCGGCAGGTGCTGCACCGAACAGGCCTGCAGCATCTGAGGGAGAGGGAGAAAGAGTTAGTATTCTCAACGACAACTATGCATTTAACTCAGTCCGCCACAAGGGGGCAGCATAGACCAACAATTTTCACATCAAGACCTGAGCGTCAGTCAGTGAGCTGTAGTGACAGTAGTAAACCTTTTAAACAAGCTTCACGCACTACAGGGTCACACTGAACTGTACCGCATTGGCTCAGACATCTTATATTCACATTGTCCTTTCACGCCCTGTTACAGAAACTATGGTGGATGCATAACCAGAATTAAAGGAGTAAGCGTGTCGGCCAAGATCTGCTAAAATCGAGTTTGGGACTTCAAACAACATCCTCCCTAATATTAATATAAGCTATCACCACCCGGCTTTGAAACGCGGTCCACAGTGACTATGCTGATTATGCATTAGACCTTTTTTTCTTAGGTGGATGGGGCCAGTTTCTCCAAAGCTCTGTAGCTTCTGTAGTACTGCCTTCCTTCCTCCTAACTACTCAGCCACACAAGTCACGAGCGGGTAACTAGTGTAAAATCGTTAGCAGGTCAATCTTCTGTTCGTGAAAGAACGAAATTCATTAAATTAAGGACTTATCTCTAGGCTTAGAAGAAGGGCGGATTTTCAAAAGAGATAACGTACTACTTGAACTACAGAGCTATCCGGAAACTCACCCTTGCTAGGTTGGCAGTTTGCATAATTTGACTCAATGTATAGCTCACTTTAAAACATCACCACCAAAAGGTAGAGGGGGATACCCCCCATAAGCCTTTCTTCAGACAGTCACACACTTGACAGGCGTACCCCTCTGTCACCATAGACCTGAAGTCTGGTAACAATTCACATAAATAATAACAATAATAATAACAATAACAATAATAATAAAATATTATATGCCATTTACACGCTTTTATCCAAAGTGACTTACATTGCAGTGAGTGCATACATTTGTCAGTATACCCCACAACACAGCAAGCTTTGCTTCCTCCTATTCCCTTTTTCTTTATTTTTGAAATCATTTGTATCCCAATGTACTTGGACGGCTGTTCAAAATAAACTTGAACTAACTAACTAACTAACTAACTAACAGAAGCCTTGGTAGCGCCATGCTACTGAGCCACAGAGGACCAGTAGAGGACCAGAGTAGAGTAGAGGAGGGCATGGGAAGGGAAATGGTATTTTCCTGTCCTGGATGCAGAAGACTATTTTCCTTTCTAGTCTAAATCCTCTATAAGCTACAATGGGACTCCTGTCTCCATGGAGATGTGTCCCTTCATGGCAAATATTTTTAATCTCTATTATTATTTATTTATTTTTTCACTTCTGTTTTGGTCTGGTTTGGTCTTCGCACCTTGTTTCTTGTTATGCACCACCAACCCAAAGCTAATTCGTTGTACGTGAAAACCTACTTCTGTTTCTGATTTCTGCTGTTATTACAGTGTCAGTGTATTATTAGTCTGATTATTATGTGTCAGTCTCATGTTAATTCTCTGCTATTCGACTGTCTGACACCATGGAACTTTTCGACGGTGTCAAAGTGCGTCTTCCCGTTTAGGCATCAAACTATGAATTGAACTGTTGCTGCACGTGTGATCTGCAACGTGTCACGACAAGAGGAGCGCAACAACCGTTTGGACCGGTGTCGTCACAATTCCATATCGCAGCACCGGTAGAACCGGCTCTGTTCTCCCGGTACTGACCGGGTGGTAGTGTTGTCCGGTGCTGAAGACGACACTGCAGGTGGGGACCTGTTGTTGGGACGAGCAAACGGGCGGCAGGTGCTGACCCGTACACAGGGGCGGGGCCAGGCCGTGGGGCGGGACGGGAGTCATGGTGTAGGACACTGGGACGGTACCCTGCTGTAACTGCAGGGAGAGAAGAGAGAGGGAAGGTTCATACACACACACACACACACACACACTAGACAGAGAGCAGGGCGGACAGAAGACAATAGCACACACATGCACGTGTGTGTGTGCATGTGTGTGCTATTGTCTGACACCATGGAACCCACACACAACGACTCCCACATAGAGCGAGACAGAGAGATGTACACGCAGACACACAAACACACACACACACACACACACACACACACACACGGTGTACCTGCTCATGCAGATCCATCACCATGGCCCCCTGCTGCTGTGCGTGGTGGTGAGCGTGGGCCGCGGCGGGATGCAGTAACCGTGGCGACGACAGGGTGGGGGGGTGGAAGGCTCTGGGCTCCTCCTGGGAGGCCGCGTTGGGCTGGCCGTAGGGAGGGGGGTGATAGCTCTGGTGGGGGGGAGGCGGGGGGTGGTGGGAAGGGGGAGGAGGGGGGCCGTGGCGGTAGTTCTCATCCTGGGGGTCCACTCTGGGGCCCGGACCTGGAGGGGAGGGGTGGTGGTGGGGGTGGGGGTGGGGGGGCAGGAGGTGGCGGGGCGGACGGGCGAGGCGGCCACGCTGGCGACGCACTGGGGGGCTGGAGAGAGGAAGGGGGAGAAAACATTAATCTTTATTATCATTATTATTATCATCATCATCATCAACTCACTTAATCTGGCATCACTACAATCTACCATCATCATAATCATCATCAAGAACAGTTAAATCTAGCATCATCATCATCCTAATCAAGAACAGCTTAATGCAGCAGCATCATCATCATCATCATCATCATCATCATCATCATGCATTCTAAAGAGACAATAAATAAACATGGGTGTCTGCTTTGTGTTTTCAATGGTGTTGTGCGTTCTCAATCTTCCAATCTTCCCGTCAAAAATACTGAGATTCGCTCTAGAAGGCTGTAGCCCAACACCTTACCTCCTACAAGCAAATAGCAACCTGCAACCTGACCAACACATCAGCTGCAGTAAGTACCGCAGTAATGATGATTGACTAAGATGAAGGTGAACCACTAATGTGTGTGTGTGTGTGTGTGTGTGTGTGTGTGTGTCTCACCTGCGTCTGTGTCTGGCGGGAGTGTGGCAGTGTTCTGGGTGGTAGTGGGGGTGTGTGTGCGGGTGAGGGTGTGTGTGAGGGTGTGTGTGAGGGTGTGTGTGAGGGTGTGTGTGAGGGTGTGTGTGAGGGTGTGTGTGAGGGTGGGGGTGGGGGTAGGGGTGAGGTCTCCGGCTGGGGGGCAGCTCCCAGGGGCGTATGGGGGGCGAGGGGGTGGAAGGGGGAGCCACCGAGGAAAGCTCCAACACCGACTGGCCTGACAGCCTCTGGCGCTTGGGGCTGGGACTGTCCTCACTCTGGAGAGAGAAAAAGAGAGAGAGAGAGAGAGAGGGGGGGGGGGGGGGGGTATATAGTTAGTTATATATACCACTCTTACTTGCTTCTGAGATATAGGCTACCTATTATATTCATGAGAATACCATCATGTGTTATAAACTCTCTGCTCTTTCATCAATACCTCCACAGTCATATTGTGGTGTTGCCCAATAAGACACACAAGGCTCATTGTGACTCACTGAGTGTTCCATCACTGCTCTATGGTCTAGGGGTGAGGAAATACCAGTGCTATAATATACAATACCCCCCCCCCACACACACACACGAGTCATACACACACACATGCTTGAGACATACCGGTACTTCCTGTCAATGACACACCTATGAGGAGTTGACATTGCTGAGTGAAAAGTCACTGGGTTAAACCTGCACTCTGTTGGAGTAGGAGATACACTCTCCCTTTCCACTAAACTCTCATCTGTGACTCACTTTACTTACTGGAAAGTGCTTACGCACAAGACAGACGCTCTCACACAGGCACAGGCACACACACACACAGGGTCTCACGTGCTCTCTCACAGGCTCTCTCACTCACTCACACAGACACACACACATAGGCTGTCTCACATTTCTCTCACAGGCTCTCTCTCACACACAGTCACACGGGCTGGGCAATATGGCCAAAAACGTTATCACCCAAAACATTTTTCATATCGGTCGATAAAGATTATTGTCACAAATTAAATAACGCTTGACAATAGTTTGACAATAAAATGGTGCTGCTCATCGATCATCTATGTACAGAGCCATAAAAGCTCTTGATACTAGAGTCGTCTACAGTCAATTAATTTTTGAGAAGCCATCAATTCCTTCAAAAGTCATTGGCCTAGAATTTTTTGCACCGATTGTAAACGGATTAAGTGATAGAATCTAGTGATGAACAGTGTATCGGTACCAACAGCACATCATGATACCAAAGGCAGATGATTCTTCTGATAACGACATTATGACAAACTCCAGCACCATTTCATATGATACTACCGTCATTGTTGGTCATACTGGGACAGTGAGGATGACAAACTGCATGTCTGCTACCAAAAAATAAAAACACTTCTCCTTCAATCATTATTTCATTTTATAGCCCAGCCCCACACTAAAAACACACACCATTTCTCCACAGGGGTGGTGAAGCCTACTCATGTACATGTGTGTATCAGAAGGTAGCCCGAGAGAGCTGGCAAACATGAGTCACACGCTCACACACACCAGATTCTAGCTCTGGTAGGAGGCACGTTTTAACAGTGTGATAAAGTGACTCAGCCGTTGTGATCGACACACACATACACACACAAAAAGGCATTAAAAACACAAACACACACACACACACACACACACACACACACGCACACACTCTCTGGGAGAGCAGCATGATTGCTAACAGGAAACAGCTGGAGAGCAGGCTGCGTGTGCGCGCACACACACACACACAGGGTAGGGAAACACCCACACCCACAGGCCGCATGCAGCTGCCACTGTGTAGGAGTCTCACCTCTACAGGCAACAACACAACACAGCCTCCAGCCTCCTAACTAAAACCCCAGACGAGGAGAGAGAGAGAATGAGAGAGAGAGAGAACAAGAGTGCGAAAGACAGAGAGAACAAGAAAGAAAAGGGGAGGGAGGGAGAGAGAGAGAGAGAGAGAGGCAGGAAGTGAAGTGGGAGGAAGAGGGGGGCAGGGGGGCGGGGGGGGGTCTGGGGGAGCCTGGGGGTCCACTGGAGCCAAATGACTGAACAGATTTCAGTCTCAGCCTGGTGAGGCACAGTGACGGGGCGCAGGGCCTCAGGGCAGGCTTGTGCCCATTCTCTCACCCCTAGACCCCCCAAAAACCCCACTCAGCCCCCTTCCTCCCCTATGACCCCTCCCCACCCACCCCTTCACCCCGACCCCACACACACACTCCCCCAGGACAGGCAGTGTGCTCATTCTTTTCCCCCCTCTACGGCCCCCCACTTCCTCCTCCTCCTCCCGCCCACTCCCCAAACTGTTTCCTTCCTCCCCCCTCCACGTCCCCCCACTATTCTAGACTCCACCCGCCTCCTCCTACCCCTGACGCCCCCCCCCTGCACTGACCCAGACCCCAGCAACAAATCTGAGGGGACATTGCAAGTTCACAGACAGGAGACACACACACACACACACACACACACACATATACACACACAAAGAGTAGTGTGTGAGCAGTCTGTCTAAACACATGCAGACAGTAGATCCCATTAGTATGAAACTTTGATGGCCCCGTCTGCCTGGGTTGTGGGGGGCAGCCCTAGGCAAAGGGGATGTGTGTGTGTGTGTGTGTGTGTGTGTGCGTGTGTGTGTGTCTGTATACCCCTACAGCAAGTCGCTTGACATCCAATTTAAATAGACTGCACACATTCCAAATCCCAAACAAGAACAGCGCACACACACACACACACACACACACACACACACACAGGGCTGGTCCGTGTGCTTGTTGGTGCCTGTGCTGAGGCTGCAGAGGAATGGGACAGAAAAAACACTGTCTCAGTTTCACCACACACACACACACACACACACACACACACACACACACACACACACACACACACACACACAGAGACACACACAGAGACACACACACAGACACACACACAGACACACACACACACAGACACACACACAGACACACACACACAGACACACACACACACAGACACACAGAGACACACACACAGTCTTGCTCTACGCATGCTGTTACATTCTGCAATGTTCTTTCCGTGCTAGAAGCACACACACACACACACACACACACGCACACACCCTCCACATTCTGTTCACTCTGTCCACACGACGCGTCCACACACACACACACAGGAAGTGGTGAGAGCAGCTGTTCTGGTTTCCCCGTCAACACTGAGAACCAAAATAAAGACAGGCATGGGTCCGGGGAGAGCGTGGTATCACACACACACACATTAGTTTGACCTCCTGAACACACACACACACACACAGCTAGATGGTCATTAATTTGACCCATTGAACGAACAAATGAACACACACACCCAACTTCCCCACCCCCTCTTTTTCCACCTCTTGATTTCAAAGCCATTTCTTTTCCCCCGCCACTCCACCTCCCTTCCTCCCCTCCTTTCCTCCTTCCCCTCCTCTTCTCCGTCTCTCTCTCTCCCACCAACAGAGTCCCACAGCTGGACGTAAAATCATTAGCAATACCTCCTTCCCCTCGCTGTCCCTCCTTCCTCCCCTCTCCCTCCCCCTCTCCTTCTCCCTCCTTTTCTCCCTCTTCATCCGTCTGCATTCCTTCCCTCCCCCTCTACTTCAGATCAATCTCACACACACACACAGGCACACAGGCACACACATGCGCACACGCACAAACACACACACTACAGTGAGGGAGAAAGGGTCTGCCTAGCCCAGCAGTTGTACACAGAGGAGGTGTACAGTCTGAACAGCGCTGCCCACTTGGACCACTGGTGAGAAAACAGATCAATAGACTCCATTACCCATCAAGCACCCGACCACTGCGCTCACAGACTAACATTCTGCTCTTTCTATCTATGTAGGGGTTAGGGGTGTGTGTGTGTGTGTGTGTGTGTGTCGGTCTTACCTTGTCACTCTCCTCTCCACATGCATGGTCAGGGTGGCAGTGGTAAGCTCCCCCGATGGCTCCTGGAGAGAGAGAGAACACGCCTGGTAGTTTAATATACATTACAAGGACGGACCATGCTTAACACACACACACTCATTTGACCCTCTGAACACACACACAGAGCAAGATGGTCATTAATTTGACCCCTTGAACGAATGAACGAACACACACACAGACACAGCAACAGCAACCCACCCTGCCCCCCCCCCCCCCCACACACACACACACACACACACATATACACACTATTTCTATTGTTGATTGGTCCGTCATTCTGCCTAATCCTTATTGATGTTATTGTTCACACACATCTGGGACTGCAATGCAAACAGAAACTATGACAACATGTTTTTGAGAGGGTCCTGACTGTGTGTGTGTGTGTGTGTGTGTGTGTATGTATGTCGTCACACACACACGCACGCACACACGGTAAACACAGTATAATCTGGGATTAGAGAGAGAGCTTTCTGATGACAGCAATGCCTGCATCACCGCTAAGACTTTGAACTCCCTTCTTGTTTTTGATCTTTCTATCTGTGTGTTGATCTGTTTTTCCTTCTTTTATTTATTTTTTGTCTCTGGGGGGCTTCTGTCGTCAGGGAATGTCACGTCACTCACTGGGGGGGGGGGGGGCCTGGTGTACCCCCTCCCAACATAAAGGCCCTCCAGTCAAGACCACCTCATTCACTGGGGCGGAGTAAACAACCCCGCCGCCAACAGGAGACATGACCTTGTTTCTTTCTTTGAAGAGCATCGAGAGGCTAACGACAAATTGAGAGAGAGAGAGAGAGAGAGAGAGAAAGAGAGAGAGAGCGGGCTAGAGGAGAGAAATAACAGAAGGAAGGAGCGAATGAACAGAGAGGAAAGGGAGGAAAGAGGAGAGATACAATGTCACGTCCCCCAAATGAGCCCCAGTAGTCCCTCACCCCGATACAAAGTGCCTCTAAGATTACAAATTGCCTTTTCCATCGCTAACCAATCTCGTACTCCATATGGTCCAGAACCATCGGTTTCGATATCAGAACCCCAGGACCAGATGTGACTCTGTTTCTACTACAACCACTGGGTCCAGATGTGACTGTTTCTCTGAGACGTTGTTCAGTGTGTTCTTCTTGACTCCATCGTGGACAATGAAGATGACATGTTGTATTCCAAGTAAAAAATAACAAACTCTGAGCTGCCATTATCCCACCCCTAGAGAATAATGGCAGATTCTTTTTTTGCAATACCAATTTTATGGAAAATTGAGAGTGTGACTCATTTTAAAACAGGGCAGCCTCGGGCTGGGACCTTTCATAATAGAAATTAGCTATGATTAGCAGCTTCATCAAGTTTTGAAAGCTCTTTCTGAGCATCATTAGTGCTTGAACCTAGATTTTCAGGGTTCCTGCTCCATTTACTACAGTGCAAGTCTGGGCCGGAACGGGGGTTAGCCAGGGTCTGTGCCGCCATCCCCTACAACACAGTCAAGTATGGAAGCCCTAGGGAGTATAGTCCATCAAGGTTTTGACCCAAATCCTGAAAATGTGGAGACTGATGTTAGAAGCAGTGCTGTAGGTTATTATTTCACAGCTGCCTGCTAGGATATTATATGTATGTTAGGGTTGGAGGCATCAGATAAAAGTTAAACCAGGGGGACAGTCTATTATAACAGGCTAAACAACCTTCTGTGGTTTACAGAAAACCTTACCAAAAACAAACAGTGATAGTAGCCTATAGTCCAATGTTTTTAAAATGTGTTTGATCTAAATACAATGGGCCACCTTTGGAATTAATAGCAGAAATATGAGCAGCAAATTATTATAAAAGACAATGGGCCGGTTTCACAGACAAGGCTTAAGCCTAGTCCAGGATTAAATCACACCATTGAAGATGATTTAGTCTAGGATTAGTCTTAATCTGTGTCCATGAATCCAGCCATATAACTGGCTAGCTAGCTAGCTAGCTAGCTAGCAAGAAAGATAGCTAATAATCAGTGTCCCCAAACATATAAATGCATGTTGTGTCTTCGACATTCAAATTATAAATCCTAGAGAGACAGCAGATGAGATGGCTGCATACCATACAGGATAGGGCTGGAGACAGCAGGAGGGAGCCGGATGTGAGCTGGTGACTGGAGGGTTGCTAGCATCATAGCTAAGGTGCCTACCACTGCCGTTGTGCCCTTGAGCAAGGCACTTAAACCCCTAACTGCTCCAGGGGCACCAAATATGTCTGACCCTTTGCCCAGAGCCCAGAGCTCCTTCTCCCTGGGGGGAGACGTGCTCACAAACTATATTTTGTTGTCTCAGTACTTGTGCTCTGTTCAATGACAATAAAGTAGAATCTTAACATTAGGGATGCTCCGATCTGGATTTTTGGGGCCGATACCGATCACCGTTTTTTTTCCTCAAGATCAACCGATACCGATACCGATTTTTAAAAAAATACATAACTGTAGGCCTACTGACTGGATAGCCTACATATTTTTTGCTTTTTAGACAAAAGTTTTGATCCATTAGGCACCAAGCAAACGCAGACCCATTTTTATGGCATAGTAGGTCTGGCCTATCACCCAGTTAGGGCCTGAAGCCCAAGTCAGTCGATATGGCTGTATAAAAGACATCATAAACGTGGCCTTCATGGTTTACATACTGTTACGTCCTCCTATGTTTTCTGTTCAGTTATCTGTCTTCCCCAGAAAAAAAAAAGAGAAAAAAAAAGGGGGGGGGGGAAAACGTTTTTTGCGATCGGCCATTTTTGCCGATCACCGATCGAGTCATTTGGAGTAGAGATGCTCCGATCAGGGTTTTTGGTGCCGATCACCGATCACCGATCACTGGAATCAGTGATCTGCCGATCCGATATCACCGATCACCGATCACAGCATCGAAAATGGCAATTGAAGCATTCTATTTATTGTGTAGCATTATTTATGTTTTTAATTATTCTTAACACCATTGACATTGTATATTAAGTATTCAAATGAAATTAGGAGATGAGAAAGTATCATGAATTGACGACCATCTGTTTTATTGAATTCACAACCACCTGTAGCTTACTTCAGAAAAAACAAATAAAATGTGAAAATAAAAATCATAATAAATAAAATGTACACTGTCACATCAAATGTGCAACATTCCACTCGAATGAGAGGAACTAGGGGCTCTTAGAGAACTTGGAGCTTATACTGTAGCTTTCCTGAGGAACAATAAACATACCCAAACTAAACTGCAACATAAACAGGCTATAGCCAAATATAAAATACTGTTTCAAGTCAGTCAGTTTCAAGTCATATTTAGGAGGAGATAAGTCAGCAATAATCAATAAAACAAAAAAACAAAACATTGCACCTAAGGAGATTTCAGACTCAAACCTTACTTCTGATTTTAAGCAGCATCACTGGCAGATTAGCCTTGAGAAATACAAGCATCTCAGCGTTTTTGGCACTCAGCCTGTTCCTCTTATCATCTAAAATATGTCCTGCTCTGCTGAAAAGTCGCTCGCTATCTACACTTGTGCAAGGTGCACAGAGGAAGACCTAAAACTCACGCGCTAATAGTTGTTATTATGGGCCAAGTGACTTCCTGCTCGCGGGGTCACATGACGTCGCTGAACACTACCTACACTACGCTCGTGAAGTCGCGCTGGAACTCTGACCAGCACTCGTGGAACGCCTCTCGTCCAATCAAAGCACTCGGTCCCTTTATGACGTCGAGCCCAGTGTGCGCTTCGGCGCTCTCTGAGCGAATCGACGAACGCAGCAAATGCCGTATGATATTCGTGGTATTGAAAGACCTTGCGTGCGTTCCTCCCCGAGGTATTTCTTTTGAGCAGACAGTACAAACGGCATATTTGTTGTCTCTTTCCGACACTGTGTAATATGTCCAGACTGGCGACGCCATTTTGTAAACTGATCGGTCGTGTTTGATTGGCGGTTTTGAGAACTCCGATCAAAACCGATCAAGGCCATATCGGCCGATACCGATCGGCGCCGATCAGATCGGAGCATCACTAATTTGGAGTGAAATCGGCGGCCGATAAATCGGAGCATCCCTACTTAACATAATAGCCTAACGCTGTTGCAAGACCATCATCCAAAATATTGTTAGCTAAAACCGCTGCAATCGATTTGCAGGATTATAATGCAAGCATGATATTAATACTGTATATAATGTACTGCCTTCAGCTAGAATGCCATGTTATTGCTGTGACAGATGCTGCCTATACACAAGGACTCTAATTAGCCATGTAGGATTTACTCATTTTATAAGTTCACTGGGTAGTGTGGGCATAGTGGGCACAAGGATAAAGTGGAGGGGTCTCACTTTCTGACAGAGCTGGAGGCTATATTTCACAGACGACTCTTGGATGCAAAGAAATATAGAACCTGGCGTCCATTGTGTCCATTGCGGTGCGGAAGGAGCGGAGCTGGAGATTCCCATGATGCCACTGGATTCTGCTGACTGAAAGGTGCCTACTATGAACCTGGGACTGTTCTGCTGCCACCCTTCACTAATTGAAACATCCCTGCCAGAACTGGAGTATAGGCCTAGTTCATGAACGTTTGGACCCAAATCCTGAAAACATGGGTGGTTGGTATTAGAAGCAATGTTGTAGGCTATTATTTCACAGCTGCTGGGTAGGATATTATATGTTAGCATTGGAAGCAGCTAAGCAGATACAACTTAAACCAGGGGGGGCAATCTACTGTAACAGGCTAAAAAACATTCCTTCTGTGGTTTACCTAACCTTACCAAACAAAAACAAAGTGATAGTAGCCAATAGTCCAATGATCTTCAACTATTTGTTTGATCTAAAAACCTCAAGTTAATATTGGTTAACAGGAGTTAACCGTGCGTGCTGTAGGAACTTCCCAGGACAGGTAGACACTGGTGGAACGAGCTGCCCACTGCCCACAAGACTGCAGAGTCACTACCTGCAGGGTTCGACATTAATGGTTGCGGGCAAGTAAAACACGTCTTTAGCCCCATTCACACACAGGAGCTTTCCCATTAAATTCCATGGAATTTACCTAGTAAGGGGCGTGTGTTAACAGAATTTCAAGGGAAATCGGCTCAGGCAATTTCCCTGGTGAAGACCTTGAAGGAAGGAAGGAAGGAAGGAAGGAAGGAAGGAAGGAAGGAAGGAAGGAAGGAAGGAAGGAAGGAAGGAAGGATAGAATCAAGGAAGGAATGATAGAATGAAGGAAGGATAGAATGAAGGAAGGAAGGAACAATAGAATCAAGGAAGGAAGGAAGGATGGAATCAAGGAAGGAAGGAAGGAATGATAGAATGAAGGAAGGAAGGAAGGAAGGATAGAATCAACGAAGGAAGGAAGGAAGGATAGAATCAACGAAGGAAGTGTTTAAAGACCGGGCCGCCAAGCAACAGTGTTGTGTTGGAGAGAGCAGCTCGGCTTGCGCCAGGAATGGACAGAATGTTGGAATGCCATCAGAACATTGTGAACAAGCCGTGTGAGTCTCGTCTTGGAAGAGTGAGGAGGTCTGACTTACGGGAGAGGGCTGGGTCTCCATACGTGGTTTCACAATACAGTGAGTTCCTCAAGACGCTTTTGAAAGGGTTCGATCAGGGCCCTGTTCCAGACCAGATGAATAAGGCAAACCGGTCTATGATTAGCAGTGTGCTGGGCTGCTTGGTGTAGAGAGCAGGTTGATTGAGACGGGACGAGGGATGGAACCAGGCTGGAGCCACCGGCGGCAGCACCGAACACACACTCAGTCGACACAGTCTGCTACTGTAGAGACGGAGCGTCTCTCACACACACACACACACACACACACACACACACACACACAGTTCTAGAGCAAAGAGCTGTAGTCAGTGGAGAACCCCAGACTGTATCGACAAGGGTCACACACGTTCACGCTCTCACACACACACATTCACGCTCTCTCACACACGTTCACGCTCGCTCTCTCTCTCTCACACACACACACACACACACACACACACACACACACACACACGCTCGCGCTCGCAGTCTCACACACACACACACACACACACACACACACACACACACACCCCTGCGGGCTGGGGGAGATGAAGTGGATGTGTCGGGGTTGCCATGGGGGAGGGGGAGAAAAGAGGGGGAGAGAAGAGAGGAGAATGGGGGGATGGTGAGAGGGAGGTACGGGGGGAGGGGAAAGATGTATAGACAGAGAAATGAAAGAAGGAAGAGAAGGAGAGGGGTGGAGAAGGAGAGAGAGGTGGGGAGAGGAAGGAGAGGATAGTGGGAGGGATGGACCAAAAGGGAAGGGGAGAAGTGAGGAAGAAAAATATGGATGGGGGAGTGAGGAAAACATGGATATGGTAGAGGAGGAAGGGATGAGAGAGAGAGAGATGAGCAGAGGGGAGGGGATGATGGGAGTGGGAGGGAGAGAGAGAGAGAGGGGTGGGGGTTGTGGCTTCCCCTCTTGACTGATATTGATTTTCTGTAAGCTTCAGGGTGCATCAGCTATTTCCATCCATTTCCTCCCATGTCTCTCTCTCTCTCTCCCTCTCTGTCTCTCCCTCAGACAGCCATCCTCTTCTGACACCCCTCCACCTCCTCTCGCTACCCCTCACACTCACGCCATCACCACTTCTCCCTCCAACACATTCATCTCTCCGCCTGTGTGCGCGTGCCTCTCCCTCTCTCTCACACACACACACAAACACTTGCCACTTTCGTGCATCTCTCTCTCTCTCTCTCCAATATCGCTCTCTCTCCATCTCACTACCTCTCTGCCTTATCAGACTCCGAAAATGGACTTATTACTCAATACTGTGTCACTTAACACACACAACACACACACACACCTAAACACAAACACACCTGAACACACACACACACAGACACACACACCTTCAGCAGAAACATGCTGTAGTAGAACAGGTCTAAACTACATTTACCTTCTCCTATACAATTACCTGCTAAACAGCCTCAGAGCAAATAGCAGCGCACAGGAGTGTGTGTATGTGTGTGTGTCTATCAGCCTTTAAGTGGGGAACCCCAGTGTTATTTCCATAGTCTCCATCCATCTCTCGCCCAGGTTTTACACTTTCTTTCTCCCTCCCTCCCCCTCTCTCCCCCTACCTACCATAGTAATAGCAGGTTGCCCATAGTGACGTAATGATCTCTGCTCCCCCAGCCCACCCAGGCTGCCTAAGGCCCACACACACACACACACACACCCACACCCACAGGTTCACCCCAGGATTTTTAAACATGGTGGAGCTGGATTGCATTATCAAACCCGACAGTTAAAACCAACACATCTAAAACAGCTGAATTAACAGAGGAACATGATGATGTTTTTCACTTTTAACAACAATGTCATTGGCCGTTGAAGACAAAGTAACTCTGACTGAATATCAGTTTAGCCTGCTGGGAAATGTTTACATCCTGGTGGAGCCAAGTGGACAAGGTGGCACAGCGCCCCTCTTAAATTCCCTGTGAAACCAGGCCTTCGCTCCTCTTTCTCTCTCTCTCTCTACTCCCTCCTGCACTCTCATGCAAAAGGGGAATGGCCCTCCTCCTCCTTTCCATCTCTCCTTTTCTCCCCCTGTCCCACTCTTCCAAGAGCTGAGCTGACCTGCCCTCTCTACTCATCTTTCATCGTGCCCCTCTCTCCCTCTCTTCTCCTTCCTCATGGAGGAGTATTTAAACTGCCCAGCTGCTACCACACACACACACACACAGACAACCTATACACACACAAAACTATACACATACAAACTATACACACACACAACCCTGTGCCAACACACTTTGCATAACTGTTACAACAGAAGCCATAAGGGGAACAGAAAGAAAGAAAGAAAGAGAGAGAGAGAGAGAGAGAGAGAGAGAGAGACAGAGAAAGACAGAAAGAGAGAGACAGAGGAAGAGAGAGAAACAGAGAGAGATAGACAGACAGAGATACAGAGAGAGAGAGAGAGATACAGAGAGAGATACAGAGAGAGAGAGAGAGAGAGAGAGAGAGAGAGAGAGAGAGAGAGAGAGAGAAATGGGTCATTGCCTCATACCAAAACCAACAAAGGCCAGAGGAAGTGAGGGACATGCAGGAACAGTTGGGCCAAGAGAGGAGTGGACAGAGAGAGGGAGGGGGGGGGGAAGAGTGAGAGCATGAAAAGGGAGAGAAACAGACAAGAGAGAAAGAGAAAGAAAGAATGAGAGACAAAAGAAAGCAATGGAATACAAAACAGAAGAGAAACAGAAGTCAATGAGAAGGGGAAAGATTAAAAAACAAACGGTGTGGGAAGTGAAAAGGGGGGAGGGGGTCGGGAGAGAGAGAGAGAAGAAAGACTGGAGTAAACTTGGCTGGTGTGGTCCAACTGTATCTCACTGGTGAGAACTCATGAACATGGGGAGGTGGGATAAATGCCAGGAACAAGAGTCGCCAACCTCTCCCTCCCTCCCACACACCCACTGTCTTCCCCACCCTCTCACACACTCACTGATTAACTATGCCACTGCCTCCCTCACACACACACACTCACTGACTAACTATCCCTCTTCCTCCCTCACACACACTCGCTTACTTCCCTTCCCCCTCCCCTTTTCTCCTAGATAGATAGATACTTTATTGATCCCTGAAGGGAAATTAAGGCCTTACAGCAGCTTACACCACAAACAACAACAACAACAACAACAACAACATAGTGACATTTGAATAATAATATATTAAAAAATGAAGATAAAAAAATAAAAAGTAGACATAAATAATCTGAAACATCATATGATGTCCAGTATGATTTAACATAGTGTGGTCACTGGTCACCACACCAACACTTTGACGTCCATACCCAAACCTTCCTAACTATCACCAACTCCGTACTGAAGCGGTACCCGGGACAGGAACCACAAACATCAGACAAACTAAACTAATATTAGTAAACACCAGGAAACATGGAAGTTGAAAGCGGGTCGTTTGATCGACGCCCGCGAGAGAGACGTCGACACCACCGCGGCGATGTCGTGGCACGGTTTCCGTGACAGCTCTGCTCCTGTGTTCACGTGAACAAAAGTTACGGAAAAACCACCCCCCCCCCCCCAAAACGGCAATTAAATGTGGTTGCCATGGCAACCAGGGAATAAAAGGGAACCCCCCACTCAAAAAAGAGGACGTTCCTTGTTTTCAGACAGCCATGGGGAGAGGAACGTCCGCACCAAGCGGTCCGTTAAAACGATCCCTCCTTCAGACAAAAGCCAGGGAAGAGGACGGAGAGGTAAAGAGAGAGGGACAATGAGACAGGGAAAGAGAGAAGCAAAAAGAGAAAAGGGAGACTGAGAGGGAGGTGTGGAGAGAGAGAGAGAGAGAGAGAGAGAGAGAGAGAGAGAGAGAGAGGACAGTCTATACAGAGAAGCAGACTGAGGGGCCATGTGGAAGAAAGTGTGTGAGGGTAGAGGTTGAAGGAGTGTGTGAGGGTATATAGAGGTTGAAGGAGTGTGTACGGGGTATATCGAGGTTGAAGGAGTGTACGGGGTATATAGAGTTTGAAGGAGTGTGTGAGGGGAAGGAGGAGGTTGAAGGAGTGTGTGAGGGTATATAGAGGTTGAAGGAGGAGAAGAGAAGCGACAGAAGAGAGAAAGCAGTGGGCCTGGAGAGGTGAGGAGGGAGGGAGAGATCCTCATTAGCTTTCATCCCTCACGCAGGTGAACCAGCGTCTCACTCCATCCTTCTTTCGCTCCGTAACGAGAAGGGCTCTTCTGTCTGTGTGTGTGTGTGTGGTGGCGAGCTCTCTGTTCATCAAGAACTAAGAACAGCAAACCAGCTGTCAGCTGCCCACTCCAGCCATTTTAATACGGCCACTAACTAGAATGCACTTTCTCTCCCCAAAACCTCCACACCACTTTACTGCCACTGTCCTGCAAATATGCCATTTCACCTGCCAAAATAGCTATTTCTGTGACGCTGTGTTTTTGCTCTTTTCATACAGCCCTGATCCTACACAGACACACACACACACACACACACACACACACAGACACAGACAGAGCTGCTGCTCTTTTGTTACCGTCTGAGTGAACCTCATGCCATGCTGGGTTACTGTGTGTGTGTGTGTGTGTGTGTGTGTATGCGTGCGTGTTGAGGGAGTGATAAACCCAATGCTGGCTATCACATGGGACACAATGTGAGAGAGCATGTGTGGTGTGTGTCTGTCGGTCTGGACGTGTGCACGTGCATGTGTACACACGTGTACGTGTGTGTGTGTGTGTGTGTGTGTGTGTGTGTGAGTGGACGTATAGTCAGTCACTCTCCCCTCTCGATCGAAATCCATTTGGATGGAAATACAATACGCCCCTTTCCAGCCATCAATTTATGCAATTCTAGGTGTCATGGTTATCGAGCTCGTATAAAGCCCTGGACCAGAGTTGACGCTCCCCATAGTATCACATTACCCCACCCCCCCCCCCCCCCCCACCAATACTGACCTCAACTAACTAGGGGTTGGAGCTCCAAACTGACCCCAGGTCAGTGCTGGGGTGGGGGGGGTGGGGGTGTCCTACTCTGACCATTGCCACTCAGCGCTGGTGAAGATTAGCAGGTAAAATGGCTTGTGTGAAGTGCTTGTGTTTTTTTATGGCAGCCGTGTGTGTGTGTGTGTGTGTGTGTGTGTGTGTGTGTGTAGGCCTGCTTCTGGATGTGACGACGGAGATGATTGTTTTGGATTTTTCACATAGCTGACATCAAAGTTGAAGAGGGTTGAACGTTTTGAGAGAGCGTAGGGAGTAGGGACACACGCAGACAGGCTAGGATTCTGAGCACAATTCTAACGAGAGTACCTTCCTCTACTCTTGTCGCTCTCCTTTTCCTCCCTCTCCACACTCGTCTTTCTCTTTCATCTCTCCTTTCTCCCTCACTGTTCTCAGCACAACGCAGGCCCTCTCCATCCACCTCCTTCCCTCCCTCCCTTTCTCTCTTTGACTCTTTTCTCCCTCTCTCTCTCTCCACTGCTCAGAAGCTGATCAGGATAAACACCCTTCAATGGTGGGAGCTGTGAAGGTAGGGTTGGACAGTTTTGCGGTTTAACCATGAACTGGGGTTTAAAAAAATAGCGTCAAATTGCTAGCCTATATTGTAGCGGACGCTGCTGATAATTCACCAGTATGTTTCTATGGTGGGAATTGGGCGAAGGCCCTTTAAGTCGCAGTTGTGACGTATGGGAGTTTCGCTGGTGTTTTGACCACAGTATGTAGTGGTAGTAGATAGGGCTGTTACGATTATTCGACGTCGTCGACGTCACCGACTACGTCAATACGTCGGTTAGCGTAATATGCGTCGGTTAGTCGCAAATATTATATTATTTTTTTTTATTTTTTTTTACCTTTATTTTACCAGGCGAGACAATTAAGTGTATGAGTGAAAATGGATAGCTACTAGCTAATGTTACACAAGCAATGTAGCTCACCACAGTTCGTATGTCTTGTCTTCTGGTGTTAGTAACGTTAGCTATGTAGCTGGCTAGCTACAGTAGCCTATTGTCATTGTGGTGCGAGCACCTACTGTACGTTATCTAGCTCGTAGCTCGCATGCTACGTTAGCATCAATTTAGCTAATCATAACATAGCAGCGAGAGTAACGTTAGCTAGCTATGTGTTGTGGTGATGGACAGACTTCTAAATGGCCATGTTGGCATTCAAGTTGGCTAAACATAGCAGTGAGGTGGAGACCCAAAAGTTTTTTTTTTTTTTTTTTTTTTTTTTACAGTACAAAAATTATCGTTAGACTTATCGATAAATTGGTCGTTAGACTAATCGAATAATCGATAAAATAATCGCTAGATTAATCGTTAGAAAAATAGTCGTTTGGGACAGCACTAGTAGTAGACCATAGTAGTAGGATATCTATGGTTTTGACTGTTGTAATGCTAGTTTGCTAAAAGTTTACATCGATTAAAACTCTGACACTGTGTTTTCACTGCAGTTTTTCATGGTCGAATAATCGGTGAGTGAGATGAACGAACAATAGATTTTTCGACGTGTGCCAACATTCACAAAGGCAGCCATGGATCATCGTAAGAAATCACTTATCACATATCTTAAAGGCAAAAAACACTACCATAGAGCCAGGAGATGTAAACACTGCCATTTTTACAAAGAGACCATCAAAACAACAACACGCTTATTGCTACACTAGGTATGTAGCCCACACAAGGCTAGGCTAGGCTATAAACAAGTAGCCTAGTAGCCCAACTGTAAGAGAAGGGCCGCTGCTGGATATAGCCTACCATACTTGAACTGTAAACTAACTTACACAATGCGCAGTGGAATGACGTCAGACTCGTCCCGTTCCACACTCAATAGTAATAATAATTACTGAACTATATTAATATTATGCTTGTGTAGGCTATATTGTTTTTCTGTGCATGATTAAACAACAACAAATAGTGCTACAGAACCGACATTAATTTGCATTTATTTGAATGGGATATTATTATTTTTTCGGCCCTAAAGTAAAAAATCGACTTTGACCCTCGGGAATGTAGAATCAAATAATCGATTATTCTGTCCCATCCCTAGTTTTTAGTGTTGCTGGTTATGCGTCTACAGTTTTCACTTCATCACAATAGGCTACCAAAAAATGTCTAGCTAACGTTAGCTAGCAAGCTAGATCATCAATTGTTAAATTAGCCGTAGTTACGTATCCATAGTCGAATTTGTCCCGACATAGTCTCATTACAAACCAAAAGTAATTTTTGTGCTGTTACCTGGGCACTTCCACTAAGCAAAGCAACACACCGGAGCACTCACAGTCTGCACGTTTATTGCAGAGTGACTGACTTTTCGACTTGCGGCTTCCTCAGAGTCAACAGTGATGAAGTAAAAACTGCAGATAACATAACCAGCAACGCTATGTTACAATGTAATTTTGAATCCGGTTAACCGAAAAACCGCGGTTCTATACAGTAAAGGTTTATCGGTAAAATTGGAAACTGTCCAACCCTAGTGGGAGGTCTGCTAGCCTTTCACCGTGTCCAGAGGCAGGCCTGCTCACCACACAAACACACACACACACTTTCTGGTTTCAGCCGGTGGGTTACGTAGTGGTGATTGTCATTGCTGTAGCTGGGGAGTGAGCAGAAAAAGGCTAGCTGTGTGTGTGTGTGTGTGTGTGTGTGTGTGTGTGTGTGTGTGTGTGTGTGTGTGTGTGTGCGTGTGTGTGCGTGTAAGGGCGCTCAGAGCGGCTTTCTTTGACATTCACTCTCCCAGACAGGTATTTCCAGTCCCAGGCTCCATTCTCTGCCTGCTCAGTGTGCACACGCACACACACACACACACACACACACAATGCTTGCACCTGAATACAGCTGCAACACACAACCTTCAGCACACACACATGTATCAACCGTATTCAAACACACACCATTTTCAGAAAAAGACCTTGTGCAAAACCAAGAGCAAGACAAAAGGCCTCTGCATCTC
This sequence comes from Nansenia antarctica, assembly GCF_963989245.1. Lineage (NCBI taxonomy): Eukaryota > Metazoa > Chordata > Actinopteri > Argentiniformes > Microstomatidae > Nansenia > Nansenia antarctica. Next base: position 59,005,387 of record NC_137676.1, read on the forward strand.
CGTGTTTAAATCTGGCATGTAAACCAGGATAAAAACAGACCTGGGGTAACATGCTCTCAGGTCTACGGTATGGGTCTGTGGAGGGGTGGTGCCAGAGTGTGTGGGGAATGTTTTTTTCATGTTGTCAGAATCGTGTAAATAGCTCTGCACATATGAGGCAAAAGTGTATGTGTGTGTGTGTCTGTGTGTGTTTACCAAGGGAGAGACATGGGTACAGAGTAGAGTGGGGGAGAGGAACTCTCTCTGTCACCTGAAACTCTGTCGGCCTATGCTGCGTTTCTGGTTCACTGCACAGGGCGCTGTGAAGGGGCTGGGCCAGGGTTTTTCACATGCACTCTACAGCTGGGAGGGTCACAGCACTCACTGTGGCTGTGTTCATAAATTCGCTCTGAGAGTGCCGGAGCGCACACTGGGTTCAACGTCATAAAGGGAGCAAGTAATGTGATTGGACAAGAGGCATTCCATGAGTGCTGATCAGATTCCAGAGCGAATTTACGAAACGCAGTCACTGTGCAGTCACTTCCCAGAGCTTTTTTCTAGCTAGAGCTTCTCATCTAGCTCTGTCGCCCTCACTCCCCTGTCCCCCTAAAACAACACGGTTGACCTCCACTCAAACCAGACAAGCTGACTGAGAACAGAGTCAGAATACGACCCGAGAAAGAGTCACAGAAGACAGGAAATGAATCTGAACAAAATAAGAGGCTTGGCTGCACGTCGTCATCGACTGCACGAGTCACCCTGTGTGCCACGAGTCAGAGTCAGAGTCAGTCACCGCCCCCCCCACCCCCCCAGCCTGACAAACAGGCCTGAACCATGTGGGGAAGGGAGAACGCCAACAACTTTGACATGAACGACACCAGACGATGCAGCCGTCTGAGAGGGTAAAAGAACAACAGCGAGGTCGCACTCCCCCATGAGACAATGCGTGGTCCTGTTCCAGACCCAGACCCAGTTAAAACCCGAGGCGAATCGAGTCCAACAATCACAGTCAATTATTAACTTAGAGAACACAGACGGAAGGACAATAGAAAGCATTCAAGCAACAACGGTGGAAAAGCTTCTCACAGTAGTCCAGTTTAGCGTGTTAGTCAGTAATGTGGTAAATAGGATCGACGAGCTCCTCTGCCCTGTTTATAGCCTGCACCCTGATGTCATAGGGACAGTTCAACCCAGTACAACTTGGCAGCAACACGCACACAGCTAACTCAAGAGTGTGTGTGTATGTGTCTAAGTGTGTGTGTGTGTGTGTGTGTGTGTGTGTGTGAGTGCCCATTTCAATGTTCTTCCTAATGGCTTTATCTGCCTCACACTCTTTAAAGAAACTAAATCTGACTAAATACAACCCAAATGACAAAGGGACCCCAGGGAGAACTTACAGCGGTTCAGATTTCCTAAAACCCCTATCCACACATAACAAGCTATTATCATAAATGTCCTCGGCTCAGGCAGCTATGTGTGGTGGAGTGTACACGTTGGCTACAGCTTTGTGGAAGCACATAAAAGAGCTTGCCTAATTAGAATACAACTAATGTTCAGGCACAAACACACTCACACATATTACCATGCCAACCCCGATGTACCCCCATCCCCCCTGCTTCTCCTTCTACAGAAGCCGATCCTTGGCGCATTAAAAACAGCTTGAGTTCTCTCTCTGCTGGGGTATTTGTTTACTAGCAGCAGGGCAGCAGAGACACACAGAAAAACTAAACCAGTTTCCCCAGGTTGCCGGGTCAAGGGTACATTAAGCGATGAATCGTGAGCTTAGAATGATAAGGTTCTATCTCCGTTTAGGGTAGTTCAGAGATATTGCGCGTCAAAGTTTTTACATTCCATTATGTTCTGTGAGATGGAACCTTTGTATTTTATGAACAGAATTACTAACTCAAAAATTTCAACATTTTTAAAATAACACCACACAGGCATTAATAAACACCCAATGGATCAGATTATGTAAAAAAAAAAAAAACTCAATTTCTGACAAAAATGGAGATAGAATCTTATAATTCTAACGTCACGGAATGACAAGCGAGAAAATAGAGTGTGTGTTACCTGCTGCCGAGATGTAGTGCTGCGCTCCGGGCGGCCCAGGATGCCTCTGAACACCGGGGGGGGAGACGTTAGGAGGTCCCGGGGCTCCTCGCAGGTTCTCCGGGTGGTTGCAGCCGGCGTTGTGTTGTTGTTGTTGTTGTTGGTGGTGCTGGTGGTGACTGTGATGGTTAGGTCCCAGGTTAGGTCCCAGGATCCCCCCGCTGGCTGTAATCCCATTGCCGTTCCCACCTCCAGCGCTCTGTACACCGTACTGCTGCTGGTAGTATCCAGACCGAGACCGCGATCGAGTCCTGGGAGGCTCCATGGCCATTTGGTGGGGTTGGTGGTGGTGGTGGTGGTGGTGGTGGAGGAAATTAGAAGCCAGGGGAAGGAAGGACGTAGCCGGAGATTGCGGCGTTGGAGAAATGTTGTTGGAGGATCCGGGCGGTAGATAGGTACCCCTAGCAGCGCCGCTCTGAGTGTAGCTGTAGCCCCCCTCCTCTGTCCGCTCCGGCGACTCTGCCAGGCCCACTACCTCGTCACATAAATCACCCCCCTTGGGGACTCCTGAGGGCTCGGGGGTGGCGGGCAGCCGAGAGGAGTAGATGCGGGGCTCCTGAGTCGTGGGTTGACCAGCGGCGGCGATTGGCATTTCCTTTGGGGGGATTTCCTCTCTTTCTTTCTCTCTCTTGTCTCTTTCTCTCCGTTTCCTCTCCAGGAAAAGCTCTTTAAAAAACGGGGTTTAAAAACATACGATCGATGACTGGAATGGAAAACATAGCACACGACAGACAACAAACAACATAATAGGCCACTCCGTGTAAAACAAAAATATTTGTTATCAAACACCTCAAGCAGCGTTTCACACACAAACACGAGCTCGTCCCTTTAAACTCGACGGTGAAGTATGTATGTTGCTCTCTGTTGAGAAAACTAATATCCAAAATGCTGGGGAAAATGTTTCTACGGAAACTAGACTTTCAGTCGCTCCCGTGAATGTAATCAAACGGGTTAATATTAATCCAAATGACTTTAATCGAGTAACACTGATACTTCCGTAACGCCTGACGTCGGGCTTTAAACCACCGTTAACGCCACGGCTAAGCTAGCACGTTAGCTCGCAATAGTACACGGTCTACCGCCTATTCTCGGTCACAACATACACAAACTACGGCGCTAACATGCTCAACTATTAACATTATAATAATTGTTAACATTATGTTAAGTTTCGAGGTTACTTTTGATAGTTTTGAGGGACGACGGAAACTTATTGAGCTAACAGCTTCACTGCGAGTCCCTGTGAGGGAAGCTAACGAGGCTAGCTGACCATCTCTCACGGCTGTCAACCCCCTCCTCCTCCCCTCTTCAACACAGTATAACCCAACAGCTCCACACCCACGCATTGAATCCCCCTTAAACCCATTAACAATGTTTAAACAAATAAACAAAATATAGCGCTTAACTTACTCTGAATCGATTATTTCGTGCTCCTCCGTCCCACTGGCACTGAGAGAAAACCAAGCGACGCGTAACGAGCTCGGATGAAAAAGTGGTCAACCTCAAATTTACAAAGAAAGAAACACAGCTACATTTAATGCCAGCTAAAAGTAGGACCCCGCCTCTTCGTTCGGCGTTGCGAATCTATCCGTTTTTCCCCCAGTCTCCCTGGCTAGTAAACTGGTTGACTTACCCTCAATACAACACGATCTTATCTTCGACTGTACTCACAGAGATCTAGTCACTCTGCTGTCGATCGTATGGTGAGTGTCTCTGTGTGTCTCACCGTGTTCGCTGCTCGGTGTCGGCGTGAAATGTGACAGACCGTCAACGGGGCTTTCAACCTAAGGCCTAACATATCGAAACCAGAACACATACATTGTTCGTAGCTGTTTTTCACACGTCGTTCTCACGTTATTACATTGACCGAGGCGTGTTATAAAACACACCGGGCGTAAATATTTTTGTGTTGTTAGCCATTATGTATCAATCTATTTAGTAATTTAAAAAATAACATACGAGAACTGTTCGAAACAACCGAGATCGGGTATTTGTGTTGTATCGATAGTTGATTGGTTTCGTCTGGTAACTCAAACGCCATGGATGGCAGAGACGGTAGCAAGGCTAAAAGGGGGCTTTAAATTATTTATTTACCAATACGAGCCTACCCCATTGCAGCTGCTTATAGCTTCAAGTCCGTTTAAAAAATGTATTGCAAAGTTTAGCAAAACAGAGATTTTTGCTGTTCTAACAATATAATACTGTTTCACCACAGCCATTCATCAGAAACTATGTGATCTGACATGACATCAAAAACATATTTAGATGTTTTATATGTATGATGAATATGCATAATAAAAAGCTATGTATGCCTACACAACATGAATGCTAGTGTAGCCTTATGTATATAGACAGTAGGTCTATAGGCATTCTATGTAGAACATAGCCTACTGATTTAATATGCAATATCCCGAGATATAGGGAAATTATTCCTAGTATTCCTTCTTGCAACTCATCCAAGATAATACACATTGCTGCACGGGAGTGGGTGAATGGAGAGGTTTCTCTCACACACACTCACACACACACACACACACACACACACACACACACACACACACACACACACACACACACACACACACCGCCTTACGTCCTAAACCCTATTCCCTTTTGGTTTTGTTCTCTCATTTCACACACACTCTACCCCCACCTCCCTACCTAACACACACACACACACACACACACACGCACACACACACACACGCACACACACATACACACACACACACACAGACCCCCACCTAACACACACAAACACATACCCCCCCCCCCCTCGTCATTACATCCCCTTTCCCTACTTTGATGATATGCAAATATACCCCTCCCTCTCTCATCCCTCTCTCCCGCGAGCTGCAAGCCTCCACACACACACACACACACACACACACACACACACACACTGGCTAATATGCTGTGGCAGCCTGCGTCCGCAGACAGGCGGGAAGGATCCATTTTTCACCCAGTGTGCTACCGATATTCATATGATAAGGCCGCAGGAGGGGGGGCATATAGAGGGAGGTAGAGAGAGATAAAGGTGGAGGGGAAAGAGTGGAAGAAAGAGGTTGAGGAGAGAAAAAGGGAGGGCGAGGGGAAAGAGAGGGGGGTTGGGGGGAAGAAGGGTTGGGGGAGTCCCGTGGGTGTTTGGGGCTGGGGGTGAGGAGGGGGTGACTGGGGTATGCGTAAGTGGGTTAGGGGTAGAGAGTGATGGGGGGGATGGGGTGGAGAGTCAGAGGGCTCTGGGGGAGGGGGTTAGGGATGGATAGGGTTGGGGGGGGGTGGGGTGTATGGTTGGGGAAAAGGGGGGTGGTTGATTCTGCTGACATGGTCTCTTATTGGTTTGTTCAAACAGTGGGGGGAGGGGCAGCCACAACCATGCCCTCACCAGCTGTACGGAGGGAGAGAGAAACAAAGAGAGAGAGAGGGGGGGGAGGGAAGAGGGAGAGAGAGTAGGGGGGAGATAGATATGTGTTTTAATATTGATATTCTGGCCTAATTAAATTCCAGTCAAAGTGGCTGAATAAAGCACGGTTCATGATCAGAGGCGCAGATAGAGGTTGAAGAGAATAGCAAGCAGGCTTTGTTGAACAGTGTGTGAGTGTGTGACGTTGCTGCTCTAACACACAGGGTCAAGATCTGTAATTCAATTCCATACAAGATGCAGGGAAGAGCAAATGACCTCCATTGCATTCAGTTTAAGCTCATATTTGCTCATATTATGCAGATACCACCACAGTCTTAAGAACGGGAGATTTTTTCCATTGTAGGTCCCTGCAATTTTAGCTATGTTAGTCATGGGGATTACACCCACGGCATATGTTACAAAAATGTGTGCAAGAAAGATTTTTGATTATTATATTTGACACGTACACATAGGATGCAAACCAGTTCTATGTAAACACCAAATATGTCCTCATTTGATCATCAGAATTACTGTGGTAATATGTGAAGGTGAAAAAAAGCCTTCCACACACACACACGCACACACTCACACTCACACACACGCGCACACGCACACGCACACACACACACACACACACACACACACACTTTCACAAACACACACACATACATACACACACACACACACACACACACACACATGAACACATTGCCAATAGTGAACCATGTGTTCCTTCCTAGCCTACCAACAAACCGACTCTACCAGTCTGAACAGAGAGAGGGAGAGAATGAGAAAGGGAGAGAGAAAGAAGGAGAGGGAGACAGAGAGAGAAAGAAGGAGAGGGAGACAGAGAGAGAAAGAAGGAGAGGGAGACAGAGAGAGAAAGAAGGAGAGGGAGACACAGAGAGAGAGAGAGAGGGAGACAGAGAGAGAAAGAAGGAGAGGGAGACACAGAGAGAGAGGGAGACAGAGAGAGAAAGAAGGAGAGGGAGACAGAGAGAGAAAGAAGGAGAGGGAGACAGAGAGAGAAAGAAGGAGAGGGAGACACAGAGAGAGAGAGAGAGAGAGAGAGAGAGAGAGAGAGAGAGAGAGAGAGAGAGAGAGAGAGAGAGGGGGGGTAGACAGAGGGAGTTGAAGAGAGAAACAAGAGAATGAGAAGACAGAACGAGAGACAGACGACCATAGACAGACCCAGGGACAGACAGAGAGAGAGAAACAGACTGAGAGAAAAGCGAGGGAGGGAAAGAGGGAGAGAGAGTAGGGAAGAAAGTCAATCGCCAGCCAAACTCTCTTTGGCTGAGCCAAACCGGAGCGGAGGGATTTGGCAGTGGACCTCTTGGCTTCAGTATTAAAGAGGCAAAAAAATATCAGAGACAAAAAACGAAAAGGACAAAGAGCTATGCCAAGAATGCAAGGCAAGAATCAACACATTTGGGGTCTGTTCCTTCTGCTCGGCTATTCCGTTGGCTCAATGAGATCAGAACAATAAGCCCTCCCCCCTAAACTAACATGATAGTCTGTTTGGTGAGTCGTTCCATATGTGTGTGTGTGTGTGTGTGTGTGTGTGTGTGTGTGTGTGTGTGTGTGTGTGTGTGTGTGTGTGTGTGTGTGTGTGTGTGTGTGTGTGTGTGTGTGTGTGATGGCTGGTATTACTGTGTCAATATTTAAATTGCAAATTGATTGAATATTAGTATATATATTAGTGTATGTATATACACGTCAGATACTGTACCCGTCAAAAGTGTGGACACACTTCAATTCAATTGAATGGGAAAGTGTGTCCAAACTCTTGACTGGTACTGTATATATACAGGGTTATAACCCTAACCCTATCATTCAAAATAACCCTAACCCTAACCCTATCATTCAAAATGATCAATAATGAATGTGATGGTTTTTTTCCTCTTTATTCTTTCCCTTTTCTAAATCATGTGTAGAATAAGTGGGCATAGGACATCTTTGCACCCAAAACAACCTGACTAGGTAGCCATGTTGTATTATGTGTGAGGTCTAGTGTGAGCAGACAGCCATGTTGTTGAGTTCTAGTGTGAGTAGGTAGCCATGTTGTTGAGTTCTAGTGTGAGTAGGTAGCCATGTTGTTGAGGTCTAGTGTGAGTAGGTAGCCATGTTGTATTATGTGTGAGGTCTAGTGGACATCTGTGGCAGGACGCGCTGTATCAGTGTGTGGGACTTCCCTGCCAATATCACAGACCTTCAGGCATCCTAGGTGTGTGTGTGTGTGTGTGTGTGTCACATGTCACAGGCCATGTTTGTGGGGACCAGTTGGGGGTTGGCATCGCACATCAACCCCACTGAGACTTGAAAGCCGCAACAGAATCAACACCTGCCCAATTTATGCTGTTGGCTGACACACAAACACACACACACACACACATACACACGCACACACACACACACACACACACACACACACACACACACACACACACATACACACACATACACACACACATTCACACACAGGCAAGCACACATAAAAATAAACACTAACACCCTACCACTATGCCAAGCTTTTATGTCACTGTAGCAACTACGAGAGGCCACTGGTTCAAAGATGACACGGACAAAGTAGCATCAATATTATCTCAATGACCCAGGCACTAGTACTAACTAATCATGTGGTAATAGCTACCATAATCATATCAGTAAGAAAGGCAGAGGGGATTGCAGGCTTTACCAGATTAATGCAGAAAAACAAGGCATTATTTTCTGACTTTTTCATCCGTTGATTCTCTAAGTATGGGATTACCGTCTTCACATCATGACTGGTCGACTGGGCACAAAGGAATATTTTTGGGGAGAATATGGTCCAAAATGGCTACCTCATGAGTCTTGTGAGTCCCGAAACCCCAAAATGGCTTCCTGTCAGTGGGCTTTGAGACCTGAAATGCCAAAATGGTTTCTTTACAGTGTGCCTTGTGAGTGCAATTTCCCCAAAATGTCTTCACACTGGTCTTGTGTGTCCCAAAACCCCAAACCTCAAAATGGCTTCCTCTCAGTAGGCCCTTCAAGTCTGACAGCCTCCAGTTTCTTATCACCTGATGGCCAAGGTGACGTTTTTTTCAACCAGTCGTGTTTATACAATATTCATTCCATGAAATCATCTTTTATATTCGGCAAGAGTTATGACTTGAAATTATTGCTATGGCTTTGTGACTGCACCTTGAGTCTCCACCCGGTCTTGGTGTTGTCGTCCAGTACTTAACCAGGATTTCACAACGAGACTGAGGCAACCCGTAAACCAGGTCTCTGTGTCCTACTAGGCCATGGGAGGAAATCCGGGTGCCAAAATGCAAACGCAATGAGTGGGTGTTTGAGAGGGAAAATCAATCCAGGCCTCACTCCTTGGAGGATCGTGTGTGTGTGTGTGTGTACGTGTGCGTGTGCGTGTGTGTGTGTAAAGGAGCGAATAGGGAATCCATCCAACTCTCTTTCCTGAGCCTCTTCCTGTGTCGTAGCCCACCCCCCCCACCCCCACCCCACCCCCCCACCCCACAATCCTCGGTGGCGGCGTCAGAGGGTTTGGCTTCAGCAGGTTCCAGTCCAACCAGGCAAGAGGAAGGAGAGGAGCCAGTCTCTCACTCTCTCTCTCTCCGTCTCTCTCTCTGTCTCTTTCCTTCTCTCTCTGTCACACACACACACACACACACACACACACGTACACACGTACACACACACACACACACACACACACACACACACACACACGCACACACACCCAGGAGATCCAGTCTCATTCCTCTATCCGGTGTGTCTCTCCAGTGGCTTGGCAAAGAAGAGCCATATGAGTGCTGAGTGCTTTGGCAGTATTATCTACGTAGCTTAAGCATAAGGTCTGCTGGGAGGTGTGGTTTTAGCTCTCTTTCTCTCATTCCTTTCCCTCTTTGGACAACAACACTTCTACCCCCCCCCTCTCTCTCTTTCTCTCTCTCTTTCTGTCTCTTCTACTCATTTTGTCTCAAGCTCATGTATGTTTATTTCCCTCTTGCATTCTCTCTCTCTCTCTCTCTCTCTCTCTCTCTCTTGCTCTCTATCTCTATCTCTCTCTCCATCTCCCTTGGTTGTGTATGTTCCCCCTCCACCTCCCCCCTTCTCTCTCTTTCCTTCCTCACCCTTCTCTGTCTCTCTCTGTGTTTCTCCTTCCCACTTCCTGTCTCTCTCCTCTCTACCAATAGGAACTCATGTATGTGTGCAATCATTTGCATATGTAGCAATGAGTCCTGTTGCATATGCATAAAGGGCTGTCCGTAGAGCTCCATATTAATGAATACTGATGCATGTTGATACATACTGTACATATATGATATCATAGGTGAGGCTATACTTTGTGGTCCTCTGTGGCTCAGTTGGTAGGGCATGGCGCTAACAAAGCTTAGATTGTGGGTTCGATTCCTGTTGGGACCATAATAGCCTATACTGAAAATATACTTTTCACACAAGGTTCTAAATGGAACCTATTAGGGCTCAACATGGAACCCAAAAGAGGTTCTTCAAATTGGAAAAACTAAGAACCCTTTTAGAACCCTGTCATGCCCGTAATCTCTAATTGTAAGTGGCTTTGGATAAAAGTCTGTTAAATTGTTAAAATGTAATGTAAATGTAGAACCCTTTTTTCCAAGATTGTCCAGTAGGATGGAGTGGTCAGTTGAAGTGATTTGTATTCTAATACCGTGCGAGAGGGACACTGTTGTCATGTTTTTACATTCATTTTTAATGACATTTCAGATGACATATTTTCCTCTTGAAGTTCAGCTGCTCGTTACATTACAGGAGGGAGAAGAAGCAATACAAAATGACAGTGTATTGCCTGTTTTCTGCCTCTGTGTGTGTGTGTGTGTGTGTGTGTGTGTGTGTGTGTATGAGTTTGACGTGTATGTATGCATGCTTTCGGTGTGTGTGTGTGTGTGTGTGTGTGTGTGTGTGTGTTTCTAACAAGTTGGTAAGACTAAAGAAACGGTCACAAATTTGCAGATATGAACATGAACAAGCAGCGGTCCTGATGATGGCTGACGACCCCGGTGACCCCGGCAGAGTGAGTACGACTCTGGCCTGTTGAGCTCATCAGGGTTGATCTCTGAGGCTCCCTCTGAGGCTGACTATTGTCTCCCCCATCTCTCCTCACCCCTTTCTATCCCGTCTCTCCATCTGTCCCAGAGGAGGTCTGTGTGTGTGTGTGTGTGTGTGTGTGTGTGTGTGTGTGTGTGTGTGTGTGTGTGTGTGTGTGTGTTTGAGTGAGAGGGGAAAAAGAGAGAGAAAAACGTGCGAGACAGGGAGAAGTGTCCGATTTCCTCGTTCAATTCAGAGGCTCAACAGTGTTTTTAATCTACTGTAAAGAGAGGGTGAAAAGGGCAAAAAAGGAGATAAGACAACTGACCTGGGAATCTGAGACGGTGACAGCTGTCCCTACCCCCCTCTCTCTGACCCTCCCCCTCTCTTTCCCTATCCTTCCCCTTTTCCCTCCTAATTCTTCATGTATCAGTGGCCCATCTATTTCCACAATGATTCAGGCTATAGTGGAGGGCTGAATAAAGCCTGGCTAAGTCTCTAGCATAACAGAAACACATACTGTATATGAATGATTTTTATCTGTCAGGCCGTTTTCTATTTTATGTAACTCTTTTATGTAACAAACTGTTTATTTAACCAGGGAAAGTCCATTGAGACACAAAGTCATTTTGCAAGGGAGACCTGGTCAAGGAAGCAGCAGAAGTGAACAGAACATGACACAATAACATAATCCAGCCTAGAGATCAACAAGCCAGCTTCAATGTGAAGAGTTTAATTGCCTACTTTATTTTCTATAAAATGATTGCTGCCATGACAACGTGTTATGATGCATGTGAAAGAACCGTAGCTACAGTATGTTTATTTATTCGCTTACATATTTATGATATGTCTATATTAAGATGTCCACATTTATAGTAAATGGATATATCGTGAGCTTAGAATTATAAGGTTCTATCTCCGTTTAGGGCAGTTCAGAGATATTGAGCTTCAAAGTTTTTACATTCCATTATGTTTTGTGAGATGGAACCTTTGTATTTTATGAATTACTAACTCAAAAATGTCAACATTTTAAAAATAACATCCCACAGGCATTAATAAACACCTAATGGATCAGATTATGTAAAAAACTAAATTTTGACAAAAATGGAGATAGAACCTTATAATTCTAACATCACGATATAGCGTAAAACTACCAATAAGCAGCATTTTCTGCTTGAATGTGTAATAAAAAATGAATTGTTTATGCCCTGTTGATATCAGCAGATGATTAAAGCGAGGCATTTGACTCTGAGCGACCGTGGCGACATTACTCAGTAGGCTACTTATTTCCAGCAGTCTTGACAAATCGCCATCTATCACATTTATCGATCAAATTACCATCTATCAAAGATGAATGTGGGTTTGAGTGATTTATAGTTTTTTAAATCATGTTGGTGGATAATTATTCTCAGTGTGATATATTCAGCCCTGTAATATCATGGGTTTGGCAACAGACGGGGACAACAGAAGAACCGCCAGTCTCCAATAATAACCTAACCTCTCCAAGACGCGCCGTGTGCGCTCCGTGGTTACAGCGAATAAACGCCCTAAAATAGGTTTTTATTTACGGTATCTTTTTGAATGAAACTCTTCATGTTCACCACCAGGCAGTGACACCAAACTGATGACAGTATTTTTGTTTTGAAATCAATTCCTTATCATCCTGTGACGTTTTACTTACCACATCCTGGGTTTGAATTCAGACACCACGTTTAGAGAGTTTAACGTATTTCCTGCACATTTTGGTCTCACACACGCACACACACACACACACCTCAATTTGAAGTTCTCTCTCCCTCTCACCCAGACTTTCTGGTTACGATAAATAGCAGTTTATATCATGGTAGCCTACTGTCCAATCTGTGGGAAGCCTGTCTACTTTGGTGAGTCTCTGAAAGTACGTGTGTGTGTGTGTGTGTGTGTGTGTGTGTGTGTGTGTGTGTGTGTGTGTGTGTGTGTGTGTGTGGGTGTGTGTGTGTGGGTGGGTGGGTGTGTGTGTGTGTGGGTGTGTGTGTGTGTGTGTGTGTGTGTGTGTGTGTGTGTGCGACAAGCATGTCTGTCTGTGTGCATCAATTGTCACCTTTCCTTGACTGAGTATCTTCCTGCATGCCAACACTTTGGAGTGAATTGACCAAATGCTGCTCTATCTTCTATCTTTACATCATGTCTACCTTGAAAAGTACAGCACTGTCCTCTTTCAATCTCTCCCGGTGTTTCTGCAGGGAAGCATACCTCCCATTTTCATGGCTTCCCATTTTCATGGCCCGTCCTCATTAGTCAGGTGCCAGGGTGTGCCAAGGCTTACTAGCTGCCAGCTAGTGCTCAACGCCTGATGCCTTGAGCCGAGTGAACAAGCCTGTTTGAATTTCCACGGTTGGTCTTTCTCTTCTGGTTTGTTAACTTTCTGCAGTTCGTGAGGTGGCGAACTGAGAGACCCCACTAGCAAACATTTAAAATATTTTGGTTTCCCAACAGGTTCTGGTAATTTAAGCAGTTTATGGCGATTTTATTTGTTAATAGTGTTATTCATATAAATTCTATTGTGTAGTTACAGGAAGCTAGCTTGGATTATGCTCGCCTTGGCTCTAGCCCACCAAGTTCTCTAGTCAACAAAAGCACTTGGTTGATAAGAATATCCCACCCTTGTTCTAAACCATGCCCCTCTCCCCGTTTGGCCTCATAAGGACCAGGGGGGTAGAGGAGGATAAATGCCTGTTTTAAGCATCGAATTTGCTAGGAGGAAGCACCGTTGAAGGGGTGACTGTGGAAAAGCAACTGGCCTTGGTACCGGCCCCTGCAGGCACAGCGTAAGCCCCGCTATGAGAAGCATCACTGGTACAGAGTATCAGCACCTCAAATTAAAGTGTTGCGCTAACAACGCTTAAGTTGTGGGTTCGATTCTCACTGGGACCATATACTGACAAATGTATGCATTCACTGCAATGTAAGTCACTTTGGATAAATGTGTCAGCTAAATGGCATACAGTATATAACTATGTCTTCTATTATGATCCACACGCACACTCACACACACACCGGTGTTCCGGCATTCCGTTTCGAGCGCTGGAACGAATGTGGTTGAAATGAAAAGATAATATCACCAAAAGGCTAAAAAAAACAGTTTAGTTTACTGGGTAGAGTCAAGTGAATCAGCGTATATGTATGTGAACGCAATGTATATGAACGTTTCAAACAAAACAGTTTAGTCAGAAAAGTGCTTAAGTGACTTGAACCCAACCGTTCTAGTTGTTGGTCCAGATATGAATCCCTTCACCGTGTCACTATATAGACTGTGGTGCTGCTGTGAGAGACAGAGAAGCAGCATGACTCTCAACCACCGTCTGACTCACTCTCAGACTAACAGGAAGTGGGTTAGGTTGAGGGAGCAGGCTGTTCTCTCACACGTGGGCCAGGTTCCAACATTCTAACCTGGCCTCCTGTCCTCCGTTCCTCCCCTGTGTCCTAGTAGCTCCATGGGTCTGAGGGAGCAGGCTGTGCTCTCACACGTGGGCTGGATTCCAACACTCTAACCTGGCCTCCTCTCTATTCTAGTCCCTCTTCCCCTAAAGGCACAAGGCTCTAATTCTCAATACCCTGTAGTTGCGAACAGCCAACCCCTTTTCGGCGCTAATACCTGACCACCTCTCTAACCCTATTGGTTCAGGTGAGAAGAAGAGATCTCTAGGGCGGGACTACCATCCCCTGTGTCTGAAGTGTCAACAGTGCAAGAGACAGCTAACAGCTGGACAACATGCTGAGGTAAGGAAGTGGGGGGGTTAGATTTCAGCTAACCCCCTGAGCTCAGATTCCCCGGAGCTCAGATTGCCAGGCTGATTATCTTATCTCCTTTTTTTTGCCCTTTTCACCCTCTTTCTAATAAAAGAGAGAAAGAGAGAGACAGAAAGAGAGGGAAGGGGTTGAGGTTAGGAAGGGAATTAGAGAGAGAGATGATTAAAAGAGTGACCAGCCAGACGAGACACAGACAAGCACTTGTATAACACTTGGATACTGCAGTGCTAATAGGGCTTGTTACGGACAGGCTGAGGCGAGGGTCGACACACTGTTAATCTGTTGTTATCTGTTGTGATTTCAGCACGATGAGAAGCCATACTGTACCAACTGTTATATGAAGAAGTTCGGCCCGAGAGGTTTTGCTTTCTAACCCTCACACACACACACATACACACACGCATACCCGTGTACACATGTAGTTCTCTGTGTGACTCTTTTTCTTTTCCTCTCCTTTTTTCACCTTTTAACCTCCCTCTTTCCCCCGTCTCTCTCTCCATCCACCTCTCTTCCCCTTCTCTCTCTCCCCCTGTCTCTCTCCCCCTGTCTCTCTCCCCCCGTCTCTCACCACCCGTCTCTCTCTCTGCAGGGGGATACACACTTCCTCCTCGTAACCAGACCAAACCGGATCAACACTGACACACACACGCACACTGTCACATGCTAACCAACCATCCAACCAACCATCCAACCATCCAACCCACCAACCAACCATCCAACCCACCCACCAACCAACCAACAGCTAGACAACGCCCAGACAACCTCTAACAAACCAGCCAGGCCTAATGTCCAACCAAGAAAATATCAACCCTTACAACTGAATGGACTATATTGCAACATTATCCTCAAAGAATGGTTGTAAAGGAATAGAATAAAGGCCATTAGGCCCGTCTCTTTGAAATGTTTCTGTGTGTGTGTATATTTCAGTGTGTGAGTGCGAATGCGAGTGTGCGTGTATGCGTGCGTGTGTGTGTGTGTGTGCCACACATTATTCCCACATTGTGCAAATGCTCTCAGATGTACACACCCTAACACACTTTTTTTCTTTTACCACAGAAACATACATTTACGCATTAAACTACGAAGCTCTCTGTCATCAACCAAAGCCATAGGGGACAGAGAGAGGGAGGGGGAAAGGGAAAGTGAATGAGAGAGGGAGTGGAATGAGAGAAGAGGAGGAGGAGGAAGGGTGATTGGATTATATCATGAGAGTGGTAGAGGAGAAGGGATGCCTCCGTGTCTGTCTGCAACTTCTCTTTGAACAAGTCGCTCTACACTTTACCTCCCTCACCCCAAAGGGAGGAGGGAGGATGAGGGGTGGTTGTGGTTGGCAGGGTAGCCCATGTCAAATGCCAGCAGAGTCTGGAATGGGAGTTTGAGTGAGACAGAGAGAGTTGGCACACACACACACACACATACACACATACACACACAAACACACACACACACACACTCACATACACACACGCTGGGTATCTGCTGGGTGCCTTGAACTGATGCTGGGGCTTGTCAGCCTTTGGTAGGTTAGGTATAAGAATTTGATACACACACACAATGTTACCGTTATTACACAATATTGTGTGTGTGTGTGTGTGTGTGTTGTTTACACACACACACACACACACACACAATATTACCGCTGCTTCTGTTGTCCTGTTTGGACAGTGTCACACTGCCAGTAATGTTTCAGTTCAGGTATTATTTGTCCTTGAGACTGAATTAAGAGGAGAGACAGAAACAAGAGAGAGAGAGAGAGAGAGAGAGATGATGATGAGAGAGAGAAAATGAAAGTGACAGAGAGGAGAGGAGCGAGAGGAGAGGAGAGAAGAGGAGGAGGAGGAGGGTGATAGAATTATATCATGAGAGGGGTAGAGGAGGAGGGATGCCTCGGTGTCTGTCTGCAACTTGTCTTTGAACATGCTCGCTCTACCTCCCTCACCCCAAATCCCTCCTTCATCCTCCCTCCATCCCTGTTCTATCCCTCCCTCCATCCATCCATCTCCCCTTCACCCCCAACCCCCACCTTGACGGATCACATGACTGCTGTGATACCAGCAGTCTACAGCTCATTTGCATGTGTTTTAACTACAGTCCACCATTAGAAGCAGAGAGAGTAAAGGGGGAGGGGGGGGAAGAAAGAGAGAGATTGGGGGGGGGTTGGAAGATGGCACATGAGATAAAAGGAGAGAGGAGAGAGAGAGAGACATCTAAAGAGTGGAGAGAGAGAGAGAACAGAGAAGAGAGATGAAGAGAGAGACAGAGGGGGAAAGGGGGGACAGAGGAGAGGGAGCGCAAAGGGGGAAGACAAAGGCAGACAGATTGTTATTGATAGAGGAGAACATTTACCACATTGGTCTCTACAATGACAGTGAAGAATTTGATGTAAAAGAGGACAATGACACACACACACACACACACACACACACACACACACACACACACACACACTCAAATACACACACACACACACACACACACACACACACAAAGAGAGAGAGAGAGAGAATGGGGACAGAGAGAGAGATAAGAGAGGGTTAGGTATGTTGTCCTGTAATCGATAACATCCTTGAAAAACTAGTATTGAGCAAAAAAAAAAAAAAGAGTGTATGAGAGTAAGAGAGTTGGGACAGAACAGCACTCTGGTAAATGGCTGTCAGAACCTCTTCTATCAGCCCTGCGCGTGTGAAGGAAGGTTGCCATCTAGTGGCTATGGATGGATTATGTTACAATTGGAATGAAAAACATTAATGAATGAAGTATGTAGGAACTAAAATCTAAACGATCAAGAAGCCTTTCCCTAGCCATAATCACATGGAAACAACACATTGTATGTATGTAGCACCATTTAGACATTGCAGTCTAAAGTGCCATACAGTTAGCAGTTAAAGTTAGATTAGCACATATTCAAAGAGCATCATCAAATTGAATAGTACGTAGTACATGTATTACCACTCAAGCACAAATAAAAGTTTGCGCTTCTTAGGAATACAACAAATGTGAAATATATTAATAGTGTGATGATGATAACAACAAGTAACCAATGTGCCAAACATCCCAAATGATTTCCTTGTGACAGTTTGCCCTGTGACTTTTTCTGCACACATTGTGTTTTCAGGGCTGGTTTCCCGGACACAAGTCTAATCTTAGACTAAAATGCCTCTTCAATGGAGATTTTCTAACGGAAATATTATTTTGTACAGAACTAGGCTTTAGCTGTGAATGCTGAGAATGACGACATGCATTTGATATGAGGTGGTATTAGAACTGGCTAAACACATCAACATATTAACTGCATCAAAATGGCAGTTGAAATTCTGGTAATGACACTGTAAACTCGTGTTCATCCAATCACTGTCCAGCATATTACCACACGTGTCTTATTGGACCAATTAAGATGATGTTTATTACCACGTCGTAATGACACATTCAGTATGTGTTCACCTATGAATATCACACCTTGATGAACAACACCCCATATAAACACCTCTATAAACACCCCCAAATGCCACCCTTTTATACACTATGTTGCGCCTTTCCAGAGGGGTGTGTGAGGCAGAGGTGGGAGTAAGTCATACATGTGCAAGTCCCAAGCAAGTCTCAAGTCTTAACCTTCAAGTCTCAAGCAAGTCCCAAGTTACTGTGGTGAAAAATCAAGCAAGTCAAGTCGAGTCCCTGCTATAAGCCAAGCAAGTCAAGTCAAGTCATGTGACTCAAGTCCCCCATCTCTGGTGTGTACACTTCCTTAGGAATACAAGGAACAGGTAAAAACAAAAACAAAAACTCAAAATACTCAATGTGCCAATTGTCCCATGTGATTGCTTTTCCTAAGAACTGTACACAGAGGGGACACAAAGGTTTGCCCTGTGACTTTTTCTGCACACACGCATTTAATATAATCTCTTATTAACTATCTTAACACATCAGGCCTCCCTCCCCTCACTTCTTCTGCGGGCTCTGGTTCATCATAATATAATAATATATAATATATAATTAGCTGGGGGGCTCCCAGCCATTCAGGACATCTACACCAGGTGGTGTCTGCGGAAGGCCCGGAAGATCATATTGATATATTCACTTTTATATTCATTTATACTCACTGTAATACTGTAATAATAATAATAATAATAATAATAATAATAATAATAATAATAATAATACATTAGACTTATATTGTGCTTTTCTACACACTCAAAGACGTTTTTTTCTGAAAAGATCGAGTAGTAAAATAAAAAGAAACAAAAAATAAATAAAAGTATAGGGGTCTAATTATTTTTTGATTACTAAATCTAAGTGTCTTTGTAGGACAATCTACTCTGTATACTGCAAGTATATCTAGATTTCGTGCAGAGAATCGGCGAAAACAAGCAACGCCAGCGTCCTCTCTCGACCGGCATTTTTTGAAATGTGTGATAATACCACACTATCTACATATCATGTCTTTTGCACTATGCTACTATTTGCATATTATCTGGTTAGATCCCAAACTACATGTTGTTGTCTCAGTACTTGTACTCTGTGCAATGACAATAAAGTTGAATCTAATCTAATCTAAGATCACCAAGGACCTCAGCCACCCCAGCCATGGTCTGTTCTCTCTGCTACCAGGGTATCCAAACAGACAGGTCATGAGTTTCTATCGCCAGGTGTTGAGACTTCTGAACAGCTAATTCTAGCTTCCCATCTATGCTACTTGCTCCTCACCTAAGACAGTTTGCATTGACTCTCTGCACATCAACCACACACACACAAGCACGCCACGCACACACACACACGTACACACACACATACACACATTCACTCTCTCCTACCACACAGACACACACAAACACAGACACACACACTCTCTCCTATCTCTATCTCTCTCTCTCTCACACGCACACACACACACACACACACACACACACACACACACACACACACACACACACACACACACACACACACACACACACACACACACACACACACACACACACACACACACAAAGAGAGAGAGAGATAAGAGAGGGTTATGTTGTCCTGTAATGGATAATATCCTTGAAAAACTAGTATCGAGCTAAAAAAAAGGAAAAGAGAGCATATGAAAGAACAGCACCCTGCTAAATGCTCCTTGGATTCCTGCATGTTTGAAGGTTACTAATTGTTTTCACATAATGCTAGATTTTTAATTTTTAATTTTATTATTATTGATTAACAGTAGAGAACTGTACAGTGGGGTAATGGGGATGATGAGGTCTTTAGGAGGGACAGTTAAGATGTAGCCTGAAGAGATGGGTCTTCGGTCTACGGCGGAAAGAAAAGAAAATTGCACAGACATATAAAAGAAGTTTAACCATGTTAGGGTATATTGACAGTAGTATGTATTGGGCCATTGGGTAACGCAGTGTCGTAACAAGTCTGCACTGGGCCCTAATATAATGCAGATAATATAATGCAACTATGCAAGATGACCAGAGTGAGCCCTAGGGAGCGGGCGAATTTTTGCACAATTCATGCCTAGTTTGTAACAGACTTCTCTTTGCCTCTTGGGTAATTAAACTCTCGGACAGCAGTTTCCCAGTCAGCCACACTGTTTATTCTGTCACTGTTAATCTGAATAATCAGCAGGTGTTTCATCAGGCAGCATCAGCTGGACACCTGCGGTCGTTGTCTGTGGGAGGTATTAGCTAGCTAACATACTGTTGCTAGTTTAACATTCAATTCGACGATAACATCAAATATATAATATATTAAGTTCTCTAACATCTCTAACAGTTTCCGAATTACTTTTCTAACAAAATTAAAATAATTGGTATCTTCTTAATGCTGAGTCGCATGTCGGCAAAAAAAAAAATCGGATTTGGGTCACATTTCACTGCCGTGTGAACGAAGCCTAATTCCCCATTTGCCATGAAAAGCAGAAAATACACATTTTGACAGTTGATGAACTTCCATGTTAGCCATTATAAGCAGATATCTTTGGACATAATCGTATGATACAGTTCCTTGTTTGCCTATTTACATCATATACAGTGGGGGAAATAAGTATTGAGCACATCAACATTTTGTCCAGTAAATGTATTTCCAATGAGCCTATTCAAGTGAAATTTGCACCAGACGTTGGTATTAACTTAAACAATCCAGAAAAAAAATCTAAGAATTAAAGTCCATATGTAAATAAAATTAGGTGGAATAAAGTGGAATGAAACAGGAAAAAAGTATTAGGTAAATTATGTTAAATAGCTTTTAAGGGGGGATGCAAAATGAATTATAGCCACATTTTAATAACTATTTTAACATGAGTTACACCATTAAATGTATGTTTTCTCAGCCTCAAAATAATAAAAGTTAAAAGGAGTGTTTTTAAAGGAATGAATATCTTATATGATATAGCAGAGGAGTGTTGTTTGTAAGCCTGGGCTACACAATCATCTGACATCACAATAGGAAGAGGAAGATTCCAAGTGACAAACAAAGACACATAATTGCATGTGTGGAGTTCTAATTCCACTCAGAACCTTGGAACCCCGTGTTAGAGCTGAAACTGTTCATTAGCTGGTCAGCCAGACACAGAGAGAGACAGACAGAGAGAGAGATAGAGAGAGAACAGGTCATACAGAAAGAGAGATTACCCAGAGAAAGAGAAAGAGAGAGAGAGAGACAGAGAAAGGCTACCCAGAGAAAAAGAGAGAGACAGAAAGACTAAATACCCAAGGAAAGATAAATAGAGAGAAATAAAGAGAGTTCAGAGATGATCCGTGAGAGGTTGTCTGGCTCTCCCTCCTGGTCCCAGGCGGGTATGGAGATGCTTCCCCAGGCGTGGGGGGGTCTCGCCGCCCAGGGGGTCCGGAGTGAGGCCTCCTCCTGGTCCCAGGTGGGTCTGGAGATGCCCCCCCAGGCGTGGGGGGGTGTGGCCGCCCAGGGGGTCTGGAGTGAGGCCTCCTCCTGGCTGGTCCAGGACTGGTCCTGTCTGCTCTGGATCCTGGTCGGGTTCTGCCTGGTCGGGTTCTGCCTGGTCCGCTTCATAACCAACAGCAGCCGTAGAGGGGATGAACACAAGCAGGTAACTGATGGAGGAGAGGAGAGGAGGGAGGAGAGGAGGAGGGAGAGAGAGACAGAGGAGGGAGGGAGGAGGGAGAGAGGGAGGGAGGGAGGGAGAGAGAGAGAGAGGGAGATAGATAGGGAGAGAGAAAGAGAGGAGGGAGGGATGGAGAGCGAGAGAGGAGGGAGGGATGGAGAGAGAGAGGAGGTAGGGATGGAGAGAGAGAAGGAGGGAGAGAGAGAGGTAAGACCGAGCAGTAACAATTCAGTGACGACATTCAGAACAAAAACCCCCAGACGTCCAATTGACCTCTGACCCCCCCGCCCCCCCCCCCCCTCCCCCAGCGTCGCCCCTCCCCCATGCCCTCCATGGTCCGCCAGGGTCTGGAGGTGCAGGCAGAGATCCTCAGCAGGCTCATCTCCATGGAGACCAGGCTGGCGGCTGTAGAGGACTTTGTGTCCGGCCCGGCGAGGCGCGGTCGCTATGGCAACGACCACAGCAGCTCCTCCGATGATGGATCCGATTACCACTCTGTGACGTCTCTGTGACATCACCGGTGACGTCATGGTGTCTTCCCCAACCACCATTTCCCCTTTAGTTCCTTATGTTGAGTTAATAAAAAAACAAGTTACTTTTACATTTAAACCTTGGTTGTGTTGTGTCCTTTATGTTGCTTTGTTCCTTTGAGCCGGGGTTGTAACAAATGAAAGGATGTACATGCACGCACGCACGCACGCACGCACGCACACTTGTATATCTAGATTTATGATATATAATATATGATAACATGATAACATATATTATTGACATTTACAAACGAATAGGTCAGTATTAAGAGGAGTTACCGGTTAGTTGCCATTGTTTGCCGTTCTTTACCGTTGGTTAGCTAAGCTAACAAGGTGTACATTTTGATGCCGCTGGATCATGTTGTGTCGTACTGAATCGTGTTGAGACTCTTTTTAGTGCATTTTGCAAATGAAATGTGTCATTTTGGCCAATAAAGGTGTTTCAGGTTCACACCTCATGTCGCTTGACGTATATGTGAATGCTGAGGATGACGACATGCATTTGATATGAGGTGGTATTATAACTTGCTAAACACATCAACATATTAACTGCATCAAAATAGCAGTTGGAAATTCTGGTAATGAACTCGTGTCCATCCAATCACTGTCCAGCATATTACCACAAGTGTCTTATTAGACCAATTAAGATGATGTTTATAACCACATCGTAATGACACATTCAGTAT
Organism: Nansenia antarctica; assembly: GCF_963989245.1. NCBI lineage: Eukaryota > Metazoa > Chordata > Actinopteri > Argentiniformes > Microstomatidae > Nansenia > Nansenia antarctica. Next base: position 59,028,004 of record NC_137676.1, read on the forward strand.
GTGTTCGAACTCGGAGGTCCGAGGTGACAGGTGGAAATCCCGAGTTGGTAACGAACGCACCATTATAATAATAATAGGTTCTGTCTCTTTAATACCGGTCAGCTGTGTTTAGCACGTACTACGCATGCGCGTCAGTAAAACGAGGAAGCTCGCCTGCTTAGCTAGCTTGGCGGATGATGTGGACATTCAACGGGTGAGAGGAGAGCCAGCCCACTACGGTTCCTGCTGATAAGCCCGGGGCGAAAGAAAGAAAGGACAATTCAAAAACAATGGAAAGGTGAAAGTGAATACATATCGCTTACAGCCAACAACCTCTATTTTTTTTACCACTGAAAAGTGAGCGAAAATGATGTCGGAATGCGACCCGAACGAAACCGAGACGAGCGAGCCAGCGGCCGTGGAGCTGGAGCCCAACTTTCGCTGCTCGCCGGAGCCGCCGCCGTCCGTGTTGTTCGGTAGGAACTGGGCCGGGGGTCTGGGGGGGGCGAACCCGGGAGCTGCCGTCCGGATATCGGGCTCTTGCGAGAGCGTCCTGACCGAGCTGGAGACGGACGGCTCCGGGGAAGAGGCGCTGCTGTTGCCGTGCCTGGCGGGGGGCACGGCGTCTCCTCGGAGGGAGAAGAGGCGGAGCAGGCGGAGACACAGCAGCTCCTCGTCGGAGAAAGACCTGCCCTCTCCAGGTAAGTCTAGCAGCTAGGTAGCTATTTGCCAGCCAAATCTAGACTCCCTCCTCCTGTGTATCGTGACATCAATTGCCAAAACTAACATTTGTCATGTGTTGTAATGTAGGCTTAGAACAATATTGTGCCTAAACTTTTCCCTATAACTTGCCGTGGGCCCCCAGTCCAACTCATTCGCTCCCACGGCCGTGGGTGCATTCGCAAATTCGCTCTGAATGAATGGTCTTTATTGTCATTGATATAGTACAGGTACCAAACAACGAAATGTTGGGAGGGGGGGGCTCCCCTGGTGCTAGGAAAGAAAAACTAAAAACAAGAAGGGAAAAGAGCTGGTTTACATAAATAAAGGCTATGTACACTATCCACTGGCACTATACTATACAAATAAAACACTGTGCTGTACTCTATGCTATGCTATGCTATACCTATTCTAACATTTCCTATCTCTGAACCTTATGTGCCCCGAGGGTTGTCAAATTCGCTCTGGAAATCTGATCAGCACTCATGGAATGCCTCTTGTCCAATCAAATTACTTGGTCCCCTCTTTGACGTTGAACCCAGTGTGCGCTCTGGCGCTCTCAGAGCGACTTTACGAACGCGGCCCATATCAGGCGTATTAGCGATGGCCTTTGAGCCGATAATGACACCTCGAACAACCTCTGACCCTAACATTGCAGCCATGTCACACTCAATTGAATCATCACACAATCAGTTTGTGTTGCTTCAGAACAACAGTTTGAGGTGTTTGTCTTGTATAGTGAAACATGTTTTAGCTATTCCATGAAGTTGCCTTTGTAGTTTTCTTACACCATATAGCCTAGTTTTGGGCCCAGCAGACTTTATTGGCATGCAAAACATTGTCTCTGCTACCTCAAATGATTAGCTGTTCAGCCGGCCTGTCAAATGAAACACCAGATTTTATCAAGGAGGAACTATCAAAGGGTGGAGTGAGGGAAAGAGGAGATGATCTCGTCACCATGGAAACTGCACGCGTTCTAGTTTTATTGAGAATTGAATATCAGCACATCATCGCCCCAACCCTGTCTGGACCTGACCTGAGACTACCTATCTATGGCTTTCACGCTGTTTTTGATTCTCCACATTGCACTTCATACAGAAGGTGTGTGTGTGTGTGTGTGTGTGTGTGTGTGTGTGTGTGTGTGTGTGTGTGTGTGTGTGTCACTCACTCTGTATATTTGCCCTGCCTTCTTTGACGTCCAAGCAACATTCATACTACTTTTTTAAATTTTTTAATTTTATTTAGATTTTAGATTAAATTTAGATTATAACATGTTTCTTTCACCTTTCACGTTTTGTAGGTTGGCCTACATCAAAGAATAGATGTTTTTTCGAAGTATTCTAACCAGGCCAATGATCTAGGCCAGAGAAAGAAACCTCATGTGGAGACCAAGTCAAACTAGAACTGGGTAACAGTCAAACTTGACCATCACACCAACTAGAACTGGGTAACAGTCAAGCTATACCAACACCCCAACTAGAATTGGGTAACACCCAAACTTAGGGTTAGGTTACCCTGGGCACGAACACTTTGTCAAGCTGCCCTCGAACAGGAGGTACAGGACCCCGGCCGCTAGGACAAACAGACTGAAGGACAGCTTCTACCACAGGGCCGTCAAGGCCCTGAACACAGAAAAGGCCTAAGTTCTGGGCCCAGGACAAGTCCGGACGGATTGTAATGGCAGCTAGTGCTGAGGCACAAACATGTACATTTTCAAGCCTGCAAACTGTGACACTTTAAAAAAAATGTGAAAAAATACTTTTCTTGTGCAATATGACAACCCTAGTTGACTATCTGTGCAGTATAGTACAGTGGATTGTGTACATAGCCTCTATTGATGTAAACCAGCTCCTTATCTTCTTGTGATTTTATGCATCTATGCTTTTTCCAAAATGTGTTTCTTTTTCCTTTCTTAAACACCAGGGGAGCCTCCCCTCCTTAATTTCGTTGTTTGGTACCTGTACTGTAACAATGACAAATAAAGTCTATCTATCTATCTATCTATCAGACATCCCAGTTTGTCTGGGATTGTCCCGGTTTCAGGCTGCGTATATTCCTGAGTCCCGACAAATATCGTTAAAACACTAAAAAGTCCCGGTTTTCACCACAATTAAAATAGCCTAATAATACTAATACTGTAACGTTTCCATATACAAGTCTAATGCCCAAATCCAATGGTTTAATAAACGACCAAAACCGCACCAAACAAACAACTGTGTAGAACTGCGTAGCAAAGCAACAATTCTCATCAAGGCTCACAGAGTGGAACAACAAGGTGTGCTAATTCTGATCAAAATGCCTATTGTGCATGCTTAAGTGCATATGTGCGGTACACTTATGGGTCTTGGTTTGGGGGTTTCATGTGGTCACCCTACCCAAACTAGAACTGGGCAACACCCCAACTAGAACTGGGTAACACCCAAAGTAGGGAGTAGGGATAAGCAAAGGGTTTGGTTCCTGGTCAAACATATGGAAAAGTGTCTAGGAAAAGCAGATGTTTTTAACAGTATATCAAAACGTCAAACCCCCGCTAGTAGACCCCTGTTAACTAATATCAACACTTTGTTTTTACGAAAGAAGCATGGCTTCTTTAAGTTTAAGAATCATTGCCCATGTAACCGAGTTGAGCTGGTAAACATTATACCCTACTCCTTAGGGTTCAAATAGCCCCGTCCCCGCTGTTGAATTGCTTGCTTTTCAATAGCTGGTTAACATCGGGTATTTGAGGAGACGGTCACATGTGTTGGCAAGTCAGAGGTCGCCAGTTTCAGGCCTGGTTGGAGCAACTTGAATGGCAGGGCTACTGTCTGCAACAACTTCACGCCTGTTTCACCCAGTGATTCTGTTACCAGAAACCCACCTAGTTAGAAGATGTTTTCAAATTCCTCTGCCTCATGAGGAGCGAGGATAATGAAAGTTAGCACAAGTAAGAAGTGTAGGTAGCCCTACCAATTGTAGGGCTGGTTTCACAGACAAGGCTTAAGCCTGGTCCTGGACTAAATCACACTTATAGGGCCAGTTTCACAGACAAGGCTTAAGCCTAATCCTGGACTAAAAAGCATCTTCAATGGAGATTTTACATTGAAAGTGTGATTTAGTCCAGGACTAGGCTTAAGCCTTGTCTGTGAAACCGGCCCATAATGTAAAATCTCCATTGAAGATGCTTTTTAGTCTAGGATTAGTCTTAACTTAAGCCTTGTCTGTGAAACCGGCCTGTAGTGTTTTTACTGATATCGATTAAGTTTATTTAAGTTTAAGAGATAAAATAAAGTAATTCTGTTTCCAAATCAGTAGTCTTGTCTAGTTGTAGGCTACTTTAAAATAACGTTGTTCTCATTCCTCCTTTGAATAAAGAACATAAAAAGGGAAATTTTTAGCCGCACAGTTCTTATGTTTAATGTTTTTTTCAGTTGGAAATGTTAGAAGTAGTAAAAAACCAAGTCCATGGGTGTTTCGTTACCATGGAAATGCCCCCCCCATCACGGTTCTCTTCACAGGGTGCTGTGCCAGAGGAGTGAGACAAGATTCCATAAATTGTTGTAAAGTTTTTACACTAAAGTAGGCCTGTCTGTTGGTCAGAACTTAGGGTGTTGAATCTGATTGATGCCGGATACAATCATTGTCTATTCGATAACGAGTGTGAGATTTGATCATGGACAAACAAGATTGTAGATTGGTTTGCTCATAATCAAAGTCCATGATCTTAGCCTACCTTTTATACACTTGTTTTGCAGTAGGACTCTCTCTCTCTCTCTCTCTCTCTCTCCATCCCTCCCTTCTTCTCCCTCTCCTTCCCTTCTCCTCCCACTCTGTGTGTGAGTGAGGGATTAGCGGTGAAGAGGGATGCAGGAGGAGAGGTGGTGTAAGCCGGCCTCATGCATATTTAATAGGCAGGTCTGTGTGAGGCCCTGGTCAGCTAATGGACCCTGTGCAGTACTCCCTGTCTCTGTGGGAGGCCGGGCTCACCACCACACACACGTCAACAAGCTGGCTGCCTCACAGCACAGCAGCACATTGATTGTGGAACCCAGTCAGACTCTGACTCTATTTGCATTGAGATACCTTTCACACTGTGTTGCAATCTGTATGTACAGAAAGTCTACTTGGGATGAAACCATACGTGGACGTTGTTCTAGCATCGTAACTGCCAATGGCCCTTGGTCATAGCATAGATTAGCCTACTTTTTCTTACGATGACTGACGGATAGACGATTTGCTTACTTACAACAAATGCATTCGTCTAAGTCGCCTTTGGATAAAGGCGTCTGCTAAATGCCAAAAATGTAAATTTAAAAGTCATTATCCAATCAAGCCATAGGCCTATATGTGGAACATGTCAAAGACAGTTGGCTAAATGATATCGGCTAGCACAGGCGAAGACAGTATGGAATCGTACCTTTTTAGGCCCAGGACTCACAGTAAAGACTAATACAATATAGCCTAGCTTGATTTTCCCCACTGGGGTTGTTTCAGTTGGAAGTGAGCCGAACCGCTGCAGCTCCGTCAGTCCTCAGTCACGGTCGAACCATGAGGACCAGGAGTGGTAACCACTGGTGACCGGCGCTTCTGTTACTGCTGCTGGAGCGCCCAGGGCTCTGGGGTGTATAACCCAATCATGGCCTCTCTCTCTCTCTTTCATCCCTCCATCTGTCCCTCCATCTCTTGGTGGCTTATTTAACCCACTAGATCTCTTCTCTCTCACTCCCTTTCTCTCTCTCTCTCTCTCTCTCTCTCTCTCTCTCTCTCTCTCTCTCTCTCTCTCTCTCTCTCTCTCTCTCTGTGACTCATGGTGTGTGTCTGATGGGGGACATATGGAGCTGTGTTGTCAGCTGGCCGTTCTGCACACTAAATGGAGGAGGGGGGAGGAGGTGTCTTGTGATTAGATTGCACTGTGTCTGTGTGTGTGTGTGTGTGTGTGTGTGTGTGTGTGTGTGTGTGTTGGGGAGGAGGAAGGGTGGGTATGGGAGGGGAAATCGGTTATCTTGATGGCGTTCCGCATAAGGATATCTTTCAAGACAATCAACAATTCATTTACATGGAGATTGTGTCCTGGTGACTACCTATCTTCTGCCGTAGACTGAAAACGCATCTCTTCAGGCTACATCTTGACTATTCCTCCTAAAGGCCTGACCCACACTACCACCCTGCACACTTCCTTTACTGTAAATAATAGAAAACAGTAATCCTTCCTTCGTCTAGCATTGTGACTGCCAATGGCCCCTGGTCCTAGCATAAATTAGTTTTTCTTATGATGACTGGGTGTAGTGGTGGCCTAGTGGATAGTGAGTTGGACTGATCAGAAAGTCATGAGTCTAAAATCTCCTCCCCCTCTTCAGGTAACGGTAGCGGAGACTTCAATCATTTCCCAGAAGACCCTGAGTTTGCCGACATCATCCAGCGGGCGGAGCAAGCCATCGACAGCGGAGTCTTCCCCGAGAGGATCTCCCAGGGTTCCAGCGGGAGCTATTTTGTCAAAGACCCCAAAGGGGTGAGAACTAAGAGGGGGGGGTGAGAATTGGGAGGGGGGGTGAAGAGAGTATAGGGGAAAGAGAAGGACTACCCCACCCAGGCTAGCATTGGCTCCATCAGTGAATAATGAGATCTACACACATTGCTAAACAATATTGAGTGTTTCTTGATTTCTTGTCTTTTCATGTGTGCAGGAGTGAGTAGACATTGATCCCTGTGTAAGTCTCTCTCTCCCCCTCTCTCATTAATTCTCTCCTATCCTCTCCTTCTCTCCCTCTCTTACTTCCACCTCCTACCTCCCTCTTCTCGAGTATCTCCTCTGTTCCTCTCCCCCCCCTTACTTTCTCTTTCCCCTACCCCCTTTTTCTCTCTCCCCCTCTTTCTATCTCTCCCTCTGTCCGTGTCTATTTGTCTATGGTAATTAACAGGCTTTTTGTCTCTGCTCCCTGAACAACCTTGTGACGTGTGTTCACTACCAATTCCAGACACATTACCACAGAACTGTCCCTTCAAACAAGGAAAACACACTCATGATTTATTCATTTCATCTCCTCCTTCCAGAAAATCATCGGCGTTTTCAAACCAAAGTCTGAGGAGCCTTATGGTCACCTGAACCCTAAATGGACCAAATACTTTCACAAGGTATTCTCTCTCTCTCTCTCTCTCTCTCTCTCTCTCTCTCTCTCTCTCTCTCTCTCTCTCTCCCTCCATGTCTGGATAACTGAAAGTGTTAACAATATTTATTTCTCCTCTCCCCTCCTCCCCCCTCCTCCTCTCCTCCTAGCTGTGCTGTCCGTGCTGTTTTGGCCGTGGCTGCCTCATCCCTAACCAGGGCTACCTCTCTGAGGCCGCAGCCTCCCTCGTCGACAGCAAACTGGGCCTGGGAGTGGTGCCCAAAACAAAGGTGTGTGTGTGTGTGTGTGCGTGTGTGTGTGCGTGTGTGCGCACAAGGCTTATAAGGGACAACATGGCGTAGGATTTTGTGGCCACCTCCCTCTGTGTCAAGCAGGCAACGTGCAAACAGGACATTTATGATATACAGTTCCAAACTATGGGGTCAAAGTAAAGATTCTCAGTTTTCATTCAGGGGTTTTTCTTTTCAGATTGGCTTTACCATTTAGAAAAGAATGTTTTTTTAAAAAAACATGCTCCTCCTATTTCAGGGCTTCATATAATGGACATTTAATGTCCAAATAAAGCACTCAGGTTTAGTATTTGGTAGGGATGCACGATATGCATTTTTTCCAACCGATACCGATAACCGATGTTTACCCGCTTCTCGTGGCCGATAACCGATATAATAACCGATATGAGAACAGATATAATTTCACAGTTGATAACTTGTAGTTCATGCACACCTGAAGGTAAGAAAGGCTATGTAGTGAGCAAAGATTGATGATTTAATATTCCATAGTGATCTCACCAAATCTAACTTACATCACCAGGGCTTAAAGTGGGAAAAAAATCCTGTGCCTGAAACTTTTTCTTGGGGAGGGGGGGTCACAGTTTGAGATATTGGGAGAGCGGGTACAGAAGACAGCTTCTTGTCTCAATGTTTAAATGCATTAATACTATTTTATAGTCAATACAAAATATATGTCTCAATGTTAAAATGCATTAATACTGTTTTATACTCAATACAAAATAAAATAATATATTTAGATGTCTTTAAAAGAACAAACTGATTAAATCACTTAAGGCCAAACTGATTGCATCACTTATTACGCCACTATCACTATAACAATAGATCAATAGATCTACATCAAGTAGAATACTGATGACTAGTGACCAGTCAAGACCATTGGACTCCAGGATATCTTTGAGCTCCTGCATGAGGGCTGACGAGTTGGCGATGTTTACTTTCCTGCTGACTAGGTGTTGTGTTGTTACTTTGGCCAGATCATCATAAAAAAATCGAACAAGGACATTGAGGATTTTGTCCATGTTAAGATTAGTAGCTTCGTCGAGATTAATTGAAAACGTTGCTTTTTTAAGCTTTTCACACAGCCGTTTTTTCAATTCCGGGACAGAGGCCATGTGTGTTTAAATAGCTGGCGTGCTGATTGGAAACGGACAGCTTTGTCAGTGCATTTTTGTCTTCTGATAGCTTCTTGCACAAATCGACGAGTGTCTGAGCCATTGTGAAAGACCGATCATGTTCAGCTATAAACGCGCACACTCGGATCTTTTGCTCGCAAACACGGTCGGCCATTGAAGATGAAGTGGTAGGCTACCTGTAGCCGTCGCTCCCGGCAAGGTTGTTGTATGAGCAAGGTTTAAAAAACTTGGCTTCCATTTTAATAGACTCTTACTAAAGTTAGCGAGATAGCGGGCTGCTAAAAGCGAACGTCTCTACAAGCTAACATTGATTACACTCATTCAAACTTCTTAAGGCCCGCCCCACTACTCTGCCTCCGATTGGCTAGAAGTCGTTGGTTGGCTTGAGCAATGTGATACCATTGGTAGGCGGAACTGTCTCTTTGCTGAAGATGACTCTTTAAATTACGATGTAAAGAAATAGCATGTGATTTTATTTTATTTTATTGCTCAAAATTCCCCCGCGCCGGAAATCCGGCACTGTGCCGGAGAACTTTAAGCCCTGCATCACTATTGTTAACACAACAAAGATAACACTTCTGATTCTTCAAATGTTCATTTATTTAAAAAAAAGGAAATACATTTCAACATTGTTGAAAATCACATCACACTCGCTAGTCAAGCCAAACTATTGCAATGCATGGATTGGGTGAGTAATCCCCACTGCTACCTAGTTAACTAGAACACTACTTTACCTTGTTACCTAGTTAACTAGAACACTACTTTACATTGTTAGCGGGCTCACAAAACAAGCTGTGTTAGTTGACTAGCGACGTGTCATTCATTTTCAACAACGCTTAGCTCGCGCTTTTATTTTGAAGTTGCGAAAACGAAAACAGAAGTCAATGTCGGAATGAGCCTCTCCTTGTTGTTCAGAGAACAGATGCCTAACTACCGACATGTTTGCTGTAATAATATGATTTGGCAGTAGAAAGCCATCAGTCAATTGCTCGTCTCATTCACAGAACAGCATGGGTTGCCTGCACTGTTTGATTGCGTATTTTAGAGCAGACTACAGAGATGGTGAACATTAGCACTAGCTAACATTGGCTATCTATTTACCTTAGCTTACCGTTAATTGACTGCATGGCTGTAGGCAGGCGCAGCATCATGAGCGCGACAACCGGAACCGGAAATATTTCCGGCTTCATATTATAGGCTCTATATCGGCAAAAATTTAATAAAACCAATAAATATTTAATAACATTAATTTCCCAATATCGGGCCGATAATATCGTGCATCCCTAGTATTTGGTTGACAATCCTTTGCATGCAATAACTGCTTTGGGTCTGTGACCTATTGACCCCACTCGACACTGGGTATCTTCTCTAGTGATGCTCTGCCAGGCCTGTACTGCAGCCATCTTCAGTTGTTGATTGTTTTGCCTAAAATCTCATCACAAAATGAATTGCATGTTCACTTGAATTTGAATCTGAAGATTGACTTGGCCAGTCAAGAACTTTCAGCTTTTTGGTCTGGAAAAACTCCCAAGTTGCTAGTTGGGGTCATTGTCTTACTGTATGATGAAACGCCATCCAATGAATTTGGAGGCATATGCTTGTTGTGCTCAAGCAGTCAAGATGTTTCTGTCCACTTCAGAATACATTCTGCTGCTGTCAGCAGTAATCATCATCAACACAGTCATAACCATAGGACACATTAGACAGTTCTAGTGACAAATCTAGCACCCCCCTCCAGCATGTTTCACGGATGAGGTGATATGCTGTCAATCCTGAGCAGATCGTTTTTTCTCCAAACATTCCTCTTGCAGTCACTCTGATACATGATCATATTCAGCTTATCTGTCCACAAGACCGTTTAAAGGACCTGCAGGTGTTTGAGGTACCTTTTTAGCATGCCTTTTGAGGATAACTAGTGGTTGGCACCTTGCAGTGAAGCCTCTGTAGGTTGACTGGTGAAGTTTTCTGTGGATGGTCGTCTGACACATTCACGCCTACCTAATGGAGAGTGTTCCTGATCAGTGGATCAGTTGTTTTGGGTTTGTTCTTAGGGTTGGATAGGGTTGGATACAAAAAACAACAAAAAAGGTAATTCTTCCTTCTCTTAGCATTGTGACTGCCAATGGCCCCTGGCCCTAGCATAGCATTACATTTTCTAGCTATGACTGATGGATGGATGATTCACTTACTTAGACAAATGTATTTGTTGTAAGTCGCTTTGTAATCAGGGTTCCCGCGCCGGTCTTAAAAAGCCTTAAAGTCTAAAATCCAGCAAACCCAATTTCAAGGCCCAAAAAGGTCTCGAATTTCAGTTATTCGGTCTAACAATTAGGTGCTACGTCTTAAAAATGAGATCCTGCAAGGAAATCAGTCCGACCACATCTATTTACGCGGAAATTCATCAAGCTGGAACCAAAAGAAATGCCAATTCGCTTCCTTTTTTGTCTGTATGGCAGTGAAATCCCTAATTTCATCACCTCGAAGTGACAAAAAGCTATCATATGGTGTCACGAATAGGGCTAAAATTCTATCCAAAGAGGTCTAAAAAAGGTCTTAAATTTGACTTGCTTAAACGTGTAGGAACCCTGTTAATTATGGTTGGGTCATCCACTCTAAACGTGTTCCTTGGCCTACCAGCCGTTAGCGATGCTTTCTTTCTTTTTAATGATATTATAAACTGTTGATTTTGGTAAGTCTAAGGTTTTGGTTATTTCTGATATTTCAGGCTCATAATGGCTTCATTGACTTTCATTGACCACTCTACAGGGCTCTACGCTAACCTTTTTCACTAGGAGCACATGTGCTCCTAAATGAAAAATGTTAGGGGCACACAAAGAAATTTAGGAGCACAGTGAAAAATGTAATTATAACACATTTTTATTAGTGATTTTGCAATTTTTGCACCAAAATCACACATTGGCCCATGCCTACAGCCCTACTAGACGCAGAGTTGATGGCATTGTATTATGGTAACTAGCTGTGTCAAGTTCTCCTGGTTAGCAGCATGTTCATTCATTCATCCATGTCATGCCTGTCAGCTAGCAGCTAGCAACCCAGCCAGGCTTTAGGGCTAGGTCTGTCAGCTAGCAGCCCAGCCAGGCCATGCAGAGGTCTGTCTCCATGCTGCCCACCTCCCTGCTGCTGGGTCAGGCTACATCAGTCACACACGGTGGCCAGACAACTCCACATCTAGGGGTATTAAACTACCCCACATCCAGATGACCAGTCCCCAGCCCCATGCTGCCCGGGGTGGTGACATGTGGAGGTGGCCAGCCCAGCACGGTGCCTCTGCGGCGGCTAGCTGTTAGCACACCACCATCCCCGGGGGTCCCACCTCTCTGCCACACTCAAGTACAACATGTTGCATTTTCATGCCATTAGGCAACTTGCTTCCTAGGGTTTCCTAGGATTAGAGATGCATTTGGACTTCTGGAGTACCTCCACTACTTTCAATGGGTTCTGAAGGTCTGAGAGATTTCTACTTTCTACCCTGGGTAGTTAACCCTGGTTGTAACCTTGGGTTCAAATCTGGAGTGTGTGGGACCAAATCTGTAGATGTGGTGAGCTAGTGAAGCTAATGAAGCTTGAGATGAGAAAAGGGCGCTTGTCTCTTTAAGGCCCAGGAGGGAGTTAGCGATTAGCGATGTTAGCTTAGCGCCAGTTTAACAGAAGTAACTTCACTTTTAACATGACTTCCCGTGGTCGTAGCGGGCTGGCTGACGGCTTAAAATGTGGCCACACGGTTCGCGCAGATTTATTTTTAGAAAAAAAAAAAAAAAAAAAAAAAAAACGGTACTCGCACGTGTGCTCGTGAATTTATTTCTCTAGTCGCACAGATGTATTTTTAGTCGCAAATGCGAGTGAAATGGTCGCACTGTAGAGCCCTGCTCTATGGTTACTGATATAAGACTCCACATGCAAACACAAAGCCTAGAATCAACAGCAGACATTGAGAGCTCTCTTACGCCTGCGCAAATGATGTTTTACAGAACACACCTGACTAAGCAGAAACACCCGTCAAGCCAATTTCCTAATACTTTTGGTGCCCTGAAATAGGGGGACTATGTATAAAAGGGGTTCTAATTTCCTACAGGAAAACATTGAATTAACACTGAGAATCTCTACTTTAACCGCCATAGTATTTATTTGATATATTACATTCAAACTGTTAGAGCCAAAAGGAGACGCAATGCTTTCTCTTCCCTGTACTTATTACTGTACTTATTAGTATTTAAAACACAGGCATGGTATTTGTTTGTGGTTAGATTGGGGTAGTGGTGGCCTAGGGGATAGTGTGTTGGTTGGTGATCAGAAGGTCATGAATTCAAATTCCGCCTGGGAACACCACCACTAGTGTGCCCTTGAGTAAGGCACTTAGCCCTAACTTACTCCAGGGAGTCTGTCCCTGTAATCTCTAATCCTAATTCACTTTGGATAAAAGTGTCTGCTAAATGGTAAAAATATAATAAATATTTTTAAAAATATAGATTTTGATCTCCGGTGAAGTAACTCTGCGTCTCCTGTCACCTGTCAGGTGGTGTACCTGGTGAGCCAGACGTTTCACTACAGCGCCATCGACCGAGCCAAGTCGAGAGGGAAGATGTACGCCTTAGAGATGGTCCCCAAGGTGGGCCGCCACTTCCACAGGGTGGGCCTGCCTCCCAAGGTACTGTCCAGCATGCTCTTGTTCCTCTCCCCCCGCTCAGAGTACTAGTCGCTCTTATTTCCCCTTGGGGATCAATAACGTATTCATTATTATTATTATTATTATTATTATTATTAGGCACAGGGCAGGCTGGTAGAGGGAGGAGTCGGAGGACAGCTCATTGTCATGTATGGAACGGAATAAGAAATGGTATCAAACACGTGTGTGAGAGATTGTTTGATATCATTCCTTGTTCCGTCGCAGGCACGACAATGAGCCCGTCCTCCGGTTTCTACCTCCACCAGCCTCCCCTGGCCTAGATCCTAGTGTCAGATTACACCCCAGAGAGTTCTAGACTGCCAGGTCATTATTGTCAAAGACAATGTGTTCTCCATAACCTACCTGGATGAACAAAAGGCAATACATACAATACAATACACTTACTTCACTACATTCCCTTCCAGGATTATGTGTTTTATCTAAAAGTTATTATTTCACTGTATTCCACCAGTTATTGTGTTTCTTTGTTTTTTGTTGCCTGATGTGGAAAGACAATCCTAATCCTAATCCTTCTTCTAGCATTGTGACTGCCAACGGCCCTTGGCCCTGGCATAGATACTGTGTTCTTGTGATGACTGATGGATGGATGATTCACTTACTTAGACAAATGTATTTCTTCACATTGGGTAAAGGCCTCTGCTAAATGTAATAAAAATGTAAACGATGTATATGCTCTCCACGTGCTTTAGGTGGGCTCCTTCCAGTTGTTTGTGGAGGGCTACCACGAAGCAGACTATTGGCTGAGGCGCTTTGAGGCAGAGCCTCTGCCTGAGAACATCAGGAAGCAGCTGCAGTCCCAGTTTGAGAGGCTGGTGGTGTTAGATTACGTCATCAGGAACACAGGTGTGTGTGTGTGTGTGTGTGTGTGTGTGCGTGTGTGCGCGTGTGTGTGTGTCTGTGTGTCTGTGTGTCTGTGTGTGTGTGTATCAACCTGCACTCTGCAATGATAATCAAGTTGAATCTAATCTAACCATTCAAAGGAGTTGATTTGTGTCAATGTAAAAAACTGGATAACTGCCCGAGTGTCTATTTGTTAGTTTCTTGGTTGTTCCTGGAGAACATTTCCTTGTTCCTGCCATTGTGTTCAGCAAGCGGTGTGGAACAGTAGCCTTCAGCTATGTGTTGTCTTCTCCTCCTACGCCCAATTATACCCTCTCACACATTCCTTCTTCTCCTTCCCCCCATCAGACAGGGGAAACGACAACTGGCTGATCCAGTATGAGAAGCCAGGGGCGGGAGAGGGAGAGAAGGTGAGGTGGAGCGGTCTGTCTGCGGCTGAAGGTCGCGTTTGTGTTTGTTTATGTGTGTGTGTGTGTGTTTGGGGTTCAAAGGAGAGTGACACGTGGACTGCATACACTGTTCTCTGCATGAGTCAGGATTATGACACACACACACACACACACACACACACGCACACACACCTATACAAGGTAAAAGTATCAGAGGCGAACTCTGGAACTCTGTCATAGACAAACAATGCTGCCCTTCAATATGGCAACCGACGGGAGCCAACTAGCTCCAGTCAGGGTTCCCACGGGTCCTTAAATCCTTGAAAATTTGTGAATTTGAGAAAAAGGAATCAAGGTCTTAAAAGTTTTTGAAAATAGACATGGGTCATTGAAAGTGCTTGAATTCCCCCCCCCCCCTCTCTCTCTCTCTAAAGAACAAAATATATATTTAAAAATATAGCTCGACAACTAGTTCGGTCTCAATCTATGCCGTGTTGGGTCCTTGAATTTGAGGGAATTGAGTCTTGAAAGTCCTTGAAAGGTGTTTGAATTTGATGCTTCAGAAGGTGTGGGAACCCTGTCCAGTTGTCCTCTTCAGTTTCCGTCCACTGGGACTGTAGCGCCGTCAGCAACTGGTTGACATGAACAGGGCCTGTACTGTCATCAACAGCTCTAGTCTATTATCAATACATCTATCATTCAATCGCATCAATAACTGTTAAACCCCCACCTTCATCCCACTAATATATCTGTATATAATTCCATTCTACTATTTTTCATAATTCTTGTTATTATATTACTATTATTTTTTCTATTATTATATTGCCTTACTCTTTTGTTTTTTTATTGCCATTTTTCTATTGCTGCTGCAATGTCGAGGAACCAAAGCCTATTTTACTGTCATCCTGGTTTTAATAGGATGTAACACGAAACTTGATTCTGAAACTTGATTGTGATTCTCCGTGGTCAACAGGAGACAGCAGAGAGGACGGAGACCACGGCGTCGGCCATCAAGATCGCGGCGATAGACAACGGCCTGGCGTTCCCCTTCAAGCACCCGGACGAGTGGAGAGCCTGTAAGACACTCTGATGAGCTCTGCTGACGTGAGCTAGAGGAACACAACTGTCTGTTGAAGAGACATTTTAGAAACCTTGAAATCCTCTTTTTTGTTTTACTTTTCACTTTTATTGATCCCCGAGGGGCGGTTATCTTTTTGTTCTTATCTCTAGGCTACCTGCCGCCCTGGTGTTGTTCTGAAAGTACACAGTGTCCTCACCTCCTCTGCATCTCTCTTGACCTCCCTTCTGTGTCTTTCTCTCTCTCCCCTCCCTCAGACCCGTTCCTCTGGGCATGGCTGCCCCAGGCCAAAGTCACCTTCTCCCAGGAGACCAGGGAGCTGGTGTTGTCTCGCCTGTCAGACATGAACTTTGTCCAGGACCTCTGCGAAGACCTCTATGAGATGTTCAAGGTACTGCCGAACTCTCTCTCTCTCTCTCTCTCTCTCTCTCTCTCTCTCTTTCTTGTCTCTCTTTCTTGTCTCTTCTTTTTTTCAGCTTTTCTCCTCTTTTGTCTCCTTTCTTTATCTGAAGGTTTTAGTTGTAGGCTAACCCCAACCTCCACCCCAAAGAATGTAACAGTTGCTCCCCACCACCCTCCTAGTTTCCCACAGCACCTTGTGGAATTCCTAAATGGATTCCTATTGGACGAGAACTGTTACTTGGAATCAGCCACAAACAAACAAACAAACGGACGCTCCGAATGTTTTTGCTACTCCAATGTTAATCATTGATCATCGCTTGTGATTAGTCAACTTCCTGATATTCACATTGGCTCGTAACTATCTTGAAAATAGTTACATAATCTCATGACCCAGAATCTCATCTCAATTGAGAGTCTCACTTATTCACTGAAACAAAACAAAATTAATATTTAAATAACATTCAGATTAATATTTTCATCGGGCCTGCTTCTGTCCCGCACTCTTAAGTGTTTGTACCCTGTAAACTGCTACTGTGCAGCTATCAGTGTCTCCAGTTGATTAGATTTGCTTAGATTAGATTCAACGTTATTGTCATTGCCAGTAATGCATGTACAAGTACTTGGACAAAGAAATGTAGTTTGGTATCTAACCAGATAGTTATATGTTAAACATGATAATATACATGGTGCAAGTATTACAGTATAGTTATTACAGTGAGTATAAATAAATGAATATAAGAGTGAATATATATGAGATGAATATCAATATGATAGTTTATGAGCCTTTGAATGTTTGCTAACCTGAACCCCATGATTGCCTCCCTTTTCCAGACTGATAAAGGATTCGACAAAGCCATGTTTGAGAAGCAGATGTCAGTCATGAGAGGCCAGGTGAGTTTATTTATTTAAATATGTTTTTAGGGCATTTCTGCTTTATTCGGATGGAGACAGTAGAGATTGACAGGAAGGATGAGTGAGAGAGAGGAGGGATGACATGCAGGATAGGTCGACGGACGCAATCGAACCAGCGACCCTGCGATTACGTGGCATGCGCCTTAGTGTGCTACGCCACCCAGGCACCTTACAGGTGAGTTTAAAATGGTCTTTGTGTATTAGTTTCTGACGGGATGGACCCAAAGACAATTCTGAATTGATAGATTTATTCTCCTCTTTTCCATTCTTTTTTTCCCTCATTCTCATCCCATTCTTACTCTCTTTTTCTCTCCCCACCTTTTCCCCCTCTCCTACCCTCCTTACTTCCCCCCCTGTTTCTCTCTTTCTTTCCCCCCCCTTTCTCTGCTCACCCGCTCTACTCCCCCCCCCCCCCCTCCCTATCTCCTCCTCCAACCCTGTTCATCTTGCCCATAAATACCGATGTCAATGACCGCACTGATGTTAATACTACTGTCAATGTTTATGAAGATGTCATGGACAATCAAGTCTTCTCTCACCCTCCCTCCCTCCCTCTGTAGATCCTGAACCTGAGCCAAGCCCTGAAGGACGGTAAGAGCCCCATCCAGCTGGTCCAGATGCCCAGGGTGGTGGTGGAGAGGAGTCGCTCTGGGGGCCATGGGAAGGTGGTGACGCTGGGCAACGCTTTCACTCAGACCTTCCACTGCAAACGGCCCTTCTTCTCATCCTGGTAGAGAGAGAGAAGGAGGGAGGGAGGGAGAGAGGAGGAGGAGGAGGAGGAGGAGGAGGAAGAAGAGAGGTGAATGTAGAAGGGAAAAATTTGGAAATAATATGTTTGGAGAGACCCAGTCTTCATAGTGTCTTCTCTCTGAAGAGCAGAGAGAGAGAGGGATGCAGACAGATGGAGAATGTGTCTTATGAGGAGGTAACTGGAGATGGCTGAGGCATCTTTCAAAGACTTGGCACGGTTGGTTGCCCTGGTGATTTAACAGAGATAGCGCTTTTACATAGACATGGGCTTGGTTATAAAGGCTTGGTTGTCTTTTTGACCCACCAAAGTTTTCAAGAAGAGCTAGCCCCTCTGTATCAACATTTTAAAGGTAGACTTATGGTGAGTTCAAGAGCTCTTTGAAAACTCAGAACATTCCGATTTCAATCTCTCAGAGAGCTCTTGAAATCACACCCTGTTAGTTGATTCGTAAATAGCTCAGAGTGGGAAACTCTCAAAGTTACGTGAGTTTCCTGTTTGGAGAAGCACTTGAATGCAGTCTCATCATAACACTGTAGGGTGACTTCCTGTTTGCAACAACAGAATTCAAAACGGCCCTTATTGGCTCTTTCCACTTTGAGCCCTCGCTTGGACAAGCATATTCGGAAGAGCAAATAATGTATGTATGCTTAGGTAGATTAGAATTCTGTTGTTGTCCATATGCAGGAAGTAGCCACGGTGTGTATGGTGTCGTATTGCGGAGTCTACCTTTAACCAACATCATGACTCAGACTTAATGAAGAGGAACCCAGTGTTTCTAGTTCCCAACTACTGCCAAAATCTTTTTAAGACAAAGACAAAAGAAGAAAAAAAACATGTTGAAACTTGAATAAACTGGAAAAGGAAAATGTGTTGCTTGAATGTAACTGTGTGTTTACAGTTTGAAGATCTGAAACATTTCAAATACGAGGGAATACTGTTGACAATGGTATTTTTCATAAACAATGAATGTATTTGTTGATTGACATGTATTTAATTGCTGGTGGACAGTTTAGCTCTTGACTGTTGCGACAAGGGTGTAATGTAAGACAGGAAATAAGGAAGGTGGCACACTTTCTCAATGCTGTTTTGGTTTCTTATGTATGCATCTTGACCTTTTTACTCTTACTGAATGATTGTAAAGGTAGAATTGTATATTTAAAAGTGATGAAAAAATAAATACATTTGGGATTGGTTAAATCTGAATTCTGTGTTTTTGTACAGCGGCACATTGATGCCTAGGGCTATATCCATATATTATCAGTTGTTGTTTTTTTGTTTTACTTTAAAGAAATAATAGGGCGTATTATTTTCATGATTACATTACAAATGTCAAATCTCTGATATTCATGTTTCTGTTATCATAACACAAATGCCATAGGGTTGGATACAAAAAACAACAAAAAAGGTAATTCTTCCTTCTCTTAGCATTGTGACTGCCAATGGCCCCTGGCCCTAGCATAGATTACTTTTTCTAGCTATGACTGATGGATAGATGATTCACTTACTTACCGTAGACAAATGTATTTGTTGTAAGTCGCTTTGGATGAAGGCGCCTGGTAAATGCCAAAAATGTAAATGTAAGGCTGTATCCGCATAGCCTGAGTTAACATGAGTTAATGTGTATACAGTCGAGACAATGCTCTGCTTTATTCACAAGGGTGTGACATATAAACATAGCAGAATAGAGAATCCATCTATCTATAAAAGCATTTCCCTCTGCAGCGAATAAGCCCCGGTCTGTTGTACTGATGTCTGAAGCTGTAATGATTAACTAAATAATGGTTTCATTATAAATAATGATTTGCTAGGTGAGCTATTTATAGAGAGCAGACGGCACACAAGAGTACCTCTTACTTTACAGGATTTGATAACATAATTTCCCTCCCAGAGTGCTGTGTGTGTGTTTGTGTGTGTGTGTCGAACATAAAACACATCAACAGAAGGAACACACAAAGGGAACTACTATATTATGTCACACAAAGATCACATTTATTTACAACCTGAAGTCAGCATTGGTCATATAAAAGCACAGATATTATCATGGTTACAGCCATGTACAGTCAGGAGTCATCACAAGTCTCCTGTAACGTGAAGTCCTTTATTGAGATTAGTCCTCATGGTGTGTGTCCTGTGTTAAGTCTCTGCAATTTGAGGCGGGGGGGGGGGCCTTGCCCCAAACTAGGGACTTCTATCCACTCCAGAAGTGTGCTCTGTAGTAATGGTAACATCACGTTAACGTCATGGCAACGAGGGTCCGTGGTGCATTAATCCTGCAATGACAGACATTGGAGAGCATGATAAGTTGGTGTGGAATGGGTGGATGAGTGGTGTCTGATGATGTTAGCCAGGCATGCTAAGACAGCACACACAAGGCTTCATGTGTCTGTTTCTGTATTTGGCTGTCGTTCATGCTAGTCTTATCTGAGAAGGAAGTGGTCACGCAAGGAAGCATATACACACACACACACACACACACGTACGTTTCTCACAGTGCACTCCTCCCCAGCCCTGACACTGGCAGCGGTAGCTCCCGTGTGTGTGCACACACAGCCCTCGGTTCAGACACGGGTTGGGGACACACAGGCTGAGTGTAGAACGCACTTCTGAGAAGAGAAAAAGAACAATAGAGAGATGAGCGATGGAAGATTAGGTAGACCTCAAAACAGAGTCCTGTATATACACGTTCGGCCACGTTCAGAGCTCTGTGCAAGATCTTAGTTCCACTGATATTGATTTGATGGCCTCAAAGATTTCTAAATCTCGATATGTGATGTTTCAATACTCTAATCCTGGTAAAAGTGCGAGTAGTAGTATGTAGATTCTTGATGTGGTCCCTAGCCACTGGTTCAGGGTCAGATGTTCGTGTTCTCCCCTATATGGTTTAAGCATAAACACTGGAGTGCCTACTCAGGGTCAGTTTGCTGTCCGCTACACTGACCCCAGATCAGTCCTCAGATCTCAACGTCAGTTTGCTGTCCGCTACACTGACCCCAGATCAGCCCTCAGATCTCAACGTCAGTTTGCTGTCCGCCCCATACTGACCCCAGATCAGTCCTCAGATCTCAACGTCAGTTTGCTGTCCGCTACACTGACCCCAGATCAGTCCAGATCTCAACGTCAGTTTGCTGTCCGCTACACTGACCCCAGATCAGTCCTCAGATCTCAACGTCAGTTTGCTGTCCGCTACACTGACCCCAGATCAGTCCTCAGATCTCAACGTCAGTTTGCTGTCCGCTACACTGACCCCAGATCAGTCCTCAGATCTCAACGTCAGTTTGCTGTCCGCAACACTGAGCCCAGATCAGTCCTCAGATCTCAACGTCAGTTTGCTGTCCGCTACACTGACCCCAGATCAGCCCTCAGATCTCAACGTCAGTTTGCTGTCCGCTACACTGACCCCAGATTAGTCCTCAGATCTCAACGTCAGTTTGCTGTCCGCCCCATACTGACCCCAGATCAGTCCTCAGATCTCAACGTCAGTTTGCTGTCCGCTACACTGACCCCAGATCAGTCCTCAGATCTCAACGTCAGTTTGCTGTCCGCTACACTGACCCCAGATCAGTCCTCAGATCTCAACGTCAGTTTGCTGTCCGCTACACTGACCCCAGATCAGCCCTCAGATCTCAACGTCAGTTTGCTGTCCGCCCCATACTGACCCCAGATCAGTCCTCAGATCTCAACGTCAGTTTGCTGTCCGCTACACTGACCCCAGATCAGCCCTCAGATCTCAACGTCAGTTTGCTGTCGGCCCCATACTGACCCCAGATCAGTCCTCAGATCTCAACGTCAGTTTGCTGTCCGCTACACTGACCCCAGATCAGCCCTCAGATCTCAACGTCAGTTTGCTGTCCGCTACACTGACCCCAGATCAGCCCTCAGATCTCAACGTCAGTTTGCTGTCCGCTACACTGACCCCAGATCAGCCCTCAGATCTCACCTCTACAGATCCTCTGGACCAGGTTGGTGACGTAGAGCTTCAGCTGCTCATACGACGGCACCACCATCACCGTCCGGGGACTTCCTGATATCCCTAGCAGGGCCTGTGATTGGCTGGAGCCCGGACCAATCACGAGGAGCGTGACCCCGTTCTCCCGGAACTCCTCCGCCGCCACGGCAACGTCGTCGATGCTCTGTCCGTCGTTTACCATGACGACAACCTTATGCACCCAGGGCCGCGCCCCGTTTCGGACACTGAGGGTGTGTTCCAGGACGTAGTACAAGGCGTTGGCCACCAGGGGCGTCCCGCCCAGATAAGGGGTGACACTTATCGCTTTCTTCATCCCCGCCTCGCTGTCGAAGGCGTTCAGCCCGAATATGGTGCGAGGCTTGGTACCGTAAATCACCATGGCGACCTGGGTTAGGTCAGCGTCGACGTCAAAGTTGGAGACGGCACTTTTGACGAAGGCCTTGGAGAGACGGAAGTCCTGGCGTGATATGCCGGATGAGGAGTCCAGCAAAAAGACCAGGTCCAAGGATTTTGAGTAACAACCTGGGGAGGAAGAGGGAGAAATAGAGTGAGAGAGAGAGAAGAGAAAGAGAGTGAAAAGGAAATGGAGTGTGTGTTAGATTAGATTAGATTAGATTCAACTTTATTGTCATTGCAGTACAAGTACTGAGACAACCAAATGTAGTTTGGCATATAACCAGGAATGCAAATATTGGCGTCGTGCAAAAACATGATAATAATAACATGGCAATGTGTGTGTGTGTGTGGGTGACTCTTGTTCTCTCACTTTCTATCTCTCCAACTCTACTTAATTACTGTGTGTGTGCCTGCGTTTGCGTGTGCATGCATGCATGTGTATACAGAGAGGTCAAGTAACTATGTGGAAAAGCAGCGAGAGAGAGAGAGAGAGAAACAAAGTAAAGAGAGCAAGAGAAAGGAGAGAAGTACAGAACAGCGTGTGAGGTGACAGATGTTAACACCAGACAGTAGCAGCTACTGACACCTCCACACGACGCCCAGTCTGTCAGCCACCAGCAGTGCTGCACAGCTGCACTGACACGCTCTTACTGATATGGAATATCCATACGTAGCTTGAAGTGTGAACAGACTAGCTGGAGAGAAAAATAAGTGTCTTGACACGCAATAAAAATAGCAAAAGTAACTACGTCAGCAAATCGCGTGACAGAAGGAAAAAAGGTGACGAAAAGTAAAGAGGAAGAAAAGAAAAAGTAAAATTATCGAAAGAAATGGAGGCATAAGGGACCATAAATACACAAATAGAAGAGAATAAACAGATAAAGGAGCTGCGGTTTCTTTGTATGGTTGGTACTGTATATCCATTGGTACAGTAAATGTCCTTTGATTTTGGAGCATAAACCATCATTTATTTCTATTATTTAATGTATTATTTATTATATATTTATTGTTATTTTTGTACTGGTTTACTCCCACCTGGCGAGCCGAGGCCACAGATCTTGGTCCTCAGTTCCTGTACTTTCCCATAAAGCCCCTTAGTGTCGGTGTAGGTGAAGACAACTTCCGGGTCAGAGGTCATTCGTGTCAGCTCCCCCTGCATCCTGCGGGGGCCCACAGCCAGGAAGAACACCTCCCCCTGTCTAGCCCTCTCCACTGCCGGACCCACCTGGTAGAGGAAGACATAGGAATCAGCTAAGCATTCATTAACCTTGTCCGTGGGTTATTGGCACAGCGCATATAAGCCTCAGGGGGGCATACTGGTGATGACAACTTATTTTTGCCAGAAAATGAAGAGAGTGATCAATTCAAGGCTAAACTTATTAGGAGGGGGGTGTTCTCCACGTTGTCTGAAGCTAAATGTTATTTTAACAGCAGCAGAGTTTAGCAGACAGACCCCAACTCTCTTTTTTGCAGATCTACGGCCTGAAAGGTGACACGTTTGCAGCCCTGATTAGCCTAGAACAACAATGACTCCAACCTGGCCTCCGTTGGAGTGAATTTACTCTATTTGTCATTATGACTATTTGTCATTATTTGTTCTCAAGGTGTGGTTCAGAGTCAGAAATGTGCTCTGTGCAAGCGCAGGGGGGAGGTGCTGTAGGGTTGATCAGAGCTCTAGCCAATAGCTATGCTTTGGGAGTTGTATTGATCTTTGTATTGGGTGAATGAAGGCCAAGTTTGACGTGTTGGTCCACCAGACCTTCCGAGCATTGGGCAGAAGTGTCTGGGAACAAGATAAATAATGGATCAACAATGTGAGTTGTAACAAACAGTCACCATAAGAGCAGAGAGGTCGTCTAACCACCCCTAGGCTAGGTTGGAATCCCATTATACAATCGCCTGGACTCATATAATCCTGCATTGCTGCAGGGGAAATGCAGCACTGCACATTACCGAACCACAGTGGGCGATATATACTTTATAGCCACATATATATATATAGAGAGAGAGAGAGAGAGAGAGAGAGAGAGAGAGAGAGAGAGAGAGAGAGAGAGAGAGAGAGAGAGAGAGCGAGAGAGAGAGAGAGAGAGAGAGAGAGCGAGAGAGCGAGAGAGCGAGAGAGCGAGAGAGCGAGAGAGCGAGAGAGCGAGAGAGCGAGAGAGAGAGAGAGAGAGAGAGTTATAACCACCAGAGGGCACACTCCCCTAAATGAACTGGGATTATACGGGGAGCTCCATGTCGTGAACTTTCTTCATCTTCTGTGATTTAAGAGTGCGTAAATCAAATGTTGGTGATTCACTGCCACCTGCTGTGCTGGAGTGTTGCGTCAACTCAGCTCCAGTGTCTCGGGTCAATCTTTGGCACCACTAGACGGCATCATGCATCTGTATGCCATTTACAATCTATAGATGAACTTATTGAAGAAGAAGACACTTCTGGTTGGGTATGATGGGAGTCGAAACACGTCGCGTCTTTCTCCAATAACGTTTATTTGTTTTAAACTTTCCAAACCCTGTAATTTTGCTTCAACTTGCCACCAAGTGGATGATTTTGTCACTCTGAACAACTTATCACCGAAAAATCACAGCCAGACCGACTAAACAAAGCAAAGAAAAAGAAGAACACCATGTGTTGATCCAATTGGCTCATGTCTTCGCACCTTATAGGGAGTCCAACCCTAGTTGAATATGGGCACCCCTTGCTGTCACAAATGTAATGAATGGGAAAGATTGCACCTCTATGGTATCAGCATATCATTCACAAAACGGCGTCATTTTGCAAGATGCAGTATTGCATGGAGCATTTGTTTTCCCCCCCAAGTCATCTGTTGGTTCCCCCAGCTGTTACCCACCTCATCCCGGGACTTGGACCCAGTCAGGAGCACCACCACATGGGGTACGTCGGTCCTGAAGCAGGCCTGACCCTCCACGACCCGGAAGCTATTCTCGGCCACGTGCACAAGCGCCTCGCCCGTGAGCGTCACCCCGCCCCTGAAGGGAACCGCCTCCAAGGCGTCCAGGAAGTCCTCTGTGTCGTCGTGACGACCGGGCGGCATCTCCATGACGACGTTGTCGCCGTACTGGGCGACGGCCAGTAGGATTTGAGAGGAGGAGGAGGAGGAGGAGGAGGAGGTAGAGGAGGAGATGGATAGAGTGAATCTCTTGATTAAGTCTTTGGCCAGCAGGAAGTGGTCGAGTCCCGAGCTCCAGGAGCCGTCGATGAGGAAGAGAAGGTCTACGGAACATTCTACCAGACCTGCTGGGACTGCACCACAGGCACAGGGAGAGATCCATGTGATGACTTAATCCATTGGCATATTAGATATACAGTACAGGCCAAAAGTTTGGACATACCTTCTCATTCAATGTGTTTCCTTTATTTTCATGACTATTTGGTACATTGTAGATTCTCACTGAAGGCATCAAAACTATGAATGAACACATGTGGAATGATGTACTTAACAAAAAAGTGTGAAATAACTCTAAATATGTCTTATATTTTAGATTCCTCAAAGTAGCCACCCTTTGCTTTTTTGTTGTTAATAAAATAAAAAAATGTTGTTAATTAAATATATAATAATAATATTAAATATATATACAGTATATATAATAACATAATAACACATATTATATTTAATATTATTATATATTTTATTAACAACAAAAAAGCAAAGGGTGGCTACTTTGAGGAATCTAAAATATAAGACACATTTAGAGTTATTTCACACTTTATTGTTAAATACATAATTCCTATGTGTTCATTCATAGTTTTGATGCCTTCAGTGAGAATCTACAATGTACCAAATAGTCATGAGAATAAAGGAAACGCATTGAATGAGAAGGTGTGTCCAAACTTTTGGCCTGTACTGTATGCAAAAATTATAAACAGGTGTTAAAATGAGTTACTTGTTGTTTGAATACTTACTCAGATATTGGCCACCACCTGTGCAAGAGATACGAACGCATGTTACTCTTAGCCACAAATGAAACTGAGACAATACCATAGAGATGGACAGAGGAGGCACATGCTATCCTTCCCAGTCAATCCATCTGTGACAGTATGCGCGGCGCCATGTAGTCAACTAGGGTGGGACCTCCTTTCAATTGAGAAGACTTCAGCCAATCGGATCAGCGTATTCAAATAAAAGACTGACCCGAGACATTGGAGCTAAATTGACGCAACACTCCAGAACAGCAGGTGGCAGTGAATCTGATTCACGCACTCTCAAATCACAGAATAGGAAGAAAGTTGACTACATGGCGTACACATCTCTGTATAATCACAGTTAATTTAGGGGAATGCGCCCTCTAGTGGTTATAACTCTATGCGGTGTTATCGACAGTGCATATGTTGCTATAGGGATATTGTAGAGGCAGTCTATATGTTTCATTACCGCAGCTTTGGTCTGCTCTGTAGCCCAAGGGGCAGAGACAGCTGTAGTCATCTACACTCTCAGTGATACAGGTCCCTCCGTTCAGACAGGGGCTGGACTCACATGGGTCTACAGGGCAGATGGAGAGAGAGAGAGGGAGAGGGAGGGAGGGAGGGAGGGAGGGAGGGAAAGAGAGAGGAAGGGAGAGAAAGAGAGAGAGGGATGAAGGGATGGAGTGAGAGAGAGAGGGAGGGAGGGAGGGGAAGAGAGAGAGACAGAGAGAGGGGAGAGGGAGGGAGGGAGAGAGAGAGACTATTAATACATTGTTTGATGTAGAAAATAAACAACGTCATTGATGGTGTTGTTCTGGATACCTGGACACAGTGTCCGATGGCATCTGCTCCTGATCGTACTGTTGACCCGTCTCCAGCTGGGAAAGGACAAGAGTATGAATATGGAGATATAGACCTACATACACACACACACACACACACACACACACACACACACACACTTACCCATAATAGGGGCAGAAGGTGGCCATTGGCCTGGAGTGGGGGTTTTGGCCCGCCGTTCTCCAGCACACGTGGTTGCCATGGTATTCCCGTATGGACTGCACGGTGGTTCGAAAGCACACTTTGGACGCCACACGACACCCTGACAGAGGTCAAACACAAACATGACGTCAGTGTGTATCTAATCTCTCTGTCTGGATTCAGTTTCTCATCCGTAAGCCAGGCTACGCAGGGTTGATGTGTATGGGATGCGTAAACACTACCTATAAATGTGTCCTAGAGAACAGTGAATAGATAATGTTAATATGTCATGTGTTACACATAGTATGTGTTAATAGTCTCTTTCTCTCTCTTTCTCTCTTGTTCTCTCTCTTTTTCTCGTTCTCGCACTCTCTTGTTCTCTCTCGTTCTCTCTCTCTCTCTCTTTCTCTCTCTTTCTCTCTCTTTGTATGAGGGTCGAATTATGCCAATAAAGGCTTTTTAGAATTCTCTTTGTATGTCAGCGCGTGCCGCCGCCGTATAGAGCTGACATTAGAGAGGAGTGTGTCGTATAGAGCTGGCATGAGAGAGGAGTGTGTCGTATAGAGCTGGCATGAGAGAGGAGTGTGTCGTATAGAGCTGACATTAGAGAGGAGTGTGTCGTATAGAGCTGGCATGAGAGAGGAGTGTGTCGTATAGAGCTGGCATTAGAGAGGAGTGTGTCGCGTCTCACGGGGGTGGATGTCGCTGCAGACGGCGGTGTGTGTGAGCGTGGTGACCAGGCCGTTGACCGCGTCGTCGTAATGCTCGGCGAAGAACACGTACATCTCACTGGGCTCGGAGACCGCCGCGCTGAGGGACTCCCAGCTGAGGAGGAACACACAAATACACAGTAGGATGGACTAATGGACTAGATTAGAACGTATTAGAACTCAACAGAACATCACAGAACACCATAGCACAACCCGGACCCTGAAGGGGTCTCCCGGAGAACCGAACCGAACACCCTAGAACTCAGTAGGACAGGATAGAATTAAGCAGGACCCAATGGAAAACCACAGAACGAAGCAGTACCCAATAGAACAATAGAATACAATAGAATACAACAGAGAACTGGACAATAACAGACACCATAAAACACCATTTCAAAATGGAACGTGACAGAACACCTACTCTGGGTGCCTGATCCCAACAGCAAACACCTTTATCCCACTCTTCCGGGCCAGGATGGCGGAATTCCTCATGTTGTCCTGGGAACGTCCGTCCGTCAGGAGGATGAGTATCCTGGGAACGTTGTGTCTTCCTCCAGGAAACCCCTTCCTAAGGGCCTGGAGGATGGCTTTGCCTGCCAGAGTGCTGCCCCCTCTGGGAGGGAAATTCATTAACAGGAGAGCGTTTTTGGAGGAAAATGCTTCTTTTTTTCCTTTTTTTTATTAAATGACGATGTTGGGATATATAATATGAAAACGCATTATCAGGGTGTATCTCTTACTGTATCTCTTACAGCAGCTCACACCACAAACAACAACAAAATAAAGTGACAATTGAATAATAAAATTACATGTAAAAATTGTAATTAAAAATAAAAGTAGACATAAATATACATCTGAATAACAATAAATGTAGACATAAATAGACATCTGGATATCTAATGAAGAGAGATGTGGGTTTCTACCTGAAGTAGATGCTCCTTATAGCTTCTTGGACCTCCTCTCTTGTTGGGTAACTGTTCAGAGCAAACTCCACCTTCGCTTTGGAGCTGAACTGCATGACACCCACTTGGACCTGAAAATAACCACAGTTACCCCCCCCCCAAAAAAACGATTTTGTAGAGATAGTTTGTATGAGGACTAAATAGGACATCTGTTTTCAGATACAAAAGCAAAACATACACAGACTAGCCACCAGGGTGTGAAGTTACAGTAAGAGTACTGTCATTTCCTCCAGTTAGTGAGTTGTCACAACCTATCCACAGTCTATTACCCTGTCTGGGTTGATGTCCAAGACTTCCGCCATTTTGATAGCAAAGTGTTTGGAGCGCTCGAAGCTGCCTTTCCCAATACTGTAGGAGCCATCCAGGAGAAACAGGATGTCTATAGCTGCTGAACACTGGATCACTATGGAGGAGACAAACACACACGCACGCACACACACACACACACACACACACACACACACACACACACATACACACACACACACACACACACACACACACACACACACACACACACACACAGCCATTCAAATACATTTAAAAATCCTCTTTGTACCACCATGCAACTATATGGACTGCAAGTGTGTTTCAGAGAGTACTCACAGTTTCCAGACGCTGATATTTGAACTATGGTGTCTCTGTCAGCCTGGATCCTCTGAAGGCATTGTCCTGGTCCAGCTAAAACACAATTAATCATTTAATGTTTTTAAAATGTTTGTAAAAGTTTTTAAAATGTTTGGCATTTAGCAGACGCTGTTATCGAAAGCGACTTACAACAAATACATTTGTCTAAGTAAGTGAATCATCTGTCCATCAGTCATCATAAGAAAAACAAATCTATGCTAGGACCAGGGGCCATTGGCAGTCACCACACCATAAACCAGACCAGACCAGTCATTGTTTATTAAATACTCAGAGGTTAACTGTTTATTAAATACTCAGAGGTTTAACACATAAAGGGCCCCAAAAAGCTAGCAATTTGCTTGAACAAATAGTGCTGAGCACAGCAACAACTCAGAATACTCTACAGCATGGTTTGTGTTCTACCTGGTCTTGTCTTTAACAACGTTTTTTTTTGTTTTTTTCAAACAGTCTGAAAATGCTTTGCATATCACACAAAATAACATTTGCATAAAAGATTGTTGCAGTATTCAAAACTCCCATTGGATTAAGATAATGTTCAGTGACATGCCAACTTTGCACACATTTTGGCACTTTTTCCACATGCCAATTGGAGCCATGTGTGTCGAAATCAAGAAGAGAGAAAGGTATACTTGAATGAAAAAAAAAGAAAATTCAGAATGAAACTGAATGTACTTGCTGAAATCATGCATATTTTGTCGCCTATATATAGAAGCTTAATACTCAATACTTACCCAGTAGCCCAAAGAGAAAGAGGAGTATGTTTACTAAAGCTTCGATCCACATTTTCAAATAGCCGTCAGTCCTTCAAACATGGTCATGGCATCATCCGTCATCCTTAAACCCTCCTGTCAGTTCATCTCCGACTTCCACGGAGAACACAGAACAAAGTCCATGAACATGGAACACGGAATGTTGTTCATGGAATCTATAACACAGGGACCCCAATATGTCTACTCTGTTTGACTCTGTCTACTGTGTGTGTGTGTGTGTGTGTGTGTGTGTGTGTGTGTGTGTGTGTGTGTGTGGGTGTGGGTGTGGGTGTGTGTGTGTGTGTATGTGTGCGTGTGTGTGTGTGAGCGTGCGTGCTTGCGTGATGTGTGGGTGTGTGTGTTTGTGTGTGTGTGGCTGAATAACAAATATATATTTGATATGTGAAGCGACAGCCAAACCCCTCCCAGCCCGAATGAAGGAGGAGAGATGAGAAGAAGAGAAGACAGGAGAGAGAGAACGAGAGGAGGGGAGGGAGGAAGAGTTCTACTAAACGTATTCACCTGGACACCAAAGAATGTTAAGTGAAGTTGTTGAGTGAAGTTCAGCTGAACCGGGCCTTTTGAAGCCAGATGGACCCTACCCGTCCAGTTCAACCAAGAGGGTACAGGGTGATGTGGCCCATAGCGTCTGTTCCTGGGTCAGATTTGCGCTGTTCTCCCTAACGGCTGAGGGTAGGAACTGGGGAGGGTGGGTTGATCCTAGATCTGTCACCCCGGAGTTAACTATGAGAAGACTGAAAAGAGGGGAGAAGAGAGGAGAAGAGAGGAGAAGAGAGGAGAAAAGGCTGTTCTAAAACGGTAAAGACGGGAGGGAAAAGAAGAGAGAAGAGAGGAAATAGGAGAAGAGAAAATGTGTTGTTGTGAAAATGCTAATATTGGAGGAGATAGAGAGAGGGAGTGGAGAGGGCATAGAGAGGGGAAGAAGGGGGGAAAAGAGAGAAGAGAAAAGAAGATAAAAGGTGTTCTATATTGTCACCTGAGGGCAGAGGAATGCTTTAGCTGCACACAGGAGCGAGCTTGGACTGGCACGTTGTTAGCATTCTACCTGACCTACCAGGAAGTGAGAGGCTGGAACCAGTAATTCTGTCTCCCAGGGCAACGAATATCAATAACACAGTGCTGGAGACACACACTTGTGGTCAGGTATCACTAAAAGGATATCAGGTAACTGAGCGAAAAGCAAAAACATAGCAGGGAAAAAGTAATGTCATTGGTACTAATTTATCTTAGGAATGCTGGAGGAAACAAAACAAAAGAGCTATTAGGTAGCCTAGAACACGCATGCACGCACGCACGCACACACACACACACACACACACACACGCACACACACACACACACACACACACACACACACACACACACACACACACACACACACACACACACATACACACATACACACACACAGTACCATCAAAGATAAGTCACTAACAGGTACTGGAATGTTAGCAAAAGGAGTAATTTGGACCCAACATAAATTGCATGTCTCCATGCATCACTGAGATATGCATAGCCCCAAGCTTCAGAGAGAATGTCAGGAAAGAAAGGAATGGCCCTGAAAAGAGAGACAGAGAGAGGGAGGGGGGATGAAGAGAGAGAGAGAGTGAGAGAGAGAGGTGAAAGTTTGAGAGGTGGGAGAGGTCACAGATCCAATTAGGAGGGAGGTGGGAGTGTGAAAATGACATTCTTGGCAAGACTCGACCCGGTATGGTACTTAGACACTCACCACCATGTCTAAACAGGTTGACACACTAAAGCTTCGTGCACACCAGGTCATTGCGTTGCACGGAAGTCATTCATCTCAATGGGGCAGTTGCGTTGATCCGTTGCGTTGCTCTGCATTGCGTTTCTTGTCCGTCAGGGTGCGGTAATCAGTCAAAATATTTCAGCTTTTGCGTTGCGTTGGGTCCGTCAAAACAACCGGAAGTAGTTTCTTGACCAGAGCCTTCGCCTTTAGATGTAAAATCCGCCATTGGCGAAAATCTTTAATTTGGCTCTACAAGTGTTAATATGTCATTTTATGAAGTTTTTATATGTTTTCAGGCGAGAAAGTAACCATATATATTCACAAAATGTATCCGGTTTATCAAAATAACCAGTTTATATATCTAATCTGACGTTTCTTCCCCCCACTTCTGTGGGAAACTTCGCTAGCCTAGCTAAAGGCTATCATGTATCCTGGGCTTATAAGAGATGATGTTACCCACGTAGGAGCTCATTTTCTATCTAGTCTCCAGACTGGGTACTGAATAACCAGTCACTATTCACCTTATACAACTACTACTACTACTACAAGTGTAGTCTACTACTGTTCATGTTAAATCCGTGTGGAGCTAATGCTATCATAGCGTCTCCACAGGCTAGCAAAGATGGCGCCGTTAGCATCACAGACACTATGATAACATCCTCCGTAGTATCTAGTCTATCTCAGTCACAGACATGTTCAACAACAACACGTTTTACAACAAGGAAGGGATACAACTAATAAACATGTTAACTCACTATTCACCTTACATATGTATCAACATGTAGCTGTATCAGCATGTAGCTGTATCAAACTTTTGGTTGGCCAGAGACGGCAAGAATCAATTGCTTCTCCATTGTTAAAACTTTTTGTTCAAACTTCCCCCGCTGTGCACACATGTTGCGTCTGCATCGCATGCGACATGCGTCAAGCCCATCCCACCAGGTTGCGTCAGAACGGTGGGTCACGGTTCGCGGTGTGCACGAAGCTTAAGGCCTGGAACACACCAGACGCCTGTGTACACGCAGCGCGTGTGCGTGGCGGAACTGCTGCGGCTCTCACTGTTGCGGCTTCCCCGCTTGTCTTCTGCGGCTCTAACTGCGGAGCGGCTACTGCCAGCCCTATCTTTGTACATTGAGTTTTGCCTTTGGCGCACGTGGCACGCAGAAAAATAGGCGAGAGTGCGACTGTCTAGCTGGCGTGCTGCGGCAGCCAGGGCGAGACACCCGGGCTGTACGACTGCTCTAACCCGTTAACATGGGCGCCGGTGCTGCTGAGGTTGGCGCTTGCGGTGTAAACCGGCCCTAACACAGCACTGTGTTCACATCAGGGATTGAAAGCACTTACTCCTGATTAGATGTTGGCAATTCTTGGAGACTAGAATTAGAGCTAATATGGAACCAGAAAGCCAAACTAGGAAAAGCAGTTCCAGAAGAAATGTTGTGGCCTTGCAATGTCTTATTTTGGGAGCTTAAAAGATAGATAGATAGTAGATTGATCGATCGATAGATCTAAAAGGATGAGCCTGGGGTACTTCGGCGGAGTCCTGGCTATATCTATGGTTGGTTCACTGTTGCTTCTGATGTCGTCTACCCTGTCTCCACAGGCCATCTCCAACCTGCAATGTGATGTTCAGACCAGAAGAGGGCGTATGTACGCACCTGTGAGTCCAGAGGCTGGATTCATGGCCATTTATCCAAAAGGCATCTGTATTCTTGTTGGTTTTAAGATAAATGTGCATCGATTTATTTTGTTTTTATTTTTATTTTAGGAAGTAGCAAAACATGCGCATGAATAATTTAATATGAATAATAGAATAATTGCAACAAATCTATTAGTCGGTCGGTAAGTTTCGTTAAAAACATTTAATGTGAAATTCTATAATTTAAAAAGAATCTGATGTGACATACTGTCATATTATCCTCTCATAAATGTAGTTTGGAGTCTCTCCACCTCTCATCAAGTCTATATTGCAGACATGTTGCTTAATGGTATACATTTGGCCTTACCTGGTCATATACTGGTATCCTCCTCTGTCTCCTCTTCTCTCTCTCTCTCTCTTCTGTCTCTTGCACTCTCTCCTCTTCTCTCTCCGCCTCTAATATACATAAAATGTATAATGCTGACATTTTCCCCAGACCCCTAGCCCTCAGAACTCTAGCCCCCAGACCTGTGCGTGCATGTGTGTGTGTGTGTGTGTGTGTGTGTGTGTGTGTGTGTGTGTGTGTGTGTGTGTGCGTGTGTGTGTGTGTGTGTGCGTGTGTGCGTGTGTGCGTGTGTCTGGTCGGGGAGCGGGGCACTCTCTGAATAACTTTACTGTCCTAACCGACTTGGCCTTAGATCACCTTATGGGGCTACATAATATTCCACTAACCCAATAGAGGAGAGCAACTATAGTGGTGTAGTCTACGTGATACGCAGGACTACGCCGTATACCCACTAGGAAAGGCCAGTGTTACGAAGCACTTACTTCGAACTTTCTGACATGTTTGTTATCGCATAACCAGTCGTTCAGAATGCTCTCAGTATTTCCCCTACAGAGCCTTGGGGTGGGCGGGCCAGACCTACCTCCACACACAGCTTCGTGCCGCGCTGGAGAATGGTTTTGGTTTGTTTTGACGCGAGAGAGTTTTTGCAGGGTGAAAGAAGAAAGTAAGCAAGTTGAAACGTTAGCAAATATAATTACTGTGTTCTGACAGAGAAAGTTGGTTCAAATTAGTCGTTATTATTGTGATTAGAAAGTGTCTGATTATAGTTTCATGGTGTGAATAATAGTGTCAAAGAACTAGCTAACTAGCTTACTCAGACACAGAACTAGCTAACTAGCTTACTCAGAGGTGATGAGATGAGCTGTCTGCTGCACACATGCCAGCTAAAGAGCTAACTGGATGCACTTTATTATTTTACTTAAAGTAGATAAACAATCTTTCTTATTCTGCTAGAATTGGGCTTTATGGTAATACCATAATGGTATATTTACAGTAAATGTCTGTTTTTTGAATGAATGAATGAATGAATGAATGAATGGTCTTTATTGTCATTAATATAGTACAGGTACCAAACAACGAAATTTAGGAGGGGGGGCTCCCCTGATGCTGCTAGGAAAAAAAAATACTAAAAACAAGAAGGGAAAAGAGCTGATTTACATAAATAAAGGCTAGCCTATATACACTATCCACTATACTATACTACTATACTATACAAATAAAACACTGTGCTGTACTCTATGCTATGCTATAAATATCCTAACATTTCCTATCTCTGAACCTTCTGTACACGAGAGTTGTCATATTGCACATAGTATTATTGCACATTCATTTAAAGTGTAGCAGTTTGCAGGTTTGAAATAGGCCATTTTTGTAGTTGGACATACGATTTTCTTACAGGTGAGAGAGTAAGTAAAGACAGTATCTGACTGCATTGCCCACAGCAACCCAATATTCAATTAGAATGATGTTATGATTTGATATGAATTCAATGTATACCTCTTATTAAATTATAAATACTCTGGTTGTTATATTTGCCTTTTGGTTGACAGCAAAAGAGGAAGAGAGGAGGATAGAGAGGGAGAGAATGAGAGAGAGCAGGATGGTGTCGGCACACCAGAGAGACAGCAAGAACCAGGTGAGAAAGTGGACATGTAGTCAAGACCACATAAGTAGACTTGAGAACCGATGGTTCTCGAGCCTAATGGCCCTTAGGGGGCAGGAGCCTATCTCCTGTTTCTGTAGCGTGAGGCAGCTTGATGTACAAGTACAGTCCATGCCACCCCCCCCCACCCCCCCCCCCCCCCAAGGCAGCAAACACTGGTGTAGATGCATACTGTATGCATAAGTGAGTGTGGTGGTGCTTATGGGGTGTCGCTACGGGACAGGTGTCGCTCTGACTGGGAGGGCAAAATCACAGTATACCCACTAGAAAAAACTAGACTACACCACACTCATGAGTTCTTGCACCACAGTGACCTTTTGGCTACATGTATTTATTTGTATTCCTCATTCAGGCTGTATGGATGTGACCTCACAGAGAGATGCTGTGAAGCGTTGGCCTCAGCTCTCAGCTCAGACTCCTCCCTCCTGAGAGAGCTGAACGTCAGTAATAATGAACTATGTGACTGGGGGATGAAGCTGCTCTCTGCTGGACTGAGGAGTCCACACTGTCAACTAGATGGAGACCCAGAGGCCATGGTGACACCTGGTAGGTACCCTGATTGATGTGTTCCAGAGAAAATATTTGCAAGGGGCAATATTTACTGTCTTCACTATGATGTCACGTGTGCAGAGTAGTGTGTGAATGGTTGTGTCTACTGTAGACATTGGTAACAAGCGTTAGAGCTCAGAGAATCTATCTTCAATCTTCAGTCAATATGGTGTACGCACCTACTCAGAGTAGAAAGGACAAACTCTGCCCGGCACAGGGGAAAGAGGAGAGCGAGGTGCGGCCCTCCTCTACAGTACGCAGCTCTCTACTACACATTGTACAGCAAATTAGAGGTGTTGCACAAGTCAGTTACAAAAAACTGTTGGTGAATATTTACTTCTCTGGTCTGACAAGTTGACTCAACATTCCAGTTGTCTGGCCAGACATTGTACATTGTCCTGGACCAGCAGACAACTGTTACTGTTGAACCCTACATAGCCCTTGTCCTGGACCAGCAGACAACTGTTACTGTTGAACCCTACATAGCCCTTGTCCTGGACCAGCAGACAACTGTTACTGTTGAACCCTCCATAGCCCTTGTCCTGGACCAGCAGACAACTGTTACTGTTGAACCCTACATAGCCCTTGTCCTGGACCAGCAGACAACTGTTACTGTTGAACCCTACATAGCCCTTGTCCTGGACCAGCAGACAACTGTTACTGTTGAACCCTCCATAGCCCTTGTCCTGGACCGGCAGACAACTGTTACTGTTGAACCCTACATAGCCCTTGTCCTGGACCAGCAGACAACTGTTACTGTTGAACCCTCCATAGCCCTTGTCCTGGACCAGCAGACAACTGTTACTGTTGAACCCTCCATAGCCCTTGTCCTGGACCGGCAGACAACTGTTACTGTTGAACCCTACATAGCCCTTGTCCTGGACCAGCAGACAACTGTTACTGTTGAACCCTACATAGCCCTTGTCCTGGACCAGCAGACAACTGTTACTGTTGAACCCTCCATAGCCCTTGTCCTGGACCGGCAGACAACTGTTACTGTTGAACCCTACATAGCCCTTGTCCTGGACCAGCAGACAACTGTTACTGTTGAACCCTCCATAGCCCTTGTCCTGGACCGGCAGACAACTGTTACTGTTGAATCCTACATAGCCCTTGCTGTAGTGTTCTATATCTATAGCATGGTTGTCCCCATCTTTGATTTGATTTGATTTGATTTTTTATTTGATTTCTGTCAGCAGGACATGCACACGCATACACACCCTGGTTCCTTTGGGGTGGGGTGATGCCAGGGTCTTGCTGGGCAGCAGAAGTTATAAGATACCGTATTATATCATAAGGTGATACAATGTGGACAAACAGGTTCATACAAGGAAGAAGAGTGTCTCTAAAAGTTTGACATTTTGAAAGTTTGATAGTCATCAACAAATACCAACTGGAGAGATGTTAATAGAAGTCGAAGGTGCAGCAGAGCCCTATATGTGCATCATAAGATGATACAATGTGGACAAACTAGTTCATACAGGGGAGAGCTGCATCAGTGAAAAGTAAGACAGAGAGCAGAGCTGGGCACTGATGTGGGAGACAGATCACAACCGTAAGTTGATGTTTTTCATTGTTTTCAAATCAAATCAAATTTTATTTGTATAGCGCATTTCTCACAAGATGCGACTCAATGCGCTTTACATACTGACAGAGCCGCAAGCAGGCAAAAGTAACAACCTGTACACTGTGTAGCCAGGAAAATTCCCTTGCAGCCCTCTACTCATAGAGCGACTACTTCACTTTCACTGTCTAATATGATTAGGATGAACTCACATGGCTTTGTGTCATCTTACAGAATGATGTAACCCTAACATACCAAACTAGCCAACTGTATGTGACCAGCCTGTTAAGGTAGCCTCAATCTGGTTTTGTCCAGCTGACTATATGATCTAGTAGGTTCAACTACATGAGGCCCTAGATATTAATAGATAATAATGACTGTCTAGACCACGGCCGGATTAATCATTTTCTGTGCCCTGGGCAACAAGACTCAAGTGCCCCCCAACTCAGGCCCGCAGCAACCCACCCCCTACCAATACAAGAATTGCAAAGTCGAATATAAAGGGTCAACTAGCTGGTTTACTGTATATTTAGTTTTTTGGGCTTGTGTAATCAAAGTTAACTTTTATCTTTGATTTAATTTGACATTTATTCAACCTGTAAGTGAAGATCGAACTTCTATTTTACAATGAGTCCAACTGTAGCTATGCTGATGTGGGTGATACAATCTGGCTTCTTAGATTAGATCCAACGTCATTGACATTGACAGAGTACTAAGGCAAATAGTGCAAATAGTGGCATAGAGCATGTAAAGAAAATAATGAAACAAAAAAAGGCAATATACGTGCAATGAACATCAATATGATATGTAAGATATACTGTATCAGTATGATACATACAGAACAAGGACGTTGATATGTACAGTTAAGATATGTGTACAGTATGTAAATGTGCAGAACAAGGGCAATAGGTTTTGAGATGTGCAATTAGAGACCAAAATAATAATATGGTATGTGCACACAGAGAGGGGCTGGGGGGGCGGTAGAGGTATCGGGGGTGGGGGCTACGGGGCAAGGCTACAGGGCTCTGCACACAGAGAGGGGCTGGGGGGGCGGTAGAGGTATCGGGGGTGGGGGCTACGGGCAAGGCTACCGCGGGGATTTTGAGTTCAGCAGATTGACAGCTGCTGGAAAGAAGCTGTTTGTGAGCCTGCTGGTGCAGGAGCCTAGACTATGGAGCTATTTTAGTGCCAGCAGAAATTGAATTGTATTTGACAGATTGAATTGAATCCGAGCACAAACTGAATTGTATTCAATTCAGTTTTCATTATTTTCATTCAGTTTTCAAATTCAGTTTCTCTAAATACAATTCGTTTTTTCTCAAAATACAATTCAGTTCTCTAAATACAATTCAGTTTTACTCAAAATACAATTCAGTTTTTCTCAAAATACGAGTTCAGTTTTAGAGGCACTCATCCAGGGACTCTGGGCTAGGTAGAATAATAGAGCACCGATTCTAACTCCCATCCCTCCCATCCGACGTCGTTATATGGAGAAAAGTAATGAAATAGGCAATGTGTGTCCTTTCAGTCTGCCTGAGGTATTGTATGGGGGTATTTAGTATAACACGCTAATGGGTTTATTGTGAGTTTACTTTGATTGTTTGTTTATTGCCTTGATCACCGTATTGAGAAGTCCTATGGTTATGGGGGGTGATATTGCAAGGTAATTTAAGCACCTGCGCATCTTGCATGGCGGTAGGGGAGAGAGAGGGGAGCTATGTATTTTTGTTGACCGCATTATACGCATATTCTATAGGCTACGCATTGTTTGTTATTTTTCTGGTTTAGATCGCTTTGGATTATTTTTGTACGTCGCCAAGTTTGATTGTTCTATTCAATAAATGATCTCGCTACAGGTGTCATATAACCCTAACCCATATCCTGTCATATAAAAGTACCTTATTGAATCTCCAGGTAATGTATTTCTGACATCCATCACTTTTGCTGTCGTTAAGATCAGGGATCTCAAGTCTCACGCATTGAGAAAGCAAAGACCAGAAATTTCCATTGACCGCCAGTCAAACGTCTACACTTCTATCACCCAAAAAGGGGCGTGGACATGACGGGAGAGCAAAGTACCCGGATGCGTTGCTCTTATGAATTCAGATGGGAGGGATTAGAATCGGTGCTCTATTATTCAACCTAGCCCAGAGTCCCCGGATGAGTGCCTCTAAAACTGAACTCGTATTTTGAGAAAAACTGAATTGTATTTTGAGAACTGAATTGTATTTTGAGTAAAACTTAATTGTATTTAGAGAACTGAATTGTATTTTGAGAAAAAACGAATTGTATTTAGAGAAACTGAATTTGAAAACTGAATGAAAATAATGAAAACTGAATTGAATACAATTCAATATGTCGAATACAATTCAGTTTGTGCTCGGATTCAATTAAATCTGTCAAATACAATTCAGATCTGTGAAATACAATTCAATTTGTGCTCATATTCAATTCAATCTGTCAAACACAATTCAATTTCTGCTGGCACTAAAATAGCTCCACTCAGACTATGGCTACATAGTACACTAGACTATGGCTGCATAGCAGGCACGTGCCGTGAGCTTTTAGATTGGGTAAGCATAAAATATAGAAATACACGTAATTACACATACACGCTATCAGTGAACGCAGTTTCAAGGAAATGCAATTTTGATGCCCTAGAACCCGCTAATAAACGGTAGTGTCACTTTGTGATCAGATTACCAAAAACAAAAAAAACAGTTGCCAGTTTCGACTATATCAGGGGTGCTCATTGTTCAATCTTTTTTGAACCAAGATATTTTCAAGTAGCCAGCCTGCTAAAGATCGCCACCAGCCTCGCGAATCATATAAATCATATAAACCAGCAAAGTAAATTTAAAAATGATATCTTACCTTTACTTGAAAACGAGGTCCATTCGCCTCTCCTTGCGAAGGAACACCTCTGTCACTTTAGTGTAGAACAGAGGTTCCCAAACTTTTTTTAACCAAGGCACCCCTGAAGCTTTCCCCCTTCTCCAAGGCACCCCAACTCTACGAAGATTTAAAAAATGCCTTGGAGCTTAAACTAAAAACAATACACGATGAATTGGTTTGAAAATGTGTGTTTATATATAATACATAAGTATTGCCCCAATGAATTTTAACAAGATAATAAAAGTCATAAATGAACTGTAATGGATGGGCAAGAATGCATAGGTCAGTCAAACTATCGCTAAATTAAATAAAATTGTGGCCCTCAAGGATTGTACAATATGGGAGGAGACTCAGAGGGAATTCTTCACACAAATAAAATATCAAAGGCCTGTATAATCAATCAATGGAACAATGCTTTTTTGGGGGGCTTAAAATAATGCCTTAAAATGTAATTCTCATTTCAATGCTCATTCTGAGATTATTATTTCACATCTGAACCAAACGGGTAACTCACAAGTATAATAATTTAACAATAATAATCATGACAGAATTGTACAAATTGAGAGAAATACAAAACAGAGAAATATGTTGTGCGCATTAGTGGGACACATGCGCCTGCTTTTGGGAGCAGAGTCTCTTCATGCGGGGAGAGATAGTGGACAGCGCGACACGCAGGTCCTGTTCCACTGACAGTCGCGTGCGTGTCTTGTTCTTGACGTATGCTAGAGAAGAAAAAGCCAGCTCGCACAAGTAGGAGGTTGGGAAGGGCAAAAGCACCTTGATGGCGCTCTCTGAGAGAGATGGATATTCATGTCCCACAAGCAGCCAAAACCTATCCAAACCTAGCTCACCATGTTTGAGCTTCAGTGTGTGGTCCATAATGAGCACTGCCAGTTCATCTTGAGCTTTGCTGCTCAAACTAGCGGCTGATGCTGATGAGAGAGAGGGGGTTGAACGGATCCCGGAGCCAGTCGAAGTCTTCGTTCATTGGAGGGAAATAGGACTCAAATCTCTCCTCCAGCATACGTACACGTAGGTGCGCAGCGATCAGATTCAAGAAAGACGCTGACTTGTGTGCTGCGTCATTGGCCGTCAACGTAAACATTTCAATGTTTTTCTTGGCCACCCCGTCTTGCCACCGTCTCAATTTGGATCGGAATCCGTTCAGTTTGTCTGTCGCTGTCAGGATATTCTCAGCCTTCCCTTGCATTTTTATGTTGAGGTCATTAAGGTGGCTAAAAATATCTGCCAGATAAGCAAGCTTAATCCACCACGATTCATCTTCCAATTGTTCTTTGTATGGCAAGTCGTGCTCACTGACAAAAGTTATCAGTTCATCTCGGAGCTCATAGACACGGGATAACACCTTGCCCCGCGACAGCCAGCGGACCTCTGTGTGTAATAAGAGCCCCTCATGCTCGGACCCCATCTCATTGCACAATGTGCTGAACAGCCGTGACTTCAGCGGGCGTGATTTTACATAATTAACCATTTTCACCGCTTGGTCCAAGACTTCAGTGAGGAGTAGTTAGTTAGTAACTAGTAGGCCTAGTTAGTAAATTAATATCTTTCAAATCTGAGAAATATATATTTTATTTGCTTATGAACTCCATTGCACATGTAATAAACAAACGTTTATTAATGTATTATTATTATCATTTTATATTATACACATTTTTTTTTTTTTTTTACGAGCAGATTTGGCGGCACCCCCGGACAGGTGCTGCGGCACCCCAGGGTGCCGCGGCACCCACTTTGGGAACCTCTGGTGTAGAAGTCACTCGCCTGTTGCAGTTTTGAAAGTCTCTCTTTTTCAATTGAGATCAGGGCCAGTGATGAAAGGCGTCCTTGTCCAGTGCGATTTCGAGTGAGGGTCTTCACTCTCTTCAAAGTTGAAAATGACCTCTCAACAGATGCCGTTGTTGGAACCCCCTAGCGACTCTCCCTTTCTGGGTGTGCAGATCGTTGAGCGGTGGCTTTGGCCGGCCTTTAGCCAGTAGTTCTGTTTTTGCAGTCCAGCCCAGTCTACAAAATCCCTTTAGGTCGCTGACACTGACAGTAATGTCCATATTCGCAAGTTATCCTTTGTTTGAGCTAGCATAAACTATTCTGCCGGGAAGAGCAGAATAGTGTGAACTTGATGAACTTGTGACCTTGTGAACTTGAAAATGATAGCCAATCAGTAGCTCTTATCGGAATGAAAGAACTACTCTGATTGGCTGAAAGCATGCTTACCCTGGTCACATTACACAGCGGGCTGAGGCATCGGAAAAAATAAAAAGGACATTTTCACGCATTCGAATGTACGCAAGGGAAAGCAAAGAGAGGAGTGCTTGCAGAGTAGGAAGTGCTTTACTCCTACAGGTGGCGCTAAAAATGCAACATCAAAATGAATGACTCCTGCTGCCCTGGGACCTAAAATACGACTCTTTTAATGAAAACAAACAAACGGTTACAAGCACTTTTTTTTTCTTTTTTCTTTTTTCTTTTCGTTGGGTAAGCACTGCTTACCCTGCTTATATGGACGGCACGTCCCTGCTGCATAGTACACTGGACTATGACTACATACAGGGCCGTTTGGGAGATATGCGAGGCCCTGTGCGAGGTCAGATTTGCGAGGCCTTTTATAATGATGTAGGCTACCTACTATTATAACCGCGCGACACGCACGCACCGATATATTGCAATAAATGCGCTCACATGCTGTGCTGATAGACAATAGAATATCTACTTATTTAGATAGTTTACAACCATGTTTGTTTCATTTCAAACCTTTTATACTCGTAAAGGATTAGGATTTAGGATAAAGCAGTCATCATCATACCCAACATTAAATACGCACAAGCCATTATTGACATGAATAGAGATGTTACTCACCACCATGTAGGCCTATCCTTTATGTTGAAAAGCTTACAGCAAAAGCAAAAAGACATGTCCCGTTTTTGAGAGTTTTTTTCCCCATTTGGTAGTTTTCGGAGAAATAAAGTTTCACTAAAGTTCCTGTTCTCATTATTTTTAGGATAACTAAATCCAGGTTTCATCTTTGGGGGACCTCTTCTAATGATCACATCTGTAACTGTAGAGTCCATATGTACCGGCCAATTTACCAGGATCATCATACATGACATCTGACACCGTAGGCTCGTCTTGCGTTCCATC
Organism: Nansenia antarctica; assembly: GCF_963989245.1. NCBI lineage: Eukaryota > Metazoa > Chordata > Actinopteri > Argentiniformes > Microstomatidae > Nansenia > Nansenia antarctica. Next base: position 59,071,233 of record NC_137676.1, read on the forward strand.
ACCTGTGGCTGCGTCCATGTCGATGTCACTCTCAGCCCTGCTGCTGCTCTGAGTAGCTCCATCTTCCGCCTCCGTATCCTCTACTTCGCCACTCCTGACCATCATCACCTGGGGCTGGGCAGCCCCACTGCTGCCGGTGTAGCAGTTGTCCTCCTCCACCTCCGAGACATCATCTTTGCCTCTCAGGGGGGGCTGTGCCGTGCTACTACTAGCATGGCTAGTGCTAGCAGTAACGTTAGCTTCTTCGGTGCTAACGGGAGCCTCACTTGTTTTTAGAAATTGTTCGAACGAACCTCTAAGCGAGGCCCTGAAGCCTTCCTTTATTTTCTTTTTATTTCTTTTTTCAGCACCCAATTAAAATGTTCTTCCTCGGTCTCGTTCCCTCGGCATTTTGTTGCACTAACAGTCACTATGCACAACAAGTGTCAACGCACGCCCAAAATTCACGTTTCACGTAAGGTGTCATAGGGGGAAATCACTTTTTTTTTAGCCTGTTTTCGTCGCTAACAGAGCTAACTCACTGTAGCTATAGTAACATCATCACCATAGAAACCAGCCAGGCTGTGCTAGCTAGCCTAGTTAGCTTCTCAACACTTGGCTAGAACAGTTTGGGAAAAAGGTTTTATCTGACAGACTTTAATGGTCAGTCTTACCTGTAAGTAACTGCCTCCATCGTTAACACCGTCATGTAGTATAACAGTTTAAAACTTTCAAAGTAACATATAAACATATAAAACTATATGAATATAGAATTGAACTGAAGTCCTTTATGTTGTGTGTCTTTAATCCCCGCGGTGAAACTGTCATATCGGCTCGCGCTGGCGCAGCGCAAAGCCCGCCAAAGCAGTCTCGGTCTATCGCGAGATTGTGTTACTGTAGAGCAGACCTGTTACAGACCCTTGTACTCTCCTGACGTAAAAAATAAAAACCTAGCTAGCTATACACAATTACATTACTCTGAGGTACTTTTGCTAGAGGAGTTTTTTGTCCTGTGATAGGCTACCTGCGTCAGTGCCACGGACAGCTCCAAGTACGACATTCAGCTCTATGTCAATACAACCCAACTTGTGTCCTCAATAAGTTTATTAAAGCCGCTAGCAGATGTGGACAAATTAAGCTAGCTAGCTATACTTACCCATAATTGATGATTGTCGTAAGAGAATATAGGTCCTGATTCAAACATTTCCGCTATGAACGTCTCTATTAATAACCGCGCGCTCCTCGCGCTCGGTGGAGCGGGTAGAACGTGACGTTGACGCAACGCTAGGTGGAGCCATATAAATCATATAAGGACTGTTGCTAAGAATCTCCCTGGCCTCACAGTCTACAGGTATGCTAGATTTTAGATATATGATTGACTATGAGTATCACATGTGTGAACATTTAGAAATGTATTAAAGGCAAAAATAATAATATGGTCCCTTGCCTGGCGCTTTGGAGGGCCTCGCCAGCCAGGGTACACATTTTTATTTTATTTTTTTACCCTGCCTCACGCGAGGCCCTGTGCCACCGCCCCAGCTAGCCCCCCCTAAAAGCGGCCCTGACTACATAGCACACTAGACTATGGCTACATAGTACACTAGACTATGGCTACATAGTACACTATAGACTATGGATACATAGCACACTAGACTATGGCTACATAGTACACTAGACTATGGCTACATAGTACACTAGACTATGGCTACATAGTGCATTAGACTGGCTACATAGTACACTAGACTATGGCTACATAGCACACTAGACTATGGCTACATAGCACACTAGACTATGGCTACATAGTACACTAGACTATGGCTACATAGTACACTAGACTATGGCTACATAGTGCACTAGACTATGGCTACATAGTACACTAGACTATGGCTACATAGCACACTAGACTATGGCTACATAGCACACTAACCTATGGCTACATAGCACAATAGACTATGGCTACATAGTACACTAGACTATGGCTACATAGTACACTAGACTATGGCTACATAGTACACTAGACTATGGCTACATAGCACACTAGACTATGGCTACATAGTACACTAGACTATGGCTACATAGTGCACTAGACTATGGCTACGTAGTACACTAGACTATGGCTACATAGCACACTAGACTATGGCTACATAGCACACTAGACTATGGCTACATAGCACACTAGACTATGGCTACATAGCACACTAGACTATGGCTACATAGCACACTAGACTATGGCCACATAGTACACTAGACTATGGCTACATAGTACACTAGACTATGGCTACATAGAGCCCTCTCTCTCTGAAGTCACGTGATTTACAAGAAGCCTGCAGTTGCACTACCTGCTTGTGGCCAGCAGGGGGCAGCGCTGTTTACAGGCATTTTATTATAGCTGTCTAGCACTAGTATTATTCAAACTGTGAAGTTAGTTTCGTTTGTGATATTTCTCCTGCGTATTTCCTCTTCGTCCATTTTACATTCCGTGTCGAGTAGCAATAAACTATCCACCAAAGTAAGTGATATTGTGTGTAAGTGTGTGCATGTGTGTAGACTATAGGGTTGAAGTCAGTGATATTGTGTGTGTAAGTGTGTGTATGTGTGTAGGCTATAAGGTTGAAGTCAGTGATATTGTGTGTAAGTGTGTGTATGTGTGTAGGCTATAGGGTTGAAGTCAGTGATATTGTGTGTAAGTGTGTGTAGGCTATTGTTATTACATCATAGGTGTAACTCCATTTGCTGTGTTTGATATTGGATGTTGGTGTAAAATAATGAAGTGGAAAGGATGTGCGTGTTTTAAAGACACATTTGATCTAAAACAGTGTATATATATATATTTAAATAATGATAATATATTATCGATTTTTATATTGTTGTAATAAAAATCTGAATTAGATTAGATTAGATTCAACTTCATTGTCATTGCAGAGTACAAGGCCCAGACAACGCCCTCAGACCCCTGGCTGTGATCACCATTATGGGTAAGTTCTGTATACTGTCCAGTACTGGGTTAGGGTTATATAAGTTCTGTATACTGTCCAGTACTGGGTTAGAGTTATATAAGTTATGTATACTGTACAGTACATTTACGCCAGCGATATTCTAAGCAATACCATATTGACTTGTCAAGGCATCTGTTTTGGGTTCATACTTGTGGCACTTTTGCACAGGCCGTGTGTGTCTTCAAAACGGCCTATAAGTTCTACTGAAGGTCTTTATGGTCTTCTGATTATTTGAGTGTTGAGAATGAGTCATTCCTTATTCTTATCAAGGCCGCCTTGGCAGTCTGGTAGTTTCAGCCACAGGTTGTAGAATGTTTGTATTGACAGGCGTAGGTACAGGATCCGCGCGCGTCAGTTCCCCGCAGTCTGTCTACACACCACAAACGCGCCAGGTGCACGTAGAATATTGATAACTACATAATAAAGAATCTAGTTCCAATCGATCGACTTAACATACAGCCTACGTTTATCGATTCAGTTCAGGTGTGTTTGGTTTGTTTATTGTTTATTGTTTCTATCAATGGTGTTGACACATAACCGGTGCAAGGGCTGTTATGTGTCACAGTGGCATTGCTGTTCCAAACTGCATGTTACTCCCAACTTGATATGACAGCTGAGCCCCTGAACATATAACCTTCCCATGTCCATGTCCCTCAGTGTCCATATCTCTCATGCAGGCTTTACCACAGGTTTACTCTCCGTTACACATGACAACCCTGCATCCTAGTGAATATGTGTAGAGTAGTGAGTACGCAGGTTATTGGTTGTGTTGTTACTACAAGGGAATACAAGGTGTGCAGGTACTGTGATATGCAACCTGATAGATGAGTAGGTGTATACGTGAAAATCCCTGTAGGCCTAGATGTATATGCTCAGGTGTTGGTGATGACCTAGATGTATATGCTCAGGTGTTGGTGATGACCAGAATTCTTTCAAATTCCCACACATGTAGGCTACAATGAAATGCATAAGAATGAATTGTGACAGTGATAATAAATGAGTTGACCATGAAGGAGAGAGCTCACTACACTACTGGTCAGTCCATCTTTTTGTACAATGTCTCTTTATTTGCATATGTATAATCTGTACTGTCATTCATTATCATTTATATAGGCTAAGAAGTGAATCTGACCCTTTGACAAATCAGGATTACTCAGATTACTCAAACTTACATATTTCTGAAAATAGCAACGTACAATGATGTGTACAATGATGTGTACTCTATTTTCTCCTTAGGGCTTGTTTCTCATATTGTACTTCTTCTACTTATTCAACTCTTTAATTACAGAATCAGGCGTTGCTCATTTTCACTCATCATTGGCAGTTGTGATCATGACATTGATCCAAACTATTTTTGTACTATTTACTGTACACTAATCTGGGAGGAGGCTGCTGTTCCTGGTCGCTGTTCAGACTAATGTGAAGACACATGTGATCCTGGCTTCAGATTGGCTACAAAGTACACTAGACTATGGCTACATAGTACACTAGACTAGACTATGGCTAGTTTGGCTACATACTAGCACACTAGACTATGGCTACATAGCACACTAGACTATGGCTACATAGTACACTAGACTATGGCTACATAGTACACTAGACTATGGCTACATAGTACACTAGACTAGACTATGGCTAGTTTGGCTACATACTAGCACACTAGACTATGGCTACATAGCACACTAGACTATGGCTACATAGTACACTAGACTATGGCTACATAGTACACTAGACTATGGCTACATAGCACACTAGACTATGGCTACATAGCACACTAGACTATGGCTACATAGCACTGGCGGACTCAGGGGGGGCAGGGGGGGCGACCACACCTCCTGGTGCCCCCACGGTTGAAAAACGTCTCTCTTAAGTGCCCTTTTGAGTGGCAAAAATGCCCTTTTGAGTGGCGAAAATGAGAGGATGTGCCCTATTGGTGCCCCTCCAATGGTCTAAACTTGACCATGTGCCCCCCCACAGTTGAAAAACGTCACACTAAAGTGCCCTTTTGAGTGGCAAAATTAGAGGATGTGCCCTATTGGCTGCCTTTCCAATGGTCTAAACTTGACCATGTGCAGTGATGGGGTCCCATGTTGTGCAGTAGGTGCCCTTTTTTTCTTTTCGCCCCCCCTGCCCTTCAAACAGCCTGAGTCCACCACTGCTACATAGTACACTAGACTATGGCTACATAGTACACTAGACTATGGCTACATAGTACACTAGACTATGACTACATAGTACACTAGACTATGGCTACATAGTACACTAGACTATGGCTACATAGTACACTAGACTATGGCTACATAGTACACTAGACTATGGCTACATAGTGCACTAGACTATGGCTACATAGTGCACTAGACTATGGCTACATAGCACACTAGACTATGGCTACATAGAACACTAGACTATGGCTACATAGTACACTAGACTATGGCTATATATTACACTAGACTATGGCTACATAGTACACTAGACTATGGCTACATAGCACACTAGACTATGGCTACATAGTACACTAGACTATGGCTACATAGTACACTAGACTATGGCTACATAGCACACTAGACTATGGCTACATAGTACACTAGACTATGGCTACATAGTACACTAGACTATGGCTACATAGTACACTAGACTATGGCTACATAGCACACTAGACTATGGCTACATAGTACACTAGACTATGGCTACATAGCACACTAGACTATGGCTACATAGTACACTAGACTATGGCTACATAGTGCACTGGACTATGGCTACATAGTACAATAGACTATGGCTACATAGCACACTAGACTATGGCTACATAGTACACTAGACTATGGCTACATAGTACACTAGACTATGGCTACATAGTACACTAGACTATGGCTACATAGTACACTAGACTATGGCTACATAGCACACTAGACGTTGGCTGTAGATGGACATGAAACAGCAGGTTCAGATCTCTCCATGGCCAGGCCTGACTGAAGAGAACAATGCAGTGATGTAGTAGTGATGTAGCAGTGATGTAGCAGTGATGTAACAGTGATGTAGTAGTGATGTAGCAGTGATGTAGCAGTGATGTAGCAGTGATGTAGTAGTGATGTAGCAGTGATGTAGCAGTGATGTAACAGTGATGTAACAGTGATGTAGTAGTGATGTAGCAGTGATGTAACAGTGATGTAGCAGTGATGTAGCAGTGATGTAGCAGTGATGTAGTAGTGATGTAGCAGTGATGTAGCAGTGATGTAGCAGTGATGTAGCAGTGATGTAGCAGTGATGTAGCAGTGATGTAGCAGTGATGTAGTAGTGATGTAGCAGTGATGTAGTAGTGATGTAGCAGTGATGTAACAGTGATGTAACAGTGATGTAGCAGTGATGTAGCAGTGATGTAGCAGTGATGTAACAGTGATGTAGCAGTGATGTAGCATTGATGTAACAGTGATGTAGTAGTGATGTAGCAGTGATGTAGCAGTGATGTAGCAGTGATGTAACAGTGATGTAGTAGTGATGTAGCAGTGATGTAGCAGTGATGTAGCAGTGATGTAACAGTGATGTAGTAGTGATGTAGTAGTGATGTAGCAGTGATGTAGCAGTGATGTAACAGTGATGTAGCAGTGATGTAACAGTGATGTAGCAGTGATGTAGTAGTGATGTAGCAGTGATGTAGCAGTGATGTAACAGTGATGTAGCAGTGATGTAACAGTGATGTAACAGTGATGTAGTAGTGATGTAGCAGTGATGTAGCAGTGATGTAGCAGTGATGTAACAGTGATGTAGCAGTGATGTAACAGTGATGTAGCAGTGATGTAGCAGTGATGTAGCAGTGATGTAGCAGTAATGTAGCAGTGATGTAGCAGTGATGTAACAGTGATGTAGCAGTGATGTAGCAGTGATGTAGCAGTGATGTAACAGTGATGTAACAGTGATGTAGCAGTGATGTAACAGTGATGTAGTAGTGATGTAGTAGTGGTTTACTGTGTGAACAAGGAGAGGTCCTCTAGCCTAGGAAAGGTCTGAGCCTTGTGTGCTGTTGTCAACAGTGTTCTTTTATGATCAGAATGATGTCATGTTTATTGTGTGGTGCAGAAACGTCAATGGAACATCCAATCCAAGCACCCACTCTTATGGTGGCATCAGATTGTTGTTGTCTGTGAGCTGAACTGACTAGCCTGCCAGTCTGATTGAACATGACTCTAGATCTGTCTCCACTTGTGTGGTTCAGTGTCTTGTCCTAGTGTACATGACTCTAGATCTGTCTCCACTTGTGTGGTTCAGTGTCTGGTCCTAGTGTACATGACTCTAGATCTGTCTCCACTTGTGTGGTTCAGTGTCTGGTCCTAGTGTACATGACTCTAGATCTGTCTCCACTTGTGTGGTTCAGTGTCTGGTCCTAGTGTACATGACTCGAGATCTGTCTCCACTTGTGTGGTTCAGTGTCTTGTCCTAGTGTACATGACTCTAGATCTGTCTCCACTTGTGTGGTTCAGTGTCTTGTCCTAGTGTGTACAGGACTCTAGATCTGTCTCCACTTGTGTGGTTCAGTGTCTGGTCCTAGTGTGTACAGGTGTCATATTGAAGGGGGTGTATCTGATGGACTCTTGAACTGTGAGCAGAGTAACAGCCAGTCATGTGGGAGTTCATTACACCAGTAAAGCTTCTCTCTGTGAGAGAGAGAGAGAGAGAGAGAGAGAGAGAGAGAGAGAGAGAGAGAGAGAGAGAGAGAGAGAGAGGGAGAGGGAGAGAGAGAGATACAGAGAGAGATACAGAGAGAGAGAGAGAGAGAGAGAGAGAGATACAGAGAGAGAGAGTACTGTATGTGTGTCTTTATATTAAATTCACGTTGTGATTCTCAGGCTGATTCAGTCCTCTCCTGTGATCCGGGGAGTCAGATGTGTGGGACTGGCTGCCACTACATCATTTGACCATGGAGCCGTTGAGGTGAGAGGAGAGAGAGAATGAATGAATGAATGAATGAATGAATGAATTAATGAATGGTCTTTATTGTCATTAATACAGTACAGGTACCATACAACGAAATTTAGGAGGGGGGGCTCCCCTGGTGCTTGGAAAAAAATACTAAAAACAAGAAGGGAAAAGAGCTGGTTTACATAAATAAAGGCTATATACACTATCCACTATACTATACTACTATACTATACAAATAAAACACTGTGCTGTACTCTATGCTATGCTATAAATATCCTAACATTTCCTATCTCTGAACCTTATGTACACAAGGGTTGTCATATTGCACATAGTATTATTGCACATAGTATTATTGCACATTCATTTAAAGTGTCGCAGTTTGCAGGTTTGAAATGTTCACAGTTGTATTTCAATATTGCACTTATGATTACAATCTAGTAGCTGCCATCAAATTGTCTAGATTGTCCAGGGCCTAGAACCTAGGTCTTTGCTGTGTTCAGGGCCTGAATGGCCCTGGGGTAGAAGCTGAGCTTCAGTCTGTTTGTCCTTGCGAACATGGTCCTGAACCGCCTGCCTGAGGGCAGCCGAACAAAGTGTTCGTTCCCAGGGTGGGATGGGTCCCTGGAGATCTTGGAGGCCTTCCTGAGGCAGTGTGTGTTGTACAGCTCTTCCAGAGAGGGGAGGGGGGCGCCGGTGCTCTTCTGGGCCGATCTCACGACTCTCTGTAGCGCTTTCCTGTGGAGAACCACACGCAGATGCCGTAGGTGAGGATGCTCTCCACTGTGCAGCGGTAGAAGGTCACAAGCATCTCCTGTCTGAGGTGGTATTTCCTGAGGACTCTCAGGAAGTAGAGCCGCTGTTGTGCCTTCTTGATGATGGCTGCTGTGTTGGTCCTCCAGGACAGGTCATCCTGTATGTGCACCCCCAGGAATCGGAGAGTTGAGACTCTCTCCACCAGGGTTTCCGTTAGAAAAAAATTGTGCCGGTCAACGTGTCCGGGAAGATTTCAATTTACCGGACAAACGTGAGAAATTCCGGTCATCATATTAAAATATAATATAGCTGTTTGTCGCGGTGATTACTGTTGTGTAGCCTATACAGTATATTCCGTTTAATGTCTATTTCTCATCCGATACGATTAGATGCGAGCTATATAATATAGGCTTTCATGATTCGCATGCGCGCTATGCCATAATATTATGTCCAGGGCTGAACGCGCGCCACACTGGGAACTGAACAGACTGCATCGATCAATGAACGGACTCCACATTACGTTAACTGAAGTCTGTTAAATTGTTTGGGATTAATGTGAGTTTTCTATTTTCTCTTTCCAGTTTTACCCTTTTTTATCAATAAAACAACGTCATTTCTATAACCAGGTCTCGCTGGTTGGGAAGGCATTTAGTTCAGCTGCCTGTCAAATCATACTTACTCGGACTCGGGAGTATGACAATGAGGAGAACATAACTGTTTATTGAGAAACGATTGATAGGCAGGCTGGGATACGTATATAAAGAAATACCACAATGTTTAGATTTATAACATTTTATTGAAAAGTGCAAGAGGTTACATGTAGGCTTCTGGCGTGACACATAGGCTAGCCTAATTTCCGTTCATATGCCTTTTATCAGATAAAATAAAATAGAATAAAACTCTTTGAAAATAAATAGGCTTTAAATGAATTAACTGCTTTCAGTAGCTCAGTCAGTCCCACATACTGATGACATGCGATGCCATTTTTTGCCATGTGAAATGCAACTTGTAGCTGAGAGTGCAGCTTATTGTTAGCCGTTTCATTAGCCTGCTCACAGTGGCCTTTCATAGCGGTTTGCTGTTGCCTCAAACTGACCGCCGATATGTGATCACTGCACCGCCTGTGATCAGTGAGAGCCGACATTCTCATATTCGTTTCTCCTCTCGTGAATCCGTTATTCCTCCCCGATTTTTTGCACGGTGAGCAGAACATTTTTCCTTCCCCATCTAAACGCAGCCAGGGGAAATGTTCTTTCCATTCAACTCGGAACCCTCGAGACTTTCTGGCTGGAGGAGCCACTACCTCCATCTCTTCAGAGTCAGACTTCTCCTCAGACTCATTGTAGCTTGGTTTCATGAAGTCATTGTTAAGCTTACTTTGTCTTGCCATGTTTACCTCTCGCTCGTTGCACTTTGAGCTGCAACGTTTGCAGGTTAAAAGCAGGGTTGCCAGATGGGCCGGGTTATCGCCGAATGGCCTACTGGGTTTAGCGGTAATAGACTGGTTAGGCTGTAAAATCCCATCTGGCAACCCTGCCACCGCTGTTTCGCGGAGTCATCATCATGCCGGCGTCAAATCATATAATAATAAAAGAAATATATAGCCTATATATTCGTCTTTTTTAATATAGAAGGAATCAGAATGTGACAATTCAACTTTAGCGAATTGTATTCAAATTGTGCTTAGAGGGAATTATTTTCACTGGACATTATGACCGAAGAGGTTTCAATTTGTCGGACTTCAATAGATTTTACCGGACAAAGACCGGTAATTACCGGTTAACGGAAACCCTGCTCTCCACGCTCCCTCCATCGACGAGCAGGGGCTGGACCTCAGATTTTTTCCTCCTGAAGTCCAGGAAATCTGTGTGTGTGTGTGTGTGTGTTTTCTAACTCATAGAGTGAGTTATCTACATTTGTATTCCAGCTCAGATCAGCCAGGATGCAGCTCCTCTGAGCCCAGCTGTGTGTCCATGAAGAGAGATCAGGCCATGGACTCTTCTACAGGAGACTTTGACACAGAGCCACGGTAATATCATGTTCACCTAATAACCTCTACATGTAACATGCACTGGACAGAACAAGGTGTGTGTGTGTGTGTGTGTGTGTGTTGAGTCAAAAAAATTAAGGCCTGTCTTGTGTTACAGCACTGTCCAATCAGGATGCAGCTCTGCCCCCAGCTGTGTATCCATGAAGAGTGATCGGTCGATGCTTGATCCGTTCAATTTTCGTAAAGAAAACATTGACAGTGAACAAAGGTAATACAACAAATCATCACAACAGCTACATGTACAACGCATGTGGAAATGTGTGTGTGTGTGTGTGTGTGTGTATGTGTGGTGAGTCAAAGATTGAAGGCCTGTCTTTTGTTACAGCACTGTCCAATCAGGATGCAGCTCCTCTGCCCCCAGCTGTGTGTCCATGAAGAGTGATAGCTCAATGTACCTTCCGATACATTTTCATAAAGAAAACGTTGACAGTGAACAAAGGTAATATCACACGAGTCACAACCTCTAACATCCCTTTAATGCTGTAAAGAACCTGTGAAGGAATCCCTGCTGCCTCACCAGGCATGATTATAACCATCATTATTATTACATCTGTGATCTATGGATGGACAATCTGGTTACACTTCCACTTGTAATGATGTTTATGGAACAGAGCACACCTCTGAATGATACTAAGTGTTCTGAGCAACCAAAAGCAACAAGGAGAATATGACACAATGCCAACATTGAGACAAGGTGTTTTATTTCCACAGGAGCCAACCCAGATCAGAGGCAGAGATCCCCAGTGGTCCTGACCTGTCCTCTGTGTTGGAGGTGAGTCTTGTTTTACATTTGTAAAGCCACCATCTGTCAAATTAATTTCCAGTCAGAAGTATTGTCCAGCTGTTTGTAAGCTGTGAGGGTGGGTCTTGGCTAATGAGTTATCAGATTTTCAGTAGAATTAATCAGGGTCCATGAAATGGCTTCAAAGTGTAGGAACAAATAAAATGTTGTATTTATTTATGTAACCTTTATTTAACCAGTTAAGACCCATTGAGGTTAAAACCTCTTTTGCAAGGGTGACCTGACAAGAAGGCACACAGGGAAGTAGCAGTGTGTACATGAAATGTTACAACAATACAAATATACAGAAAAGACTAAATGTCAAGTTCCCAACACATAATGAAATACAAAACAACTGCTGCATAAAAAACATTGTTGTTGATCAGAGACTTAAAAACAGGCAAGGATACTAACTCCTCTAACTTCAGAATGTTTGAAGTGTGATCCAGGATGAAGGGCATTATGGGAAACATATACAGTATGTTCCCTGTCTCAGTTCTAGCCTGAGGAACAGACAAGGACAGCAGCGGGTGTGAATACTGTTCTAGTAACACTACTAGGACTGAGTGGCTGATCTAGTAAGGAACAGAGACACAGAGGGAGTTGCCCTGTCAATGCTTTCTACACAAAGGTGAACCGGTGCTTTAGCCTCCTGGTGGAGAGAGAGCTCCATTGCACCCTGGTAGACCATTCACAGTGATGAGTGATCTAGCATCATTAATGAATCTTAAAGCACCATGATATACTGTATCAAGAGCTGTTAAGGTCCTAGGGCTTCAGACAAGATCATTTCTAAATGACAAATTAAAAAAAAGTTGTTCCTAAAATAAAACCCCATTTCAACTTTAGTTTTTTGGTCTCTTTAGTTTCAAGTTTTTGTGCTATTTAAAATGTAGCTTTTCATCTGACCACATCCCAATGTACTTATAGGAGGGGACCCTAACAATATGCTGGTTTTCTAAAGATAAAACCTGCAAGTGACTCCATCTGCATACAGTTTGACTCCATGGGCCCTATTATGCACTTCATAAGTCTTAAGCAATAAGACGAGGCGGTAGATCTAAACTTAAGACGTGGAGGCGTGGTCAAGGCCACTTTGCTATTATGCGTGCGGTAGTGGGCGCCTAAAACCCGGCGCTAAGCAAAGAAATTAGTCATGGGTGTGTTTTGGGCGTCTTCTCAATCAACCCAATCAGCGTGCCAGGTGCCATTCCCTTTAAGAACCGGCTGCGTTGAGTCATTAGCGCTATGCTATTATGGAAGTCCTAAGAAGGAGGTCAGCGCGCTTCTCTGCCTCTCCCTTCTGAAATAAAGCATTTATACTGTGACCGTAATTGACGTCTTGCCGTGGAGCCACGTGCGTGTTCATGTGTGCCCACATGCATGCGCAAACCGCGGAGGCGCGCTCGTGTTTCAAAACGTGCATGAAGTCTAAACTTAAGAACTTTTCAAACCACTTCTTAGCGCTAGGAGCAAAGTCAGATCGCATAATAGCAGGGGCGCCTAGTGCACTTCATTAACATGAACACTCCCACAATGAGTAATATATGCACGGGAGTATTACGTCTTATGTGTGGGCGCCTATCGACACCAGCATAATAGCAGTAGCGCGTATGAAGCGCATAATAAGGGTGGCGGTAGGTCTTAACCTGGCGGTGCGTCTTAATTAAGACTTAAGACGGCAAGTTAAGAAGTGCATAATAGGGCCCCATATGACATATGTCATACAACAACAAGTACAATAGATTCTTTCCATTGAGTTGAGAAGCGGTTTTCATTTCTTCTTCAGTTGCCTGAAGAGGATGAGAGGCAGAGGGTGGAGGCCAGGAAGGAGGCTGGACAGATGCTGAGAGACATGAACCAGATGGAGCTCACTGTCACACTGGAGAGTAAGAGCTTCCTACTATCAGTATTATGTTATTATTATATGACTAGTTCTACTGAATATCAACCTTGTTGTGTAAATATAAGCTATTCTTCCTGTTTTTACTGACTATGATTGTGTGAGTACAAAACGGTTAAGGAGATACTTTTTTGTCATCATTTGTTCCCTCAGGGGACACTGTTGTGGAGTTCCAACTTAAACTAAAATCCAACCATAGGAGCAGGTGTCAGTGTGTGTTTGAGGGAATAGCTGAACAAGGCAACCAAAAACCTCTCAATGAGATCTTCACAGAGGTCTACATCATTCAGGGCGGAAGTGGAGAGGTCAATAATGAACATGAGGTCAGACAGATTCAGACAGCATCCAGAAGACCAGCTACAGAAGAGACACCAATCAAATGCAAAGACATCTTCAAACCCTCACCTGGACAAGACAGACCAATCAGAAATGTGTTAACCATTGGAGTCGCTGGCATTGGAAAGACAATCTCTGTGCAGAAGTCTATTTTGGACTGGGCTGAAGGAGAAGCCAATCAGGATGTCCAGTTCATATTTTCACTCCCTTTCAGAGAGTTGAATTTATGCATTGGCAAAAACTACAGTTTGTTGGAACTCCTCGATCACTTCTATGTGGAAACAAAAGAATCAGGAATCTCCAACTATGACAAATACAAAGTTGTGTTTGTCTTTGATGGTCTGGATGAGTGTCGACTTCCTCTAGACTTCCAGAACAACAAGAGATGTTGTGATGTCACAGAGTCAGCCTCAGTGGACGTGCTGCTGACAAACCTCATCAAGGGGAATCTGCTTCCCTCTGCTCTCCTCTGGATAACCTCCCGTCCTGCAGCAGCCAATCAGATTCCTCCTGAGTGTGTTGACCGGGTGACAGAGGTACGAGGGTTCAATGACCCACAGAAGGAGGAGTACTTCAGGAAGAGAATCAGTGATGAGAACATGGCCAACAAAATCATCTCACATGTTAAACAATCAAGGAGTCTCCACATCATGTGCCACATACCAGTGTTCTGTTGGGTCTCAGCCACTACTCTGGAGAGACTGTTGGGTGAAGCAAAGAGAAGAGAGATGCCCAAGACTCTGACACAGATGTACACACACTTCCTGTTGTTTCAGACCGTACAGAGGAATGTGAAGTATCCTGAAGACCATGACAGAGATTCACACTGGGACAAAGAGATCATTCTGTCACTGGGAAAACTGGCCTTCAAACAGCTGGAAAATGGACATCTGATCTTCTATGAGGAGGAACTGAGAGAGTGTGGAATTGACGTCGGAGAAGCAGTGTACTCAGGAGTGTGCACACAGATCTTTAGGGAGGAGAATGGACTGCACCAAGGGAAAGTGTACTGCTTCGTGCATCTGAGTGTTCAGGAGTTTCTTGCTGCTCTGTATGTGTTCCTCACATTCAGCGACAGCAATACCAATCTTATGAACACACCACCCACAATCAGAGAGACAGCAGCCATCAGCCTCCACAAGAGCGCAGTAGACAAGGCCTTGCAGAGTGAGAATGGACACCTGGACCTGTTCCTCCGCTTCCTCCTGGGCCTCTCACTGGAGTCCAATCAGAATCTCCTACAAGGCCTTCTGACACTGACAGGAAGCAGCTCACAGACCAATGAGGAAACAATTAAGTACATCAAGGTGAAGATCCAGGAGAATCCCTCTCCAGAGAGATGCACCAACCTGTTCCACTGTCTGAATGAGCTGAATGACCATTCTCTAGAGAAGGACGTCCAACGCTACCTGGGGTCATATCTCTCAGAGGCCAAACTCTCACCTGCACAGTGGTCAGCTCTGGTCTTTGTGTTGCTGACTGGTCAAAACGACTTGGATACATTTCCGCTCGGCCGTTACTCCAGATCAGATGAGTGTCTCCTGGGGCTACTGCCAGTGTTCAGAGCCTCACGAACAGCCATGTGAGTATCTCAATTGTTGGCTTTTGTTGTTTATGAATGTCTCTGTTGACTCTGCGTTGTGTTTAGTAACAGTTAAAATACATTTCTACAACCTTAGAAAAGACGAATAAAAAGCGAATTCTCCAATTAACGATCCAACACAGATATGCGGCGGCTTGACAGAAAAGGTGGTGTTTATTCAACAAGTTCAGATGTTTACAGTTTTACAGTAGGAGGGATTAAAATCCCCAAATGACTCCTGTCTGTTTGCTTGTCACCCTCACGCATATGAAAGAATCTGGCATTCAGACAACAACTTATAGAGTTCTCTACCAGTGGGAGTCATCATAACTTATCAGACACTAAAACTGCTAAACTATACAGAGGTCAACGGGGGACAGAGTTTATCAACATCATGAAAAACATTACCAACACACACCCTGTAATATGTTGCTCTAATGTAATATGGGATCTCATTCCAGGTTTTAGGGTGTGAAAACATGATCTCTGAGCGTAGTTGTTTTTGTAAGCTGGAACTGGGTTAAGTGCACGTGGAACTGATCTAGTGATGCGTTCCTGTCTTGGAAGAAGAGCAGGTCAAGACAAGGTCAAGGCCTGACCTCACTGATTACAATGTTTTATCAGTATTGTACTGTAGGCTACACTGAACTGTTATGGACTTACTGCATCATTTTATTGAATTCTTATTCAGGCTGCAGGAATGTAACCTCACAGAGAGATGCTGTGAAGCGCTGGCCTCAGCTCTCAGCTCAAACTCCTCCCACCTGAGAGAGCTTAAACTCAGTAAAAACAATCTACAAGACTCAGGAGTGAAGCTGCTCTCTGCTGGACTGGAGAGTCCACACTGCAAACTAGAGACACTGAGGTGAGTAGACATACTGGCTAATATACACTATTTCACCTTTAATACACATATTACATTTAGGATATCTAACAAAGGTTGAAATCAAATCAAAATCTTATGAATATAAACTCATAGTAATAAACAAGGACATATCCATTGTTAAAAGAGAGACAAGACCATATCCTTTTTAATACAATCATGTATTAAACATGTATCATGTATATATTTTGCAATCTTCTTTTAATGTAAAAGTAGGTTACTCTTAATGATCCACTACAGAACTTGAATTTTAGTGGAATGAATTGTTTACCTCAAACTGTTGCCTGAGTGTTGAGTGTATGGTCACATCAAACCAAAGTTGCACCCCAGAGGAGAAATCCTCCATCATGTAACTTGAACTGTTTTTCACTCCAACCTCCACCCAACACCCTCCACCCACCACCCTCCCCACCCTCCACCCTCCACCCACCACCCTCCACCCTCCACCCACCACCCTCCCCACCCTCCACCCTCCACCCTCCACCCACCACCCTCCACCCACCACCCTCCACCCTCCTCCACCCTCTACTCACCACCCTCCACCCACCAACCTCCACCCAACACCCTCCACCCACCACCCTCCACCCACCACCCTCCACCCAACACCCTCCACCCAACACCCTCCACCCACCACCCCCAGCCTCCACCCCCAATGACCTCACTGATTACAATGTTTTATCAGTATTGTAATTATTACTGTAGGCTACACTGAACTGTTATGGACTTACTGCATCATTTTATTGAATTCTTATTCAGGCTGGAGAGATGTGACCTCACAGAGAGATGCTGTGAAGCGCTGGCCTCAGCTCTCAGCTCAAACTCCTCCCACCTGAGAGAGCTGCACCTCAGTAACAACAATCTACAAGACTCAGGAGTGAAGCTGCTCTCTGCTGGACTGGAGAGTCCACACTGCAAACTGGAGACACTGTGGTGAGTATACATACTGGCTAATATACACTATTTCACTTTTAATCCACATATTTCATTTAGAATATCTAACAAAGGTTGAAATCAAATCAAAAAGTTATGAATATAAACTCATAGTAATAAACAAGGACATATCCATTGTTAAAAGAGAGACATTGAGGTAAAGGTCATAACCTTTTTAATACAATCATTTAGCAAACAGTGTAGGTTGTCAGGTTGTAAAAGTAGGTTACTCTTAATGATCCACTACAGAACTTGAATTTTAGTGGAATGAATTGTTTACCTCAAACTGTTGCCTGAGTGTTGAGTGTATGGTCACATCAAACCAAAGTTGCACCCCAGAGGAGAAATCCTCCATCATGTAACTTGAACTGTTTTTCACTCCAACCTCCACCCTCCACCCTCCATCCTCCACCCTCCACCCTCCACCTAACACCACCCACCATCCCCAGCCTCCACCCTCCACCCAACACCCTCCATCCTCCACCCTCCACCCTCCACCTAACACCACCCACCATCCCCAGCCTCCAGCCTCCTCCCAACACCCTCCACCCACCACCCTCCACCCACCACCCAACACCCTCCACCCACCACCCTCCCCACCCTCCACCCAACACCCACCACCCCCAGCCTCCACCCTCCACCCAACATCATTACAATGACCATTACAATCTTTTATCTGTGTTGTAATTATTACTGTAGGCTACACTGAACTGTTATGGACTTACTGCATCATGTTATTGAATTCTTATTCAGGCTGGAGAAATGTGACCTCACAGAGAGATGCTGTGAAGCGCTGGCCTCAGCTCTCAGCTCAAACTCCTCCCACCTGAGAGAGCTGCACCTCAGTAACAACAATCTACAAGACTCAGGAGTGAAGCTGCTCTCTGCTGGACTGGAGAGTCCACACTGCAAACTGGAGACACTGAGGTGAGTAGACATACTGGCTAATATACACTATTTCACTTTTAATACACATATTACATTTAGAATATCTAACAAAGGTTGAAATCAAATCAAAAAGTTATGAATATAAACTCATAGTAATAAACAAGGACATATCCATTGTTAAAAGAGAGACATTGAGGTAAAGGTCATAACCTTTTTAATACAATCATTTAGCAAACAGTGTAGGTTGTCAGGTTGTAAAAGTAGGTTACTCTTAATGATCCACTACAGAACTTGAATTTTAGTGGAATGAATTGTTTACCTCAAACTGTTGCCTGAGTGTTGAGTGTATGGTCACATCAAACCAAAGTTGCACCCCAGAGGAGAAATCCTCCATCATGTAACTTTAACTGTTTTTCACTCCAACCTCCACCCAACACCCTCCACCCTCCACCCTCCCCACCCTCCATCCTCCACCCTCCCCACAACACCCTCCACCCACCATCCCCAGCCTCCACCCAACACCCTCCATTCTCCACCCTCCACCCACCATCCCCAGCCTCCACCCAACACCCTCCACCCACCACCCTCCACCCACCACCCTCCATTCTCCACCCTCCATTCTCCACCCTCCACCCACCACCCTCCACCCTCCACCCACCACCCTCCACCCACCACCCTCCATTCTCCACCCTCCACCCACCACCCTCCATCCTCCACACTCCACCCCAGTCTCCCAACACCACTCCCAGTCTCCACCCAACACCAGCCTCCACCCACCATCCTCCACCCTTCACCCACCATCCCCAGCCTCCACCCAATCTTTTATCAGTATTGTAATTATTACTGTAGGCTACACTGAACTGTTATGGACTTACTGCATCATTTTATTGAATTCTTATTCAGGCTGGAGATATGTGACCTCACAGAGAGATGCTGTGAAGCGCTGGCCTCAGCTCTCAGCTCAAACTCCTCCCACCTGAGAGAGCTGCACCTCAGTAACAACAATCTACAAGACTCAGGAGTGAAGCTGCTCTCTGCTGGACTGGAGAGTCCACACTGCAAACTGGAGACACTGAGGTGAGTAGACATACTGGCTAATATACACTATTTCACTTTTACTACACATATTACATTTAGAATATCTAACAAAGGTTGAAATCAAATCAAAAAGTTATGAATATAAACTCATAGTAATAAACAAGGACATATCCATTGTTAAAAGAGAGACATTGAGGTAAAGGTCATAACCTTTTTAATACAATCATTTAGCAAACAGTGTAGGTTGTCAGGTTGTAAAAGTAGGTTACTCTTAATGATCCACTACAGAACTTGAATTTTAGTGAAATTAATTGTTTACCTCAAACTGTTGCCTGAGTGTTGAGTGTATGGTCACATCAAACCAAAGTTGCACCCCAGAGGAGAAACCCTCCATCATGTAACTTGAACTGTTTTTCACTCCAACCTCCACCCTCCATCCTCCACCTTCCCCACCCTCCACCTAACACCACCCACCATTCCCAGCCTCCACCCAACACCCTCCACCCAACACCCACCACCCAACACCCACCACCCTCCACCCAACACCCTCCACCCAACACCCTCCACCCAACACCCTCCACCCAACACCCACCACCCAACACCCTCCACCCTCCACCCTCCGCCCACCACGCTCCACCCTCCACCCAACACCCTCCACCCTCCACCCTCCGCCCACCACGCTCCACCCAACACCCTCCACCCTCCACCCTCCGCCCACCACGCTCCACCCTCCACCCAACACCCTCCACCCTCCACCCTCCGCCCACCACGCTCCACCCTCCACCCAACACCCTCCACCCTCCGCCCACCATCCCCAGCCTCCAGCCCAGGCGCGGATCTATGGGTGGGCCTGGGTGGGCCTAGGCCCGCCCAGATTGACAGCTGGCCCACCCAGTCAGATTCATAAAAATACACATTTCTTTATAATAAAATATTTTTTAAGTTTAATTTTCACTAACTAACTGTAATGTGAATAGTTTTGTCTTGGAAATGATTAAAAGTATGTATTAATACTAATAATATTCAACTTCCTCTCTTACGTTTACATTGCTTCCTCTTTTACGTTTACTCTGATTGTTCAGTGGGAAATTGCGCTCCTTCAGTAGAAATTGGTACGAGAAGTTCAAGTGGATGGAATATAGTAAAGAAAAAGACGCTATTTTTTGTAAAGTGTGTCGACATTTCCCAGAGGCGCACACGGAGTTCACTTTTATAAGAGATGGATACAAAAATTGGAAACGTCTCCGGCAGGCCTGTGACAAACACGAGTCTAGCAAGCCGCATGCTGTTGCCCTCACCAAGTTGGATGGGTACAGGCAAAGCCATGGACCCCAAAGCCGTGGGACAGTGTTAAATCAAATGCACGGTGATGCCGTTTCATTCATAGAGCGAAACCGGCAACATGTTAAAGTTGTGTTAGACATTGCTATGTTGTGTGCCAAGTTGGAAATTCCACTTAGAGGTCACAGAGAAACGGAAGAGGCGCTCAATAAAGGTAATTTCTTGGAGCTATTCAAGTTCATGTCAAAATATGATCCAGAAATTGAAAATAGACTGAAGGAACTGCCTCGAAATGCCACGCTCCTAAGCCATCACATTCAGGATGAGCTGCTTGAGGCTGCAGCCTCACTGCTAATTCGAAAGATAAAGTCTGAACTGCATGAGCAATCCACATATTATGCCATACTTGCGGATGAGTATAAAGATCTATCCAAGCGCGAGCTAGTTTGTATTCGATTCATTCATGGAGGGGTAATTAAAGAACGAGCAGTAGGCTCAGTGGACATTTTAAAACTTTAAAACTTTTTAAACTTTATTGTTAATTCTGTCAGACTTGGTCCTCCATAGTTGATGGTTATTGGTTAATTCATTGACTATTGCGTGCGCTTGAATGCCTTGCGTGTGTGTATTATAATAACTTGTTTGGCTGTCCGTTGCATTCTCTGGGTAGACAGGTACGGTACTTTATTTATTTTCCGTTCGTTTCATGGTCTGCATAGTGATCTCCTCCAGTCCCTGCGAATATTTTGCGTGTGTGCGTGCGTGTGCGTGTGTGTGCATGCGTGTTGGTCGTACCCAAATGTTTCGAGCACCCACGGGCAGAAACATAAATCGGCGCCTATGATCGCGAGCCCGGTTGTGTTCCATCCATCTGGCTGCTCATACATAGGTCTAAAACGTGCGGTGATGAGTTTCACTCAGGCCTACCCAGATTTTTCCAGGCCCACCCATCAGCCACTTTCTGTATCCGCCACTGCTCCAGCCACCACCCTCCATCCTCCACACTCCACCCCAGTCTCCCAACACCACCCCCAGTCTCCACCCTCCACCCTCCACCCAATCTTTTATCAGTATTGTAATTATTACTGTAGGCTACACTGAACTGTTATGGACTTACTGCATCATGTTATTGAATTATTATTCAGGCTGGAGAGATGTGACCTCACAGAGAGATGCTGTGAAGCGCTGGCCTCAGCTCTCAGCTCAAACTCCTCCCACCTGAGAGAGCTGCACCTCAGTAACAACAATCTACAAGACTCAGGAGTGAAGCTGCTCTCTGCTGGACTGGAGAGTCCACACTGCAAACTGGAGACACTGAGGTGAGTAGACATACTGGCTAATATACACTATTTCACTTTTAATACACATATTACATTTAGAATATCTAACAAAGGTTGAAATCAAATCAAAATCTTCTGGTGTGATAATACTGTAGTTCTGGTGTAGTAATACTGTAGTTCTGGTGTGGTAATACTGTAGTTCTGGTGTGAGCTCTCTGTCTTCTTCTTCTATTTGGATGCAGATATGGTGGTTGAAGTAAATGCAGCTCTCAAATGTGCTGCTACTTGTATTTTATTTAAATTCTGTTATCTTATATTTATTTGAGTTTTAATAAGTGAATGCTGTTCACTAATTATTCCTTTGTTGGTTGATGTTGTTATGTGTGACTGTCTGTCTTTGTGGACCCCAGGAAGAATAGTCTTCACTATGGTGATGACTGATGGGGATCCGTTTAAATAAACATGA
Source organism: Nansenia antarctica (assembly GCF_963989245.1). Taxonomy (NCBI): domain Eukaryota; kingdom Metazoa; phylum Chordata; class Actinopteri; order Argentiniformes; family Microstomatidae; genus Nansenia; species Nansenia antarctica. The sequence goes on from NC_137676.1 coordinate 59,093,293, forward strand.
CACAAAACTGGACCATAGCAGCTTCCCTCCTATGGATACTTTTTATAAATGGTCAAAATGCTTGATGATGAATGAAACATACAGACAGATATTATCACCAGAGGTACTTTACACAAGTTCAGTTTCAGTAACCAGTGAACACTTCAATTATCAAATGATCATGTTTTACTAGGCTCAGAGGATGTGGTCTTACAGTGGAGAGCTGTGATACATTGGCCTCCGCCATCAACTCAAACACCCACCTGAGAGACCTGGACCTGACAGACAATGACCCATTCTATCCTGCTGGAGTGGACAGACTCAGGTAAATACTGAATATATGGTTGTTGGGTTCTGTCTTGTTGGGTAACCTCTTCATCATGCAAATGTCATGTTTCTTTTCTGTGTTACAGCGAGGACCACAGTGGTGACTCATTGACATGTCGTCTCAGGAGATGTAAGTTTGGATGTTTGAGGACAAACATCAGGAGATATTATATTATATATTTTTACAGCATTCGCTCTCACAACTAGTTAATATTGCCAGGGCACTGAAATATGAAAAGCTAGCCATTATACCAAGACATAAGAGCAGCATTCACTCTCACTGAAATATGAAAAGCTAGCCATTATACCATGACATAAGAGCAGCATTCACTCTCTCACTGAAATATGAAAAGCTAGCCAGCAAGACATATTTTGTGTGAACTAACATTAACTTGAATGGTCTTCCTCATCAGATGCCTGTGAGCTCACACTGGACCCAAACACAGCACACAGACGCCTCTCTCTGTCTGAGGAGAACAGAAAGGTGACATGGGAGTGGGTGGAGCAGCCGTATCCTGATCACCCAGAGAGGTTTGACCACCAGCAACAGGTGCTGTGTAGAGAGGGTCTGACTGGCCGCTGTTACTGGGAGGTAGAGAGGAGTGGGTACCCTGGTATAGGAGTGGCTTATAAAGGAATCACCAGGAAAGGATGGGGTAAAGACTCTGAGCTGGGACACAATGACACATCCTGGAGCCTGGAGCGCTCAACTGGTTATTATTACATCATCAGGAACAATGATATTATAATCTGTCTACCTCCACCCTCCTCCAGCAGAGTAGGAGTGTATCTGGACTGGCCGGCCGGCACTCTGTCCTTCTACAGCGTCTCCTCTGACACACTGACCCTCCTGTTCACACTCACAACCACCTTCACTGAGCCCCTCTACCCAGGGTTTATGGTGGGGAGGGATGAAGACTCTGTGTCCCTGTGCAGAGTAGAGAAGTAGAGAAGCCTATAGAACATGAGGTCTGGACTGTGTCCCTGTGCAGAGTAGAGAAGCCCATAGGACAGTGAAACTGAAGTGGCGCTCCCCTTTCTGGGGTTGTAAAATGACTCAATCAGATAGAAACACTTAGACATGATTATGGAACCTTTTTCCTTTTTTTAATGTTTTATTTTGTGTTCGATATTTTCAGGATTGTTGTGATTCCACATAGATAAGAGCAACGCATCCGGGTACTTTCCCCTCCTGTAATGTCCACGGCCCTTTTTGGGTGCTAGAAGAGTTAGAAGTTTGACTGGCGGTCAATGTACACTTTACCAGGCTGCCCTCGAAAAGGCGGTTCAGGACCCTGGCCGCTAAGACAAACAGACTGAAGAACAGCTTCCACCACAGGGCCGTCCAGGCCCTGAACACAGCAAAGACCTAAGTTCTGGGACCTGGACAGTCTGGACGGATTGTATGGCAGCTGCTGGACTGAAAAAATCAGGTGTAGTGCCGAGGCACAAACATGTACATTTCAAGCCTGCAAACTGTGACACTTTAAATAACGTGAAACAATACTATTGTGCAATATGACAACCCTAGTCGTCTATCTGTACAGTATAGTACAGTGGATTGTGTACATAGCCTTTATTTATGTAAACCAGCTCCTTCCCTTCTTGTGATTTTTTTTTTTAAAGTGTTTTTTTTTCTCCCTTTCCTAACACCAGGGGAGCCACCTCTCCTAAATTTCGTTGTTTGGTACCTGTACTGTAGCAATGACAATAAAGTCCATTCATTCATTCATTCAATGGGAATTTCTGGTCTTTGCCACTTTAATCCGATAAAATAAAAAAAACTTAGTGCTTTTTAGATAGGATTAGATTAGGAGCCCAAATCCGATGGCCAGTTAGGCAAACTATTATATAGTGTTGTTTCCGATCAATGATCGACGTCGTTATATGGAGAAAAGTAATGAAATAGGCAATGTGTGTCCTTTCAGTCTGTCTCCAGAGCAGTCATACGTCATCTCCCTGTCATCAGAACGATCATGTCCCCTGTTGGGTGATAGAAGTGTAGAAGTTTCACTGGCAGTCAATATATATACGTATATATATAAAGACGTTATAGCTAGCTAGCTACAAGTTATCATCAAAATAATGAACAGCAAGCTAGATCCAAAACTAGGGCCGGTGGAGGAGGGCAAGTGTCACATTGGACAGACTACCAAAACAGAAATATTAAATCTTAACGACAGCAAAAGTGAAAGATGTCAGAAATATATTACCTGGAGATTCAATAAGGTAGTTGTATATGTCAGGATATGGGTTAGGGTTATATGACACCTCAGGCCTTTGGGTCGGGTGGTTCATCCACATGGATGGAGGCAGACTGAAAGGACACACATTGCCTATTTCATTAATTTTCTCCATATAACGACGTCGATCATTGATTGGCAACAACACTATATAATTGTTTGCCTGACTGGCCATCGGATTTCAGATCCTAATATCTAAAAAGCACTACGGTTTTCTTATTTTATCGGATTAAAGCAGCAAAGACCACACATTTCCATTGACCGCCAGTCAAACTTCTACACTTCTATCACCCAAAAAGGGTTGTGATCGTTCTGATGACAGGGAAATGACGCGCAATTGCTCTTATGAATTGGACACATATACATGTTTACCTTCAGTTGCTTAAGTTGCTTGAGAAATTAAACAATGATGATATTAGTGAGGAATCTTAATTATGTATGAGTGTAACTTATCATAGTCAATTATTGATAAACAATGTTTTGGCCCTTATGTGATATTGTACCTGTTATATTGTACCTGTCATATTGTATCTGTCATATTGTACCTGTCATATTGTATTTCTAATGCACATCTTGGGTATCTAGAGTACAGTACATGTAATAATGACCAGGTAATGCAGGTATGGTACGCTGACCGATGTCTTTTGACTTTCCAATGATATATGTTTTGATAGTATTTTGTGTTAATTTAATTAGTATCGTTGAAATACAATCATGACAGTGTAGTGGTTTTATATCATATTATACTGGGAAATGTAAGTCTCTGTAGAGTGGGGGCGAAATCTAGCACCCAAAGGAAGGCCCATTTCCTTCCTGTAAGGTGTGAGCCAAGATCTGTGGCGCAGTGAACAATTCTGACTATAGACAGGGCCCACAACTTATGTAATCACAGATTTGTATAATATGATTGGTTCCCAGGAATAGTGACCTCATGACCAAGGACAGTTCTATAAATATGGGTCCCACCATTGTTGGGGGCTTTTTGCTTCCTGCTTGCTTCTCGCTGCTGCGTTCATGTAAACATTGGCTTAATAAAAGGCCTCTTTGGAGACAATTGATCTAAGCTCTTTGTGCTTTGTAAGTTCTACTAAATCTATTAAGAATCAATTATATCCACAACAACAGCCTGGATGAATTATGTGAGGAATAGCATATGAGTTGCTGTTTCAATTTGGAAAGGACAAATGATTGTCTAAATTTAGAACAAACCATGTCCTCATTGAAACTTGATCAAAATGATTTCAGACATGGGTTAGGGTTAACATCCTGTGTCAGTAATTTATATATTTACAATTCATGGCTATGCAATTTATGTTTATAATTCATAGTTAATAATAATATAATGATATATATATTATATTATATATATTATATCCATAACATAATTCATTCATCGTAGTTAAATAAACACCCTTAAACTGCAGCTACTACGGACTCATGGTCGTTCCTTGGACTCAGGTGGACAGATCTCCCTGCACTAGCTGTTTGTTGTTTGATAGTCGCATCACAGTGACGACGATACACAAGTGCAGACCTGCGGCGAGCCTAATGATCATAATAATAATGACCATAATGATGAATATAGATTTAAGATGAATCACAACCACAATAGGAACCATTAGACCACCATTAGTGCTAGATCCTTCTCTGCCAGCACCAATCCAAATCTTCTTATCTATTCTCAATACAATAACTAAGGTTTGCAATTCTCAGATTCGGCTCAACACATCAACAAACACTTAATAATATTATTGTTAACATAGCTAAACACACATTTACTGGACATTCACTCGTAAGCACATTATTACTGATTACAAGCTAACATTAACAAGTTAAGCATCCTAGCTCCTTGCTTGCTACAGCATGGCTAACTTGTTGGCTAGTATGACGCCATTAGGCTAGCAACGTATTTCTTAACATTTAGGAAAATATGGTATGTTGGTACTTTAAAAAACGTACATCTTTTGCAAATACATACTTTGCTGGTAATTGTTTTATAGAGTTCTGAATTGCGCAGAGACATTTTGTTACTTACCCAGCATGGACTGCTGTACAGCCTCCCTTGTGGGAGGAGGGCGAACAGTCCGTGACTGGGGTGAGAGGTGTCTTCAATGATGCCGTTTTATCTAACAGGGAAATCAAACCACAGGGAGAAAGAGAGTTCTGTTCTATTTTGAGAGAGAGAGAGAGAGAGAGAGAGAGAGAGAGAGAGAGAGAGAGAGAGAGAGGGGGGGAGAGGGAGAGAGAGAGAGAGAGGGAGAGAGAGGGAGAGGGAGAGAGGGAGAGAGAGACAGAGGGAGAGAGAGGGAGAGAGAGACAGAGAGAGAGAGACAGAGGGAGAGAGAGACAGAGAGAGAGAGAGAGAGAGAGAGAGATTGTTTCTGGACAAACTGGTTCATCAGGAAAGATAGTTTTTAGACATTTTAGTAGACGCCTTTCAATCATCATAACAAAAACAAATCTATGCTAGCACCAGGGGCCATTGGCAGTCACAATGCTAGAAGGAAGAATTATTATTATTTATTGTTTTATTATTATTATTTACAGTAGAGAAACTGTAGAGGGGATGAAGACATCTTTAGGAGGGACAGTCAAGAGCCTAAATAGATGGGTCTTCTTCATCAGAAGGTGGTTGTAACAATGTAATTCTCACTTGGATTTACTATTTATAATTTACACATGAACACGTATGAACTGAGCGTAAGCTGACAGATGTAAGAGGTAGTACTTAGTAATTAATGGACAAACAGATTCATACAAGGAAGAATAATGTCAGACAGGGAGACAAACAGATAGAGACATTGTAAATAACCCTTGTTAGCTTCAGGAGAGAGAGAGATACAGTATCAGCCGGCTTTCATGTCCCTTTCCTCCCTCTGTTCAGCCCCATAATAGTTTCTGACTTCACAGTTTTTTTAAATTCTGGTCTCATTTAACGTGCTGTGTTTTCATTGTTCAGGTTTATAGCAAGAGGTCTTTAGAGGAGAGAAGAGAGAGGAGAGGACCCCTGCCTCTAAAATGGGTCTCTGGGGAGAGAGAGGAGGGGACCACTGCTTCTAAAATGAGTCTTTCTGGGGAGAGAGAGGAGGGGACCACTGCTTCTAAAATGAGTCTCTCTGGGGAGAGAGAGGAGGGGACCACTGCTTCTAAAATGAGTCTCTCTGGGGAGAGAGAGGAGGGGACCACTGCCTCTAAAATGAGTCTCTCTGGGGAGGTTGAAGCCATGGGGTAAGAGAAGAGTCTCTGGAGGACATTTACCATGAAGATGATGATGATGATGATAGATACTTCATTTATAACCATATTGATGTTAGACATAGATATAGATAGATGTACATATACTGTAGTTCAATGCATACTGTAGCAACAGATAGTGTTGCATCATTCACATGTCCACAGAGGAGGAGAGTGGATTCTGGAGGGAGATGGCCACTAAAAACCTTAACTAATAACATAGTTACAATGGCCTAAAACAACACTGGGTTTTCAATCATACCACAGTTAGTATACAGTATTCTGAATACCCCTTTAATGACAGTCCAAAAGGCTTTTCATTTCTTCTACAGAGTGGCTATAGAAGTAAAGCTGATGTTGTGGTTTTGACAGGGTCCAGCAGGAGAGACCGGCCTCACCTGTACCCAGCTGTGTGTCCATGAAGAGTGACGGGTCTATGAGACATCCAATAGAATTCAGCGAAACACCACCTCATTCTGGTCAAAGGTTAGTTTGATGTTTATTCCTTGTAGTCAAAATCCTGATGACACACACTCATATGAACACATGACTTTCATTATCTTCTGTTAAACATGTGAGAATGTTGGTGTCTTTGTGTTTCACAGGGTCCAGCAGGAGAGACCAGCTTCACCTGTATCCAGCTGTGTGTCCATGAAGAGTGACGGGTCTATGAGACATCCAATAGAATTCACACAAGGAAATGTCACTACTAAACCAGGGTAGGTTTAACATGGGGGATGTGATGAACTAACTAACTAAAAGTCCTCAAGTAGGGCACGGTCATTTTTCAGTTTTTTCCACATTATGAAAGTGAAGGTTGTTTTTTGATTGCTTTCAGATCATGTGACATACATTGAAATCTGAAAATAGTTGAAGAAAATATGAATGTTGGTACACCTCAAACCAAATACCAAAGAAACTTGCTCTGAAATGAAATATAACAGCTGCTGGTTACCTAGCAGCTAAAAAGGAACATTGCTAGGAATATCTAACTGCATGTTTAGCGACTCACAACATGCTGATAGAACATCAACATGCTAAAAACACATAACTACATATAATTAGATGATCACACAGTCCTTCGCTTTGTCACATATGCTTCATAGAAGAGAAGGTACAGTATTCTAATTGGGAAACTGGGCCTCATTCACAGTTCTCTGGAGAAAGACATCTACTTATTTATTAGTTTGACCTATCCCCAGTGACCAGGTGGAGAGACCAGAGTCAGAGATTCCCAGTGGTCAGTTTGTCCAGAGTCAAAGTGAACTGGCCTCCATATTCAGGGTGAGCTAAATAGAAAGTAGAACATGGAAAATGGCCACCTGTGTCTTTCCTTGGTTTTGGCATTTTTTTATGATATTATACAGAGTCTCAAATCTCTCCTGGTAAATATATTAAATATTTTGAGTGGGACAAAATTCAACAAAGGACAGTTTTTCACTCTCCCTCCACACTTGTTTCAATTGCATGCCAAAATCAGGTGTTGCCCTTTTTGTATTTAGTCTCTCTACTGGTAAAGGTTTATCCATTATTGTCTATCTCACTCCTCCTGTTTTTTTTCTATGTTTCAGTTGCTTGAAGACAATGTCATCACTTTAGTGAGAAATCAGCTGAAGAGGTTCAGGAGCCTTATTTCTCAAGACTACCCAGAGTGCTTTGAGAGTCAGGGGGAGGAAGAGGAAGTGGTGGATGATGAAGAAGAAGAGAAGCAGGAGAGCAGTGCCAGAGAGGGGGCTCTGAAGATCACACTGCATGTCCTGAGGAACATGAACCAGAAGGAGCTCGCTGACACACTGGAGAAAAGTAAGTGACCTCATTTTAATATAAAGTTTCACAGAGAAGTGTTACTGGGATGAAATATTATTGGACATTTTATTGGAAATATTATTGGAAATATAAACACCACTAACTGTAATTACTATGTCCATATCGCTATGTGGTCGCTCTTTATATTATGCTGCATCTATAACTTAGTATCTCTGTAATTACTCCAGTAACAAGATTGGTTGTTTCTGTGTAATTGCATAGTAACAGGGTTAGACAGTTTCCTATAATTACAGATGGAATAAAGACTATTCTTTCCTACATGTGTAGTAATATATATTTCAACGACAGGACATACTGTGTAATTAATTACTATTATAATAACTTAATTAAAACAACATGTAATTACAGTTACTGCAGGTATTGGGTCAACTTAATGTAAAGTGTACCACGAATATTGTGCTTATTGTTTTGTCATTCAGATGAACTTGCTGTGGTGTGCCAACATGAACTCAAGTCCACCCTGAAGAAGAAGTTTCAGTGTGTGTTTGAGGGAATAGCTGAGCAAGGCAAGCCAATACGTCTTGATAAGGTCTACACAGAGGTCTACATCACAGAGGGTGGAAGTGGAGAGGTCATTAAGGAACATGAGGTCCGACAGATTGAGACAGCATCCAGAAGACCAGCAATGCAGAGGACACCAATCAAATGCAACCACATCTTCAAGCCTTTACCTGGACAAGACAAACCAATCAGAAATGTGCTGACAAACGGAGTCGCTGGCATTGGAAAAACAATCTCCACTCAGAGGTTCATTATGGACTGGGCTGACGGAAAAGCCAATCAGGAAGTCCAGTTCATATTTCCACTTCCTTTTCGGGAGCTGAATTTAATGAGAGAGAAGACACGTAGTTTGAAGGAACTTCTTGGTCATTTCTTCATTGAAATGAAAGAATCAGGGATCTCCAACGTTGACAAGTATAAAGTTCTGTTCATCTTTGATGGTCTGGATGAGTGTCGACTTCCTCTAGACTTCCAGAACAACGAGACATGTTGTGATGTCACAGAGTCAACCTCAGTGGACGTGCTGCTGACAAACCTCATCAAGGGGAATCTGCTTCCCTCCGCTCTCCTCTGGATAACCTCCCGACCTGCAGCAACCAATCAGATCCCTCCTGAGTGTGTTGACCGGGTGACAGAGGTACAAGGGTTCAATGACCCACAGAAGGAAGAGTACTTCAGGAAGAGAATCAGTGATGAGAACCTGGCCAGCAGTATCAACACACACATGAAGTCATCAAGGAGCCTCCATATCATGTGCCACATACCAGTGTTCTGTTGGCTCTCAGCTGATGTTCTGGAGAGACTGTTGGGTGGAGCAGAGAGAGGAGAGATGCCCAAGACTCTGACACAGATGTACACACACTTCCTGGTGTTTCAGACCAAACAGAGGAATGTGAAGTACCTTGGAGTCCATGACAGAGATCCACACTGGGATAAAGAGCTAATTCTGTCACTGGGAAAACTGGCTTTCAAACAGCTGGAAAAGGGCAATCTGATCTTCTATGAGGAAGACCTGAGAGAGTGTGGCATTGACGTCAGAGAAGCCTCAGTGTACTCGGGAGTGTGCACTCAGATCTTCAGAGAGGAGTGTGGGCTGCACAACGTGTTCAGCTTTGTGCATCTGAGCATCCAGGAGTTTCTAGCTGCTTTATATGTGTTCCTCACATTCAACAACAGCAATAAGAATCCACTGGTCAAACAGAAATCTTCATCCAGGAAGCTATGGTCATCACTCACACGCAAACCTCTGGTCGACTTACACAAGAGTGCAGTGGACATGGCCTTACAGAGTGAGAATGGACACCTGGACTTGTTCCTGCGCTTCCTCCTTGGCCTCTCACTGGAGTCCAATCAGAATCTCCTACGAGGCCTTCTGACACAGACAGGAAGCAGCTCACAGACCAATGAGGAAACAGTCAAGTACATCAAGAAGATGATCTGGGAGAATCCCTCTCCAGAGAGGTGTATCAATCTGTTCCACTGTCTGAATGAGATGAATGACCATTCTCTAGTGGAGGAGATCCAAAGCTACCTGAGCTCAGGAAGTCTCTCAAAAGCCTCACTCTCACCTGCACAGTGGTCAGCTCTGGTCTTTGTGTTGCTGACTTCAGAAGAAGAGCTGGATGTGTTAGACCTGAAGAAATACTCCACATCAGAGGAGGGTCTTCTGAGGCTGCTGCCAGTGGTCACAGCCTCTAAGACGGCACTGTAAGTAGATGGACAGAATTACTCTAATTAAACGTAAATTAGGACGATTTCAGGGTTATGAAAATACATTGTAGAATAGTAATTAGTGAGTAGGCTGCTTGATGAAAAATACAAGAAAACAAACTCTTCATAACAAAGCCTAACAAACAATACTTTTGCAAAAAGTACAAACAAAATGATCTTTTGGTGATTTTGATCACTTAAAATAATGTAATGATTATCTAAACATTACTATTGTGTACTTGGTCAAACAACACATTCTTTGATTGCCTCCTTTTCATTCATACTTTGTTGACACACAAAAAAGCATAATGTATATCATAGTAATAGAAATGTAGTTATTGAGAACAAAATTAATTTAATGTTTATTGACACACAATTATGTGACTTGCTCCATCATTTTCAGTCGCTTTGTGTCTCAACTCCCAATAATGAGCGAGTAACACTGGTTTGGAGAAATCCATTCTTGACATTTACTCTATTTTTAACATAACGGCTATCGCATCCCACTCGCGGTACCCCGGACATTCACACTGCGTATCAAATGAATACTTTTTGTCTGACATAGCTAGCTGGCTGCAAAAAATGCAACTGGAAATAATAGAACACATCAAATGTAAATTTTTCTCTCAGTCAAAATGACTTAACTCTTTTTATAACTTCTATTTATTTCTCATTCAGGCTAAATGGATGTGACCTCACAGAGAGAAGCTGTGTAGTGTTGGCCTCAGCTCTCAGCTCAGACTCCTGCCACCTGAGAGAGCTGGACCTCAGTCATAATGATCTATATGACGGGGGGGTGAAGCTGCTCTCTGCTGGACTGGGGAGTCCACACTGTAAACTACAGACATTGAGGTGACTATTCTTGTTGTCAGACACATCATTCCAAAGTTTCTGTTACATTATCATTATATAGAATGAAATATACTTTCACAGAAAGGCTCAATGATTGAGACAATGTACATTATCTTCCAATCAATTACTAGTGTGTGTGTGTGTGTGTGTGTGTGTGTGTGTGTGTGTTTGTGTGTGTGTGTGTGTGTGTGTGTGTGTGTGTGTGTGTGTGTGTGTGTGTGTGTGTGTGTGTGTGTGTGTGTGTGTGTGTGTGTGCGTGCGTGCGTGTGTGTGGCAGAGGGGGCTTCTCTGTCTGCACTCTCTGAATATGTTTGCCCTCCTCAAATCCTGACCCTGGCCTTAGATCAAGCTCATGGGGCTACACAATACTGGACTAATAATAATAATAATAATAATAATAATAATAATAATAATAATAATAATAATAACCTTTATTTGTGTAGCACTTTCCTGCAAACATTGCAGCTCAAAGTGCTTTAATCATTACATAATAATAATTTGATCATTTAGTGATTTAAAAGCAATATTAAAAAGATGGGTTTTTTAGTCTTGACTTGAAAATATTTGCTGAGGTTGCATCCATAATGTAAACTGGCATTGCATTGGTTGTATAAAATGAGAATGCAGCCTCACCAAATCTCTTCTTTTGTACATGTGGTACACAGAGAAAGCCAGCGTCAGAAGACCTGAGAGATCTATTGGGCTGATATGCTAGCAAAAGGTATTTCAGATATTCTGGTGCTGTGCCAGTGAGAGCTTTATAAACAAACAGAAGGATCTTGAAATCTATTCTGAAGTTAACAGGATGTAAGCCAGTGTAGAGTCTCTAAAATAGGAGTTATGATCTCTTCTGCTTTTTTTGGTTAAAACACCTAACCCAATAGCTACCAAATACATTATACCAGACGTAGAAATCCAGTGACTACAAATGTATCCATAGTTGCTTGCTCCCCTGTTGAGAGCAACTACAACTCTCACTCATGAATTCTTGCACCACAGTTATCGTTTGGCTGCATGTATTTATTTGTATTCCTCATTCAGGCTGAATGGATGTGACCTCACAGAGAGATGCTGTGAAGCGTTGGCCTCAGCTCTCAGCTCAGACTCCTGCCACCTGAGAGAGCTGGACCTCAGTCATAATGATCTACGTGACGGGGGGGTGAAGCTGCTCTCTGCTGGACTGGGGAGTCCACACTGTAAACTACAGACACTGAGGTGACTATTCTTGTTGTCAGACACATCATTCCAAAGTTTCTGTTACATTATCATTATATGGAATGAAATATACTTTCACAGAAAGGCTCAATGATTGAGACAGATATTGTACATTATCTTCCAATCAATTACTATTCTGTATGTGTGTATGTGTGTGTGTGTGTGTGTGTGTGTGTGTGTGTGTGTGTGTGTGTGTGCGTGTGTGTGTGGCAGAGGGGGCTGCTCTGTCTGCACTCTCTGAATGTTTGCCCTCCTCAAATCCTGACCCACCTGGCCTTAGATCAAGCTCATGGGGCTACACAATACTGCACTACTACTACTACTACTACTACTACTACTACTACTACTACTACTACTACTACTACTACTACTACTAATAATAATAATAATAATAATAATAATAACCTTTATTTGTGTAGCACTTTCCTGCAAACATTGCAGCTCAAAGTGCTATAATCATTACATAATAATCATTTAATCATTTAGTGATTTAAAAGCAATATCAAAAAGATGGGTTTTTTAGTCTTGACTTGAAAATATTTGCTGAGGTTGCATCCCTAATGTAAACTGGCATTGCATTGGGTGTATAAAATGAGAATGCAGCCTCACCAAATCTCTTCTTTTGTACATGTGGTACACAGAGAAAGCCAGCGTCAGAAGACCTGAGAGATCTATTGGGCTGATATGCTAGCAAAAGGTCTTTCAGATATTCTGGTGCTGTGCCAGTGAGAGCTTTATAAACAAACAGAAGGATCTTGAAATCTATTCTGAACTTAACACGTAAGCCAGTGTAGAGTCTCTAAAATAGGAATTATATGATCTCTTCTGCTTGTTTTGGTTAAAACAACTAACCCAATAGCTACCAAATACATTGTACCAGATGTAAAAATCAAGTGACTACAAATGTATCGATAGTTGCTTGCTCCCCTGTTGAGAGCAACTATAACTCTCACTCATGAATTCTTGCACCACAGTGATCGTTTGGCTGCATGTATTTATTTGTATTCCTCATTCAGGCTGAATGGATGTCACCTCACAGAGAGATGCTGTGTAGTGTTGGCCTCAGCTCTCAGCTCAGACTCCTGCCACCTGAGAGAGCTGGACCTCAGTCATAATGATCTACGTGACAGGGGGATGAAGCTGCTCTCTGCTGGACTGGGGAGTCCACACTGTCAACTACAGACACTGAGGTGAGGTCTTTTGGGGTGTAGAAGCATTGCATGTAGGGCCATTAAAATGTACTAGTTTGAATGTTCTTCACTTAAATACAATGTGTCTAGCCTTTCAACTGCAGAATTAAGACGATTTAAAGCGGTAAAGATGTACATTAGAGAGGAACAATCAGATTCTTGATATCAGATGATGTGACACTATTTCCCCAGGTTGTCATTCTGTGGAGTCCCAGAGGAAGGCTGTGCTTCTCTGGCTTCAGCTCTGAGGTCTAACCCCTCCCACCTGAGAGAGCTGGATCTCAGCTACAATCACCCTGGAGACTCAGGACTGGCGCTGCTCTCTGCTCTACAGAAAGATCCACTCTGTCAACTACAGACACTCAGGTAAAGGCTGAATATGTGGCTGGAGGTATCAATGAGATTAATGCACAGTATCTATTTCCCACATGATTGTGAATGTGTCATCCAACCACTGTATGTTCTTGTGTGGTTGATACAGTGTGGACCATGGTGGAGAGTGCAGGCTCAAACCTGGGCTGATCAAATGTAAGTCTCCAACACTGTAGAGAACAGGACTGTGATATTACTCAAGAATCAGGGTACAGCAGAGTTCAAACAGAGCACCAGTATTGTATTCATATGTAAATCTAAAATATTAGTAAATGTGAATTAGTTGTATCCCTAGTAAAACATTTTAAATTAATAAGTAGTATTTTGTGAAAAAGATTATGTTAGCATATAATGCCCAGTTCACATCCATGCAACGCTATGCAACGGTACGCAACGGAACTCGCAGTCGCAAGGAATCGCCAGCGATTTGACATGTCAATTCTCAGCAGAACGTCCAGATTTTATGGAACGTCTGATATTTCTCTTCAGCCAATCAGGAAATAGCACAGACCAGCTTCATCTGTTGCCAAGAAGCGGAGTGGACCTTATTAATACGACCCGTTTCTGAGCCAAACAGGAATTAACATTTCATGGTAACGATGAGAGTGCAAACTCTTCTAATCGTGGCAACTATGTTAAGCTATTACATGCTTTTGCTGAGAAAGATGAAAAGTTAGCTAGACATTTGTAGACAGGTAGGCAAGACTCTTGAAACTCTCACCTATGTGTACCCCATCTGTCTCATCTGTCTCACCACCCGTCGGTCGCAAGTAGTTGCCAAGTTTTTTCTAACAACGGTTTAAACGTTCTAAAACTGACCCGTTGTGTTGCGTTGCATAGATGTGAACTGGGCTTAACAAGATCTCAATGTGAATATTGTAATTTATCCAATTATTGATTTGATGGTTATTTTGGCCCTCTCAATCAGATGCCTGTGAGCTCACACTGGACCCAAACACAGCACACAGCTGGCTCTCTCTGTCTGAGGACAACAGAGAGGTGACATGGGGGAGAGAGGAGCAGCCGTATCCTGATCACCCAGAGAGATTTGAGTACTTGAGACAGGTGCTGTGTAGAGAGGGTCTGACTGGGCGCTGCTACTGGGAGGTAGAGTGTAGGGGGCGTGGGCCTTTTATAGCAGTGACATATAAAGGAATCAGCAGGAGAGGAGAGGGTGGTGACTGTCGGTTGGGATACAATGACAAGTCCTGGAGTCTGTGGTGCTCTGACACCTCTGAGCGTTACTATGCCTGGCACAATAATAAGACAACTGACATACGTGTCCCCTCCTCTGACTCCAGCAGAGTAGGAGTGTATCTGGACTGGCCGGCCGGCATTCTGTCCTTCTACAGGGTCTCCTCTGACACACTGACCCTCCTGCACACATTCCACTCCACATTCACTGAGCCCCTCTACCCAGGGTTTTCTGTTTGGACCTATGGTTGTTCAGTGACCTTGTGTAAACTAGTCTAAGGGAGATCACACTGAACACCAAAGGCTCAAAGATGTTGGATCATAATGTGATGTCATGATGTCATTTTACACACATCAAGCTTCATACACTTCATACACCCTGGGTCATCCAGGGGAGAGGTCCCCAGTTTGAGCCCTGCTGGTTACATCAGTCCCACTCTGACACTAGAGGGCAGCAGTGTATGTACATAAGAGTTAGTCACATTGGGTATTTGAGCTATGATGCTGTATTACGTAGCTATGTGTCCTCTGTGTGTAGTGTCAGTCCCACTCTGACCACTAGAGGGCAGCAGTACAGGTCCTGTGAGATGGAGGAGTCTCTGACTGTAAACTCTTCAGGACTGTGTCAGTGTAGGTTTATACTCCTGCCTCAGATCCTGTCTGCAGAAGTTGATGACAACCATTTGGTTATTTGCTCATTGTGAAATATGTGGGAAAAGTGCAGTAGAATTTTTGTATATTCTTTTTTTGTATATTCTTTTATTACCTTTTTATTTTATTTCTGGAAATGCAACTGATCGTGAAACAATCCAGATGAATCATTATATTATCAGTCAGACTGGTGATGAACTCTGAGACCCAGAGTCTCTGACCCTGAGGAGAGAGAGTGGATGTGTATAAGAGTTGGTAAAGTTGTGTGTTTGAGTTCAGATGCTGTATTATGTAGCTATATGTAAGATAGCAGGGAGTGGATGTGAAGACAGCTCTCCTCCTCTGTCAATACAACATGTCCATGTTCTGGAATTCACTTTCCATATATTTCTGTACCTGTCTATCTATCCAATGTACATATTTTGCATATATTTATATATACAGATATTTTCCTGGGTGTCTGTGTGTCAGTGTAGCTCTTGTGAAGCCCTGCAAGTCCAAATGGACAGACAGCGAGATCTGGGACTGGTGGTCAGAGAGGATAGTGCCTCTGTGTTTTAGTTGTAATTATTACAATAACTGTGTCACCTTCTGCCTCCTCCTTCTCATTCTGACAGAGGCGCCGTAGTGGCAGCACTAGTCTACTAGCCTGAACTAGCCCTATAGTCAAGTTCCTTCATTTTAATATGATGATGATGATAATTACTGCATCAATATCAATAAAGTGTTTGTGAAACAAAGAACTGTGTGACCTCATGGTGACTCTACACATGTCTGAGAGGCATGTCTTGTTCTATGTGATGTATTTCTATCTGAACGCAGCCCTGTGCAGAACCATGGACAGCTCCTGATCAGCCCACCTGAAACCACTCAGCAATCACACAGCTGCAGGCAGTGGAGCCTTCAGACAGACAGGCTAGAACCAGCATGGAGCTGGAGTTTTACAGTAGAACAGTTATCATAGAAATAGACCTTGAACAACAACTTGACATGAAACATCTACGATGAGGAAGATGGATGGAGACCCAGAAGCCCTGGTTACACCTGGTAGGTATCCTGATTGATGTGTGTCAGAGAATTGGGGCAGTATTCAATGTCTTCACTATGACGTCACGCATGCAGAGTAGTGTGTCTATGGTTGTGTCGACCAGCAGACAACTGGTACTGTTGAACCCTGCATAGACCTTTCTGAGTGAGTCCCACATCATATCACCAATCAAATTATCATTCAATTTCAAATCTGGGGCTCATTTACTGCAGCATGAAAATAAACCATGCAGAATATAGAACCATGTCCATTCTGTTAATTCTGTTTCTATGCAGAACCATGTCCATGGTAGTTATTCTATGCAGGTACCTTAGGAACTGCATAATGGAGACTGCATAATGTGACTGTACACAAGTGACTGTACACACACATTGTAGAGAAGGAGAATCTTCCTGTGTATTGCACTTTTTTGTCTACAATGAAATTATTAATTCATGTTGCAAATTGTTTTAAATATGCAACTTTTGTTTCAGTTTGATACAACGATGGTTTAATCCGTTTTGTTTATTTGTTAATATGTTCATGGTTTAGCAGTTGTGTGTGTGTGTGTGTGTGTGTGCTTTTTAATAAAAGTGTGGAGTTCAATACATGTGTCAAAGTGTGTTTTAAAACAGTATAATGGTTACATTAACATCAACAGTGGAGCTTAGGGTTTGAGAACTCAACAGGGGCTGCATACTGATAAGATTTGAACTTCCCATGGTAAAATACACACTGTAAAATGTCATTTTTTTTCTTTAATGAAATGAATTATACATCATAAAAACATGTCGTTTTTTAAAACTTAAGAAATAAATGTTTTTCTTAACAGTAGTGTCCTCTGGTGGATTTTAACCCAGGCCTGAAAAGGTAATTTATTTTAAAAATGTGTTTGTTGGAGTATATACAGATTAGTATACCCCCCTCCCCATCATTCTAATTTGTCCTCTTGTGTGACCAGTGAGCTTGTTTATAGTAAATGATGTGATATGCAACAAACATTATTTCACATGTTAGTTAATGTGTTTGTTGTTTACTGGAAACCACTTGGACACAGTGTTGTAGAGCTGCTATACTTTCAGTCCTTGGTTTGGTCTTTGTCACAAGTTGATCAGAGGAACCTTTTCTATGTATTGCTCAATCCTTTAAAGGGACACTTCACTTTTTTAAACCTCATATTTTGTTATCTCCCTTGTTTTCTCATGCTGTGGAGACGAATGATGTTCAAAAGTGGTGATGTCCCTTTAACTTCAACAGAAGAAGCCATGACAGAGGTATCTTCTTCTTTCCCTCTGGCCAATCCATTACAAACTTAGCAGTTTGAGGCAGGATAGGACCTCCTTAAATTGTCAATGATGACGTGGTAGATGAAAAGTATTACATCCCAAATCTAATCTCCAACTAAGTTAGCGCCATTATCTTACCAGTACTTCCAAACATATACAAATGTGCAGGTACACACACACACACTCTCTTCCTACATTTTTGTCTGAAGGCCTATGTCTTTCTCAAGATGTGCCATTGGAATCCCCTCCATGATTCCGGTCTCCTTCTCTGGTTGCTACTGCAGTAAGCTAATATAGAAGCTTAGACCACAGAATCTACATCACATCAGGCTAGCTAGACCAGTCGAGCCATCACATGACACAGACACACACAATTTCACTCACATTACTCTTCCCTTCACTAGGAGGTCACTTCCCGTCAGTGGCTCATGTGCACTTGGTTCTTTCAATAGAAAAGGAGCTAACTCAATGAACAACCTTTATACAAAACGTACATATTATATTAAAGTCCTTTTGTTTGATGGTCACCAAGGGCCATTTTCAAAGTTAAAAGTCACAGGGTATTGCTAAGTAAAGTAGAGATACTGTACAGTACAGAAGGAAATTGCTTCCATTGTCCTTATTTGGCACACATCGCCACATCTCAAACGTTTCCTCGGATACCAATGTTTACATGTTTACACATTTCTTTCTGAATAAATGAATATACAAAAACCTATTTTATTATTTATTTTTTTATAACAAAGAAGGCAACACATACATTAAAGAAATCTAACAAACTAAACCGGTACCATCCAGCAATTTCACATCATTCATCTTTACAGCTGAATATAACTAGTTTGTCTGTGACTGGTCAATACGTTGTAACACAGTCCATTTTCTATTTCTGTGTGGCAGCGTCAATGCACATACATACAACCAGACAGACACACCCATTCCCAAACTTTCACTTTTATTAAAAGTCATAAAAGAGGGCACAACATTTACAAACAAGCATGGGACAGTTCAGTAGCTCTTTGTGGTCTCGTATGCGTCTGGGAAGGGGAGGGACATGTGGCCAGAGCCCATGACCAGGGGCAGGATGCCAGCGTTGGGTACCACGTTCCATGACAGGGTCAAGGTGATGTTCTTGTTTGCCCTGGGAGGAAAGAAATACTTAGTTAAAAAAAAAAAACTCACTCAAGCCCACACACACACTTCAGACCTAGAGTTTATAGTGGCTACATGTCAGGGTTTTTCCTGGCTAAAAATAAGGCTTAGGTGGAAGAAGTCTTCCATGGCTACTACGTATATAATGTAACAATAGTCTAGCAGCATCTGCTGGGATGACCGAATTGTAGCAATGAATGCATGGACTGTTCTTACATGGTTCTTACAAGATTTCTCCTAGAAGGCTTAGGTGGGGCGAGAAAAGCCTTAGGCGAGCCATCTAAGCCTTTTCAATGCAGAAAAAACCCTGGATGTGAACCAACCACACAATGTAACACATTGTGTAATTTCCCCTTTTCTTCCAGGAGGCTGATTCTGCCATCATGTCGAGGTTGTTTTAGAGTATTACGGTAAATTGTGTTATACTACCATCTGCTGTATATAAATAATACTGCATCACAATTCACAATTCATATGTAGCAGCTGCTGCTTACTCCTCAGTAGATAATCAAAATGACAGTGAGGTGACTGACGACCCGATACATTCCACATTAAAGTTGGTGGGTTGGGGGTAGGTGGGGCTTCTTACCGGAGACCGTTTCCATCATCAAAGAAGAAGTACTTGGACTTTGTGTCCCTCAGGTTTAGCTTGGTGCTTTCTCCTCTCAGGACAATCTTGTCCCACAGGACCACCTGGTTCAGGGCCTGGAATCAAACAAACATATGCAACACACCTATGCAGCCATTGTACCTGTGCAGATTATACACACCACACCTGAATTATTCTGAAGTGCTCCACTGCTTGCCACTGTAAAGTCCAAGACAAATTTCCACATTGTGTGAATAAAAACATGTTCTATTCTATCCTTGCAGTCATGTCTTTACCACCACTAACGTGCTGACAATCTTCTCTTGCATTTCATCAAGTAAAAAGTGCATGACCAAGTGGAGCCACTGTTAGGCCCAATCCCAATTCACCCCTAGCCCTTCGTTTTCACCCCTATGGCTCGATTTGCGCGTTCACGTTTAGGGCGAGGGCTGTCCCAATTCATATTTCATCGAGGGCTAGGGGTAAGGGGGAGGGCTAACTATTACTTCGTTTCGAGCGATTCCAGGACCACACTAGCTTCGAAGGGCTAGGGGAAATGTCATTTTAATTCTCTGTAATTACTTATTAATAAAGATTTGAAAAATTATGATAACCATCTTATTGTCTTAGTTTAATGTCATTACAATGCATTATAGACCTTTTATTTATAACACGCATAACCCAAAAATCGCTTTTATGTCGGTGCTGTGTCTAACGTTACAGTAACGCAACGCTGCATGACAGTCGAGCATTTCAGAGATGTACAGTCATAAATCAATTATTACCTGTGGCGTTTGACAGCGGATGATGGTACACATATGTAAAGTTATCTATCAAACGTTCGTCTGACTTGTACATGATGCGCATTTTGACCTATTTCCACCCGCAATCTAATCCGAGCAGTTGTTATTAGGTAATATTATTAATGGGTTGTATCATTCATTTCAATGCATTATAGACCTTTTCTTTATAACAAGCACAACAACAACAAAACGTTATCATGCCGATGTGCTGTGTGTCTAACGTTACAAGCTGATTTGTGCATGACAGCCGTGCATTGACATATTTCCATGTCTAATGGCATATGACACGCGAAATGTAACTACAGTTAAGGATACGCGTAAAGGATGATGATCTATCACCGTTCGACTCTACTGAGAAATGTTTCCGCTTATTTGTCATCTCTCCTTCACGGGCAAATGTGGCCGCGTCCCCAAGAGATCCTCTTTCTACGTTTTTGACCACCACTATGATGGATTGATTTTTGGATTCTAGACGACGAATTGTTCTGAGAAAGGCGCTTGGTAACGTGATTTTTGGACAACGCTTTATGACTACTGATGGACTGGTTGTTTTGGTTGGAGTCATTCATTGTCATTAAATTCATTGTCATTATTGCGATGTCCACAAAAAAGACATCGCTGACGGAAGAGACAAAAAAAGGAACGTCTAAACACTACAGTGTGTTGATAACAAACGAAAATAGATGCTTATAGCACACGCAACAGAAATAAACACAGCTGAAGAAGGCATTGCGAGATGTGAGAATTCGCCGGCAACACAACGCGTCACCCGTACCGCGTGATGACGTAGGCGCCGTGAAGGGCTGTCCCAATTCATAGGGCTTAGATTTCAAGGGGTAGGGCTTGTGACGTGTTCGAAGGCCTTGCCTTCGAATCGAGTGACACTCGAAAACGAGCCATAGGGGTAGAAAAGGGAATTGGGATTGGCCCTTATTGTCAAGAAAACAAGAAAGGGAGGATGCATGCTTGTGCTTGCTTACATTGCTTTTGGTTGCATACTCAGCAGACATGTAGAGGAAGAGCTGCTTGACGTTCCAGTCGAATATCGGCCTCAGATGTGAAGAGGGTTAAGGCAATCAACATAATTAATGACCAAATGATGATGATTCACTGATGATCCATTCAGCCAATAAAGTCATTAATGACCAAAAACAACATTTGATGTGGGGAATTATGGCTGCTTATCAAAAGCCACCAAAAAACAGGAAATTTAAAAAAATCTACCACAACCACCCATAACTTCACCTACAGTATGCACTTACATGGTTTCCAGCACACTCCTTTTACACCTGCTATAGTGCTGTATGTTGGTCTACTGTACAGTGTACTCACCACTGGGCAGGCTGGTTAGGATTCAACGCTTCTCTCAAACAGCAAATGCTGATCGCCAAATAAGAAATAGCACAGAGGTGCACAATTATAGCAACACGTCCTCATCATGCGAATGCATGCATTTGTTTACCTCCTGCATGCCAAAGCCTTAAGCCTAAGTTACCATGTAAGGCTGCCACGATTAGTCGACTAGTCACGACGACGTCGACTACCAAAATCGTCGCCGACATATTTGGTAATCGCATGTTTTTTGGGAGCTGAAATAAGCGGTTTTTTTTTTGGGCCTAGCACCAGGGGAGCCCCCCCTCCCAAATTTCGTTGTTTGGTACCTGTACTATATCAATGACAATAAAGACCATTCATTTCATTCGATAAGCATTCGTTTTTCTTCCCTGAAGCTGCCACTGGCTAGCGTCTCCCAGTGTCTTTGATGTACATGCGCAGTGTCGGTCATCCGGGGCACACGTGACTTCCCCGGAAAAACAAACAGAGAAATGTCTTCCTGTCCTCGTACCTCTAAAGTGTGGGAGCATTTCAACCACAACGTTGAAAAAAAGAATGTAAAATGTAACATTTGCAAAGCTGAACTCGCTTATCATGGCAGCACGTCTATGATGCGCGAGCATCTAAAAAGGAAGCACGTTGTCGCAGATGACGAGGAAGACGATGGCTCGTCTCGGTAAGCTAGTTAGCTTGTTATTGGCTAACGATATTGTTACGTTAAAAGCCTTCTTACATTATTTTACGTTGTCATCAAAGCGATACTTATCAAATAGCTAAAAATGTTGTCTTAACGTTACAGTGCTAAGAAGGCGCGTTCTACTATGAGATGAGTGAAGCAAAGCAAAACTTTTGTACTCTGTACAAGTATTTATTTTTGTTTTTGTATTCTTTTGGTTGCCTAGTGCCTAGCCTACCTCAATTTACTCAGCAGTTTGCAGTCTTTGCACCCTCTACTACTCGTTACATTACATTACATGCAAGTGATGCCAGAAATAAATCTGCAAAATTCATAAAAATATCTATTTTTGAGTGAACAATCATTTTAATTGTCTTTATTTTTAGTTAGCACATGCCTACAACAACAACTAACAACTTCAAGCTAAATTTAGAAGCTGATTTAGAAGATGATAGCTAAATAAGAGCGATTGAGTAATTGTGCGATAAGCTGTAATTTATGATCCGATTAGTCGACTAATCGTTAAAATAATCGGTGACTAGTCGACTATGAAAATAATCGTTTGTGGCAGCCCTATTACCATGACAACATTACCTGAAACCTTGACAATAACACAGGCCCCATTTCCTTCCCGTCTCACACATTTGTTTGATGAGCAGCGCAAGAGAAAGGATATCAGCCGAGAGGTCAAAGGTGATGAAGCCCAGATCACTTCTTTCCCTCGGTCCTGTGAAGTCATCCACGTTTTTCCTGTGGAATGGCAAAGGTAAGTACAAATTCTGTGTACCGTAGACATCTAGTGATACTACTTTAGTAGTAAAACAGCCCACAATTTCTGGATGTCCAGCATTACAACCTAGTGTTCCTTTTTTTGGTGTTGAAAATGAACGAATCTAAGCCCATGAAACCGTTTTGGCCTATTTTTTTTTTTTAATGCTCAGTTGGTTACTGAATGTGTAACGTCTCCAGCTGATAAGGTATGTTGACAACATTATGACAACAAAAGGAAGTTTGTCGCAGCACCTACAGTTCTAGTTCACCGTTATCTAGACAGCCCTGACGTGCTCTTCTCTGATTGGATAACGGGCAGGTGTGCTCTTCTCTGATTGGATAACGGGCAGGTGGCAGAGCAGCTGCTGGCGTCATGTATCTGAAGGTGTTTTAAAACTAGCCAGCAGAACGCGCCATGATGATGCCAAGTAATGGACAATCGCGCCCATTTGTTAACCTAGTTCATTTCTCCAACCTGGCTGTTTCCCATCATTGGGCATCTTTCGTTTCGGGCCTAATTGCACACAGACATGGCTAGCTCGCTAACTGTAGCCTATCTATATCAATTCATATGCAACTGTGCACATGTCAGAGCATGGAATCACACATATGACACACATGACATAACTATGTATCAATCATTGTCCTAACTTGACTCACAGCATCACTCTGGAGACGTGGATGTCCACCGGGACACTTCTGTCTTTGAACGCCGTGGTAACGAAACATCCGAACGTCAGCGCCGCCATGACGCTGAGCGAAAAGGCGAATAGGGAATTCGCCCTAGATAACACTGTGTTCATTCTGAAATATGTTTATATTCAAGTTGTATAAATTAGGAGGCAAAATATCTCCTTAGCTACAACACTCCTGTCTCGCCTCTATGGCAGGAAGTGTTAAAACAATGAACATAAGGAAGTGGATACTCTTCTTCGTTGTATTTCCTTACTCGATGGGAAATGTAATGGGCAACACTGCCCTCCTGTGGTAGGACACTGAATCACCATTTCATTTATTTTATGCAAGTTAATACAAAATAATATAGTTATTTTAATTCATATAGTTGTCAGTATCATTTCCGACCCCAAAGGCAGTAAAATCAATCATATCCATTGAACACTAGGGTCGATTCCAATCAGACAGACAGACCGACAGGGCAGTGAGATGGCTGAGGGCCTGTACAGCCAGCCTGTTGGAACCCAGTACGCCAAGGTCTACCTCTCCATATTTACCCTGTTTGGCTACAAGCTCTTCGTCAAGATCAGCCTGAACATTCTCACCCACTTCTACGTGGTCAAGGGAAACCACAGCTCAGTAGTTCCTCTGAAATGTAGCTCTCCCCCCCATCTCTCTCTCTCTCTCTCTCTCTCTCTCTCTCTCTCTCTCTCTCTCTCTGTTGTTTGAGCATATCCTTTACCAATCACCAATGTCTATTGGTCTATCTTTATTTTGTATTTGTATCTATTTTATTTTAGCCTATTATTCAATCAGTTGTTGTCTGAAATGATGTAACATCTGAATTCCCCCTCTGGGATCAATAAAGTACCTATCTATCTATCTATCTATCTATCTATCTGTCTGTCTGTCTGTCTATCTGTCTGTCTGTCTGTCTGTCTGTCTGTCAGATAGTCTGTCTGTCTGTCTGTCTGTCTGATAGTCTGTCTGATGTCTTGGACTGTCTGATCTTTATTAGTCCTTGGTCTATTAGTAACTTGGTAATCGTTTCAGCAGGAGATCCAAGGCTGATCCCTGCTGGTTCCAGGTATCTCTGGCAAGGAGAAGGTCAAATTAGGTGAATGTAATAGGGGTGGTTTGTAACCGTGATCATGATTGGTAGCCGTTCCTGAGACTTATACTCCCACATTTCACGTTGAGTCCACATGGAAGTCCTCTCTTGGTCTCTCAGACGACACCTGAAATGGCGGCCACATTTTGAATCAAATTCACAGTATTAAAGTCATGAGTTTGCAGGCTCTATTGTTCTATTCAAGTTTGCCCTTGAATAGGTCCCATAATGCAACACTCAGCTGACACCGTTAATCTCTTATCAAGACTGGGCACTCACCCACATCCATGATACTGTGTCACATGGCAACTCCACATGCACAGCATGTCAACATGGAATGCTGTGGCCTGAAAATAGTCACCTCCAGGAGAGGCACACAGCACACAGTCACTTATTCAAATACTACCTCTACCATCTACTACCACTGAGTGCAATACTCTGAAATGCTATTTCTATTATTTGTTATTATTACTACTACTATTGGATTGCTCAATTTGTCTCTTGTCTGATTTGTCTTTTTAAAACGTTTGCCACTTTACTTCTCCTGTCGCTGCAATGTCGAGGAACTTAAGTCTAATCATTTTATACTTGTAATCTTATACTTGTATAATGGGATGTAACAATAAACTTGAAACTTGAGAGATCAACATGGCACCAAAGAAATTCTTATACAGGGGACAAGATGAAAACCCCGTTATGAATCTATATATTCTATTGCATTTTCAACCATATCAATTTACACACAATGATACAGGCCCTTACACAATTGAAGGGTAGGCCTACTTAATGGATGAATCCAACCATGCAGACATAAATCCGTTGCAAACACAAAGGTTCCTAACTCTGACACTGGCGCAGCTGGACTAACGTCGCTCAAACCTGCCTGTGGTATAAATAGATCGATGCTGCCGTGTGTACCGTTATTTCCCCCCCCCCCCCCCCCCCCACACACACACACACCCGTGCGTGTCTACGCTATCGTCAACAACAAGCCGAGCAGCCAATGAGACAGCGGTATAGCCCAGCGGGGTATTCCATCAACATCGCTAAAGGAAAATCCAGGTTTAGTCTGAAAAGTCTCGCGAGAGTTCTTAAAAATATCTAGGCATATTCCGATAAGTCTCGCGAGAGTTATCAAAAATAAGCCAGGATTTTCCTTTAGCGACGTTGATGGAATACCCACCAGATCCCACTGCCCCACTGCTGCAGGACAGGAGAGCTATGACAGATGCGAACATGCCCGAAGTTCCATCCAAAGAGAGCGCGAGCTCTGGAAAGGCGCCGAGGAAAAGGACATCGGAGAACACAGAGAATCACACCGCTATAAAGAAATCCTGTTGGGGTATTTTAACTAGCCAAGGTCGGTATTATTACGCACTATCGTCTTTCCGCACACTGTGCTTGACTGTCACCGTGTAGATCTGGGCTGCTGTTCGTTTGTGTCAAGTTTAGTGGAGGCAGCCAGCAAGGGATTTAAATAGATATCATAGATTTGAGATAATAGGGGTGTAAACACAAACTTATATATCACATCTGGGCACATGCCTCTAGGTCGCGTAAATCGCAGTATTTGCGCATGATGTCTTCTAATGCAACGTCCAGGTTCATAATCATTTGTTAATGTAGGCTAGTAGACAGAGATACCAGGGGTTGAATTGTAAATATATATATATTTTCCCCATTTTATTGGCACAATAATGTCATTAATGGCATTGAGTATCCCAATAATTGTATTATTATCACTATTATTGAAATTAGTAATATATATATATATATGATTATGATTATGATTATAATAATAATAATAATTATAATCATACAATTATTATGGTTATGCTTATTGTTATTGTTGTTGTTGTTCTCCTTCTTCTTCTTCTTTTACGATTATCATTGTTATTATTATTATTATTATTATTATTATTATTATTATTATAGTAGTAGTAGTGGTTCTGTGACATGGAGTAGTAACTGAGGGTCTGCAGCAGCTGAAGCTGCCATGTGCTCTGCTCTCTGGTTCACATCTCAACAACAGACTGATCATCTCCTTTCACAGGACAGTAAGCGCTTGACCTTTGAGTAGAATTAAACCCCAGCTTTATAGACATGAACACTGATGTTAACACTGATTATACAGCATTCAAGCAGTAGTTTGGTCAGTAGGGTCACATTATGACAGTGACTGTGAGAGGAGGTGATTACTGTGTGACTTCTTGCGTGCCTTGAAGGTGATGTCATGCGGTATTTTTAACCTGACTTGGGTGAAAGGAAAGCGTCATTTGAGCTCAATGTGTCAATAAGGCATTCTGTGGTAAAAAATTACCGACAGTCAGTCAGATAAACGTTTCCAATATTACAACCATATTGAAAATATACACACGCTCACGATCTACAGACAGACTGGGTACAGTACCCTAGTTCCTTTCATCATGTACTTAGATTAGATTAGATTCAACTTTATAATTGTCATTGCAGAGTACAAGTACTAGACAACGAAATGCAGTAGGGCATTAGGGCAAAGGGGTTATGGGAGCCTGCAGAACCCCTGGGAGCAAAGCAGGAACAAACGTCACATGGCTCAGTGTAGGCCTCAAATATTCATGAGAGCTCTCATTTACCCCACTAGAATAGACACTCTGCCCTAGAGAGAGAAGAAAGCACATGACTGCTGTGGTACCAGGCAACCAGTTACACAGGGACAGGACTGTGGAGAGTGCTAACTTGGTTCCTGAAAGGAGAGAGGGAGAGAGAGAGAGGGAGAGAGAGAGAGGCACTGCTACTGTTGTGACATATTGCTAAGTCATGCTTCCTTAGACCTGTGGTTCTTCACAGAACCGTTGTCCTATAGGTGGTACTTTTAGTTTAGGTCGACAGTTTTCAGAATATGACTATATTTCTCTTATTGTCTTTTTTTTTCTTGATACAATATATAAGATGTAATATCAATATTGTAGGCATTTAATCTAAATAATTTATAAGATTTCTGCAAAAATGTCAGAATACTATATTAGGTGTGGCTCAGGCAATGCGTAGCAACCACAGGCAGTTTCATCAGACGTTCACATGAGCTTGAAAGCCGTGGAATGCCCTTCCAAAGATGGCTGCCTTGCTGCTGCATGTGTGAGTCCATTCACAACAAGGCCCACCACTCCTTACAGCAGTAGTAGCAGGTGACAGGCGTGCTCTTGCCCACAGGGTATGTCATATACGTACCAGTGGTTAGATGGCCCCTGGGGAGATGGAGACATGGGTACGTATAGAAGCCACACCGGAGGTACCAACTATGACAGGTGACAACTATGTGTTGTAGTGTGCTCTGAGGTGGGTGGTAGATGTTATTACTGTCTGGTTGTAGCTGCTAGTACATGGCAAGGCCAGATGGCAGCATGGTTGAGCTCCTGCTAAATATAGCGCCAGTGATAGACTGGGAGTGAAAACCTACCCAACGCTGTGTGACATGCTATGCTATGATATGCCATGGATTATGCGGGACCGCTGTTGTGATGTAGCGTTTTAGAAGGGAGGGGCTCTATCTCAGTCCATTTTATCGTGTGGTTGATTTAATAATTCGTTCATACTGGTCGTTGTGAAATTATAAATATGTTATATGTGAGTAGTAATGGCAATTGAATGCCCATTTGATGTGGTGGTGGAGGACATTATCACCATTACAAAGCAATTGATACTACAAATCAATGATCAATACTGCAATGATGTAGATATTTACAATCGTGATCCTCTTACTCTGGGGGTGAATTGTTATGTTCTCCAGCAACAATACTTGTTGCAACGGGGTCCATAAAAAATGGTGCTGGACTGAACAATGTATGATAAAAGCGTCAGCTGAATGGCATATATTATATATATATATACATATATATTATTGTATCCCCCTCACAGGGTCATGGGCAGACCGCTCTCCTCTCCATGAGGCAGCGTGTCAAGGCCGACTCCTGGCCCTCAGGACCCTGCTGTTGCAGGTGAGTCACAGAGGGGCGAGGCACTGTGGCGCAAAGGATTCTGGTAAACTGACTTTGTCACAGTGTTAGTGCAACAAGGTGGAAGTGCGGTACTGTTATGTTTCGTTTCGTCGCAGGGTTACAACGCAAACATCATCACCATTGATCATGTGACACCGCTGCACGAGGCGTGCCTCTCGGATCACGTGGCGTGTGCCAGGGCCCTCATAGCAGCTGGTGCCAATGTACGTACCTCTACCCACACACACACACACACACACACACACACACACACACACACACACACACACACACACACTCACATGCACCACACAGACACACATGCACGCACAAACACACACACACACTCACATGCACCACACGCGCACACACACGCGCACACACACACACACACACACGGCCGCACCACACATAAACGCACGCACTCCCAAACACAAATGCACGAGAGATGATTATTTGAGCAATTCATTAACGCTTTCCATGACTCCTTGATTGTGAGCCAGGAAGGAACTGCCTCATTATAACTGCACATCATGCAGATTACGCAGACCTATTGAACATGACAACATCCTGTTGATGTGTCCAGGTCAACGCCACCACCATAGACGGGCAGACGCCGCTGTACAACGCCTGCACGGCGGGCAGCGCCCCCTGCGCTGGGGTCCTCTTGGAGCACGGTGCCAAGCCCCAGTCAGAATTATGCCAACCTTCGCCCATTCACGAAGCCTCCAGCAAAGGTAGGAGTGCCACCTCAGGAATCACTGGTGATCAGAAGGTCAAAAAGGTTCAAATCCCACCTAGGAACACCACCACTAGTGTAGTGCCCTTGAGTAAGGCATTTAGCCCTAAGTTACTCCAGGGAGACTGTCCTTGTAATCTGCAATTGTAAATCGCTTTGGATAAAAAAAAGTTTGCTAAATGGTTAAAATTTAAAAAATGTAACTGAGTCTGTCCCAGTATTTCCAAAACACCTGATCAGAATAATCCAGATTATTTATGTTGTTGGAATCCAGGATCAGTTCGAGACTTCCCCTAGGCTACTCAGAGTCTGCCTGATAGAACCTGAGCCTGGATTGCAGAGAGGGTCATTCCGATCTGGATGAAAAGTTTTGAAATACTGGGTCCCAGGTTAGCAGTGCTTAAGACACAGTCATAACATGTTGGGTACCCAGCTTAGTCCTAGCCAGAGTAGCAACCACTCTAAATAACCATTTGGAACGTTATTGCTAATACACTGACTGTGTCATAGGTCTCCTGGGAGTGGATATGGGAACACTGTTAACATATTTTTCTGTGTAGGCCGAAGTGCTTGTGTGGAGGTGTTGATCACGTGGGGGGCCGATGTGGACTATGACATCCCCCACCTGGGGACGCCTCTCTACATGGCCTGCTCCTCCCGGGAGCTACAGTGTACCCGCAAGCTGCTAGACGGAGGTGAGTGACTCTCTCTACAGACGTGTGTGTGCCTGTGTGTGTTCCTGTGTGTGTGTGTGTGTGTGTGTGTGTGTGTGTGCAGGTGTGTGCAGGTGTGTGCAGGTGTGTTTAGGTAGAGTGACTTTCTCAGTGACTCACACAGTCGCTCTAACTTTAACTACCTCGCTTAACTGCATTTCGTTGTCTGGTACTTGTCCTCTGCAATGACAATAAAATTGAACCTAATCTAATCTAATCTAAACCGTTAGGTTGTTTCCTAGGTCGCCTGAAAGTATAATGGGAAAGTTTTGTTTATTTAGCACTCGCTTTAAAAAACAAAAACAAAAAACAAACACCTTATTTGTGGTCCTGGTCGCTGCTTCCCAGGGGCTAACGTCCAGAAGGGGAGGTTCCTGGAGACGCCGCTCCACGCCGCCGCCCAGAAGGACTGCCCAGAGATCATCTCAGTGCTGCTGGAGTACGGGGCGGACGTCAACGCCAAGAATGTGGAGCTGAAGCGGCCGGTGGAGTCGGCGCCACCTAATAGCTTAGCGGAGGGAACGCTACTGCTACACGAAGGTAACGCTACGCTGAAGAACATATACTGTAGATCTCCTCACTCAACTTAACCTAGGAAGATAGAGGATGAATAATTAGACGACAGAGAGATGTCAAATAGAGTAGTGGGTTGTCCAACTTGTGATGAAACGAGCAGTTAAATATTGTTTGCGCATAAAACGGGTAGTTTTAGCAATTCTAGCAATAGTTCACCACAATATCAAACCCACTTTAGGTGAAGTGTCCCTTTAAGACCTGAAGCTAATGATTTCCTCTCTCTCTCTCTCTCTCTCTCTCTCTCTCTCTCTCTCTCTCTCTCTCTCTCTCTCTCTCTCTCTCTCTCTCTCTCTGGGAATGGATGCAATCCCCCCAAATCTCTCTCTTTCTCTCTCCCTCGCTTGTTTGTTCCCCCTCTCTTTTCCTCTCTCTCTCGCCCACTCTCTCTCTCACCCACTCTGTCTCATTCTCTCACCCTCTCTCTCCCTAATTTTCTATCTCGCCCTTTCTCTCTCTCTCTCTCTCTCTCGCCCTCTCACCCCCCCCCCACAGCAACGCCGCGGCCGCTACTTCTGCAGTGTCGTCTCCGTATCAGAGAGTACATGGGTCGCCCACGACACCACCTCATCCCCCAGCTCCACCTCCCCACCCTCATCAAACGCTTCCTCCAGTACAGATAGGCCACAGCACTCTCTTTCTCTACAGTATCTCTTTCTCTCCATCCTTCTCTCTCTCGCTCTCTCTTGCGCTCTCTCTCCATCTCTCTCTCTTGCACTCTCTCTCTCTCTCCATCTCTCTCTTGCATTCTCTCTCTCTCCATCTCTCTCTTGCGCTCTCTCTCTCCATCCCACTCAGTCATCAAGTGCATTTATTAGTCTGATTATGCTGATTATTGTTTATAACCCAGAACCTCAAACGCTCACTGACATTTGATTCTGTACTTTAACTGATACTCTATTGCACTCACTCGGTGGTCCCAATGTAAACACTGGGTTGCTTTTATTACGTTGACCAAAATAATCTAAGTTTATACATTTGTAAGGAACAGGTGATTATCAACACTGCATTACTGTATTAAACGTCCTTAATAGAGTAGAAATTACAGCCTATCCCAGAAGTCGTCCTTTTAAACCAGTATGTCATTTGTGACAAATTATCTGACTAGTAATGTCCTTTAAGATCTGTGTAAATGTGTTGAAATGCATGTTCATGTGAGCCCAGTAGGCACTGTCAATTTTGTTATGCTTCAGTACTGTACATGAAAAAACCCACGTTAAGAGCCCCAATATGTATTGACCCAAATATAAATTATTTACATATAAATAAATATAAGAAATAAATAATGTTTTAGTCTAGTTTGCATCACTGCATTAATATAATTGTAAAAGTCCATATGGACAAGTGTAATATGAATCTAACTCAGAACAAAGTTAATACAATTGAAGATTGTATCTTAGAAATGTATCAGATGCAATAGGAAGAAGAGATTTCCTCCCATGTTCTGCAGGAGGTTATGGACTGCACTTATATCTCTATGCCGGATAATAGATCGGCTTTGCCAAACGAGGTGCATGATGATCAATATTATGTTTTTGTTGTCTCATCGTCTGATCAAATAAACAATGTTTAATCTCACATTGAACCTATTTTATTCAGATACTAATCAGTAATAACTTATTAAAGGTAACATAACAAATGTGCGTGTTTCACTCACAAATGTACAGTATTTTGCCAAAAATGCATCTCACATATTATGTTTCACAGAAATAAAATAAAAAATATTACAATATTTGGTTCTGTTCTTTTGTGTCTGTGGTTTGGGTGTTACCAGTATGGACATTGAATTTAGTTTTTTATGGACATTGTCTATCAGAATATAGAGTGGTCTATAAGAAGCTCAGTAAATGCTGGACACAGAAGAAACAGAAGCGCTAACGTTAAAATAAAGCTAAAGTGATATTATTTGGGAAACAAATATCACTGCCTCCCTTATTTCTTGGTATAAACTATTATATAGTAAGGTTAAATTAAAGAGTTTCTGATTGGCATTCCTCAATCTCTCAAGACCACAGAGGCAACACGCTGTACTGGATATCTACAGTCAATACATCCTTCAGTAAGTAAATCCAAATCCTTTACTTCTTGGCTGTCTTATAATCAGTTTAACCTAAACACAATTTACAGTATATCCTGCTTAAAAATGTAACATAATCATGACATCATTGTTAAGTGAAAAATCATTATGATATAAGAAATGACAGTATATTCTTCATATTTCACTATGGTGTTCTGTGAAGCACAATGGCAACATGGACTGTACAGTAGGCAGAAAAAAAAAACGATACATACATTCAGTTAGATCAAGAGAACTCTGTATCAACATTCACCTTGGTAGAAAAGTAGTATGAATACATTAATTCAAAATAATACACTTAACCCCAAAATGTGTTCTATATACTCTACTGTACATTGTCTGATAAATATTTGTTTTCTAAAGCATGATGCCTCTCTTCTATACATCAATAATGTACCTTCCAAGATGTTGTAATGATTAACTTTCTTAAGGCACAACCTTCGTCAGGTAAGAAATCATCAATTATCCACTTGCTTACGTAGAATTGTATATGTATCTTATAATCAAAATGATCCCTAACTCTCCTTGTGCCTTTGGTAATCATCCTTCTCATGTCACGGTACTTTATATGGTTTAGCATGTCACCATCCAGACTGCCTTACATTGATTGTTATAGTGACTTCCCTCACGGGAGGCTGGTGGAGGGAAAAACAGGTTCATTGTGATGCATGAAATGGAATGAGGAATGGTCTGAACCATGAGATTCTTTTCTCCACCAGCCTCCCCTGAATATTATTATTATTACTATTTATGATTATCGTTATGATTAACTTTCGATTGTTATTGTTATTATTATTACTGTAATTATTCTTATTCTTATTATTCTTATTAATAATATTAATATTCTTCTTATTATGATTATCTCAATGGTGGGCTGATGCTAAATATACCCACACATATTTTTGAGTACAATTCTGCTTTAATATCCACCCTCAGACATCCCAAAATGCATCCACCCACACTCCTCCTAAAAAGCAGCCATGATCCCTGATATGGCAATGCTGCACAATGAAACAGGATCTATGTAAACAGCAACGACCTTTTCTCATGTACAATTCCCAACTTTACACATATGTCCACATCTCTTAATTTGGTCCTGAAGAGGCTATATATACATTCACAGTCAAATACAATACAGACACAATGCTAATTTGTTTCAACGCAAACCGGTACAATCATTACAACTTCGGATTGATACTAACATAAAAAGTCTATTTTTCAAGCTAGAGAACAGGTATGTAGTTGTATATTTAAATACCCTGTAAGCATACGGTATCCCTCTGTATCATTTGTATATTATGCTTTTGATCAGCAAGTACAATGTCATCTAGATGATATTAGCTTTGATCTGGTGCGCTATGTGCAGACTATGTTCTGCAACAACAGAAGTGATCAAACGTTGCCGGTGGTAAACCAACAGCGAAACCAACACAAAACAAACAAACAAACCAGGGTCTTTGTCGGAAACTTCTGTTAAATACAACAAGACCTATCTGTCTATATCATGATGTGCAAACACATTTGTTGATGTGTCTAATAAGAAATTTCAGAGCTAGAATGGTCCTTCCTGTATACCAACCTACTTAATGACCATTTTTAAACACATATTTAAACAAATCCCGGTTTTCCTCAGCGTCTATCGCTATGCAAACACATGTCTCTACAAGAAGCTGCAATACTGTAGACTGGATGACACACTTTGGAAAAACCACACTGAAAAAGCACATGAAGGAGAGAAAACTCGGTGTTAAGCACAGGTTTAGTTGCCTTGTCATTCATTCTCTTTCACGTTCATTTGTTCGTTCATTCGTTCGTTCCGGAACATCTTCCATCCCTTCTTCCATTTCAGAGAGAGAGAGAGAGAGAGAGAGAGAGGTGCGCTTCCTTGACGCAGGCCGTCATGTGACCTCGGCCCTGGTGGCTGACCAATAAGACGCTTCCGTTAGCCCGTCCTTGGTGTGCATGGCTTAGAAGGGGTTGAGGCGAACCCCGGTACCCAGAGGAGAGAAGGGGTTCACCTTGGCCCACATGAGGGCGTCATTCAATGATATCGCTGATTTACCATCTTCAAGGAAAAACACTGGGCCCTGAGAGAGGAAAACAGAGAGAGAACATAGATAGAGTGGCCTGGGGTGGTCCAGTGGTCTAGCACCGCGGTCTACAGTGTACACATATGACATATGACATATGACATGTCGGCAGGGATTCAAATCCGGCTCTGACAAGCCCTCTTCTCCTTACTTTCCTGTCTATCTTCTCTATCTCTACCGCACTCAGAAAGAAATTGCATGATACAGTATACTGTATACATCTTTAGTGGCAGGATATTGGTTTGTTATGGGGTAAGAGTACATCCTATCCCCTTGAATCGCTGAAACTAAAGAGAAGCATAGACTTGCATGAGCTGCAATGGCATGATTAATAGGTATTTGGCTCTAAAAGGGATGACAAGGGTTCAACTCTACTCTTTGCTGACTGTTACCAAAGATTGTGGAAGACAGATGGTGAACTTCACTCATCAACCTACTATTCAACTTTAATAGTCAAACTAATGTGAAAATCGGATTTGGCGGCTGACTAACCTGGACCCTCACAGTGACTCACCTGGACCCTCACAGTGACTCACCTGGACCCTCACAGTGACTCACCTGGACCCTCACAGTGACTCACCTGGACCCTCACAGTGACTCACCTGGATCCGGAGGCCAGTGAAGCAGGAGACCTGGACGTCAGAGTGGCTGGGCAGGTTGGACCCCGTGACGTAGTCTGGCCCCTCCAGCCCCCGCAGAGGCTCTCCCTGGATCCGGTCCAGCAGCCGGGCGTACTCCGCTTTCTGGGCCTCCGAGGGGGGGGTGTCCTGGCCTTCATCAGTGGCCCTGGGGGGTGAATATACTTGTATAAGGCATCATTGTTTTTGTGAGGTGTGTCCCCCAATATTATTGCCTAGGCTAGGACCCTATCCTCAGGATGACCACAGATGAGTGAAAGCAATTGGCTGAACATGAAGAGGGCCAGACCTAGTGGCCCAGGTAAAGTACAGTGGTAAGGGAGAGTAGCGGCGGCGCCGCGCCGGTGTTGAACTCACTTGTTGAGGGACTGCGTACAGGCTGTCCATGCCTCCAACTCTACAGTCAGCTGCTCAATCTGCAGAGGGACCGACACCTCCCGCCTCTTCAACAACTGACTGGAGAGGGAGGGAGAGAGAGGGGGAGAGAGGGAGGGAGGGAGAGAGAGAGGGAGAGAGAGAGGGAGAGAGAGAGAGAGGAAGAGAGATGGGGGAGAAAGGAAGAGAGAGAGAGGAAGAGAGGGAGAGAGAGAGGAAAAGAGAGCGAGAGAGAGGGAGAGAGGAAGAGAGAGAGAGAGAGGAAGAGAGAGAGAGACAAAGAGAGAGGGGGAGAGGGGGAGAGAGGAAGAGAGAGAGGGGGGGGTTGTATAGGCCAAGGGAGAAATAGAGAAAGATAGAGGAGGGGAAGGTAAGGGCCAGAGAAAAAGGGAAGGAGAGAAAAGTAAAGAGAGAGAGAGATAGACAGAGAAAGAGAGAGATGTGTTATGTTTGTCTGAAACAGAGAAATTTTACATGTAGTTTTCTGTCAGCTCAGTGCTCACCTGGTATACTCGTACAGTGCAGGTACAATGCTGGAGTACTGTCTTCTAATGGCCAACAATGCACCAATGTAACCGCATAGGATGAGTAGCTCACTACGGTCTCTGAAACACACATCACACACACACACACACACACACACACACACACACACACACACACACACACACACACACACAGACACACACGCAAACACCACACACGCAAACACCACACACGTGCAAACACCACACACACACACACACACACAAACACACACACACACACACAATGTCAGAGGGTTAATATCTTCTCCGTAATACTGTATTAAGTGACTGTAGTTTCCAGTCCATTGACTGCACTTACTCCGTACACTTGGCAAGTACGAGGCGGTCAGTTCTAATGTAGCCCAGAAGGTCAAGGATCGGGTAGATTGAGTCCACAGTCCACTCAGAACCAATCAGCTGTTCTGTAAAGAGAGGAAATAGCAATATTGAAATATAAGTAGGAATCACCATAGGATATCATCAATAAGGCACTGTAGGTTATTTGTACAGAATAACTTCAGGTTCATTAACAGTGACAAACATGTTGGTGGGTTCTTAAATGCACGCATGCACACTCGCACACATACACACACACACACACACACACACACACACACACACACACACACGCACACGCACTCACACTCACACGCACGCACCTTTGACATGTGTGATCCCGATGGGCAGGGCTGTCTCTGGCTCAGGGCTCAGTAAGTGATAGTTGACAGCGTTGAAGATGTCTCCCTCACTGAGCGCAGTCTCTGCCAAGTCCTTACACTCCTCTAAACTGGGCAGACCACACTGAAATAAAGAATCATTTCAATCAATCTATTTTAATCATTAAGTCATGTCATTGCATTGCTCAAATATTTTCAAATGAATGTCATCGATGAAAGGGCAATGGGCTATATAGCACTTGCCATAGACATCCCTAATGTAGGAAAGGCGGTTTGAAACAACTCTCCCCTAATCATTAAGGTTGCTCCAGACCCTGAAGATAATGGGCCGGTTTCAGAGACAAGGCTTAAGCCTAGTCCTGGACTAAATCACACTTTCAATGTAAAATCTCCATTGAAGATGTTTTTTAGTCTAGGATTAGGCTTAAGCCTTGTCTGTGAAACCGGCCCAATGTGTTAGATCCTTGAACCCCTGCCTAGGCTTTAGCTTAGTGGGACAAAGCACACGTCCTCATGCGCAAGACCCGGGTTCACCAACCTTCTCATGCAGGTGGTTGATCTCTGCCGAGCTCCCGGGGTAGAAGGCACACAGCTTGGCTAACAGGGTCTTGTTCTCTGGGATCATGTGGAGGAGGTCAGCTGCCAAGTCCCTAATAAGGGGACAGAGGTGAGAGCACTCCTGTTGTTAGACTGGTATAGAGATACTGTATCAGTGAGCACACAGCCCTAGACTGGTCCCAGATCTGCTTGTGCTTTAGCCAACTTACACAATAAAGTAGAGTAGAGTAGATTAGAGTAGAGTAACGTTGAGTAAAGCAGAGTAAAGTAAGGTATGGTAAGGCTCAAGATCTAGGCCAGGGGTGCTCACACTTTTTGGAACCAAGATCTACTTTTCAAGTAGCCAGTCTGCCAAGATCTACCAGTCTAGTTTCAACATCGCAAACGTACATGCACGTACTACAAACACACACACACACACACACACACACACACACACACACACACACACACACAGTTCCCAGCCTGCATAGTAAACTCACAATACACTTTCCCTCTCTCTGTCACACAGCCACAGGAGAAGACCATCACAAACCCTCCCTCTTTGCTATTCTCGCTCACACACATTCACACACACACACACACACACACACACACACACACACACACACACACACACACACACACACACACACACACACACATTTGCCAGTCTGCATAGGGAGCCATAGCACAAACCCTCCCTCTCTCTCCCCCTCTCTCTCCCTCTCTCTCTCTCACTCTCTTACACACACACACACACACACACACACACACACACACACACACACACACACACACACACACACACACACACACACACTCACTTTCTCTCACTCACACACTGACAGCCAGTCTGCAGTACCATAGCCAACTACTGATCCAACAAACAGAAAAGTAAACCAGATACAAAACAGGTAATTCCCTAGTTTGAAAGGAGGAAATAAATGCATTTCTCTACCTTAGTGGGAGACCTGGCACTGGGAGGAGGCAGCTAGTTTCTAGTAGTCAGGGCTGTAGGAGCTGGTTGCAAGGTGTAGGCAGGCTGCAAGGTGTCATCAGCCACTGTGGATCTGTCATCGAAAAGGCAATCTGCAGCCTCGAGAAACGCTTTTTTCACAATTTCGCCGTCTTTGAATGACTTCTTGTGTTTAACAAGAACGTGACTGACGCGATAAGAAGCTATCGTTACAGCTGTACGTTTTCGCTCTTTTGCCACATTTCCCTTCTAACAGCCATCGTAGATCTGCAGATCAGACAGACGCACTTCCAATATCACATCGTGTAAAAGTCCTCCTCCCATTCTGGATGGAAGTTATACGTTATTGGTTTCTTACTTGGTCCAGCTTCCCCACTCATTTGTATACCCTTTCTTTAGTAGTAAATAGTAGAAATTGGAAGGCTAACTAGTTAATTAGTCTCGCCGGTATTTTGTATTTTGTAGTTGGCGCTGTTGACTGCGCATGCGTGGTGAACCGTGTGTTAGGTGAAAAGATCAGATCGCAGACTGGCCTACCTGTACGTCAATCAAGTGGCAAAAGCCATAGTGAGGATGTATGATAGGCGAACTTTTTTTTTTTTTTGAACTTTTTTTTTTTTAATTTAAAAAAAAATAATAATAATTTGTTCAATGCCATGCGATCTACCCATACTACCTTTGCGATCGACCGGTCGATCGCGATCGACGTATTGGGCACCCCTGATCTAGGCCAAGCAAACACAGACCAGTGATAGTCTTCGTGGCTTCTAGGCTGTTAATCATCACAGTCATAATCAGGCCAAAACAACCATCAAATCAAACAAGTGAAAATGTATGATTTATGAAGAACCAATAATACCTGAATCCAACACATGGAAAGCTATAGGAGATGAAGAGATCATAAACATGATAAATGTTGAAACGGTTGGGCCAGTTTTCCAGAACGTTAAATCCAGATGTTTAACTTCTCCATTTTCAAAGGTCACGCAGTATGTAAGCATGGTATTAGTCCCAGATGATGTGGGATCAGAGAGATTTGTTTCCAATTTGTTCAATTTGCACAACACAGGAGCATTATTAGCTGGGTGCTCTGAAAAAAACCGGTCCGAAAGGAGAAGGGTAATCTAGTCAGGTGCTTACAGGAAAACTGTGTCCCAATAGTCTAGTCACGTCACGTCACAAAAGTAGGGTAGGGCTTCCCTTTGTTAGGAACACTACTAATACTGGGTAGCACTTCCCTTTATTAGGAACACATATACTAATACTGGGTAGGGCCTCCCTTTATTAGGAACACTATACTAATACTGGGTAGGGCCTCCCTTTATTAGGAACACTGTACTAATACTGGGTAGGGCTTCCCTTTATTAGGAACACTATACTAATACTGGGTAGGGCCTCCCTTCATTAGGAACACTATACTAATACTGGGTAGGGCTTCCCTTCATTAGGAACACTATACTAATACTGGGTAGGGCTTCCCTTCATTAGGAACACTATACTAATACTGGGTAGGGCTTCCCTTCATTAGGAACACTGTACTAATACTGGGTAGGGCCTACCTTTATTAGGAACACTATACTAATACTGGGAGGGAGGATAGAGGGAAGACTACTGTAGGGAGGGAGGATGGGAGGAATAGAGGAGAGACCATTGGTACGCAGTCTGACTACTCACCAGGTGGGCGTGGTCATGTACTTCCTGGCCAACAGCTCCAGGACGTAGTGAGTGGCCTGATTGGCTGCCTCGCTCAACACCATCCCCACACACACCGCCAGCTCCAGCTCATTCCCCCGGATCAGACTGGCCATGGCCAGCTATGACAGAGAGACAACCCACTAGCATCACACATTTATAATTTACATTTTTGAGCATTTAGCAGACGCCTTTATCCAAAGCGACTTACAACAAATACATTTGTCTAAATAAGTGAATCATCTATCCATCAGTCATCATAAGAAAAAGGAATCTATGCCAAAACCAGGGGCGATTGACAGTTACAATGTTAGAAGAAGGAAGAATTACTTATTTTTTTCATACATTTACTGTATCCATTACACCATACAGTTATGGTTTACACTCAGGCACTGGACAAACCAGGCAGACGTTGGTCATTATTACAGCCTATGTGTATACTGTACATAAGCATCATTCACACCAAGGGAGGCTGGTGGAGGTAGAAATCGGAGGATGGGCTCATTGCGTTTGATACCACTCCTCATTCCATTCCCTGCATTACAATGAGCCCATCCTTCGATTTCTACCGCCACTAGCCTCCCCTGATTCACACACAAGTGTGTACTATACTTAACAGAACTGTATCATGTGAGTGACATCACAACACATGGATGTTGAGCATTCTCTTCATGACCCCTGCTAATGTGGGGATGTCACCCCGTACACAGCACCCCGTTTACCTCAGAGTTGTCCACCGCCAGGTGACAGCACGCCGCCAACACGGCGCGGCCATCTTGGAAGTACCACTCTGCCAGCTCCTTACACACACCCTGCAGCAGTCTGGAACCAGAGAGGTCACACTTAAAGCCTCCAACGTCTGGCTATGAGGGACATGTTCAACCTTTCAATGTGGATGCCAAACTTCACCAAGAGGGAGATTTTGTTTGGAGACGACTTCAAGGGAAGTAAGTACAGTATAATTCGTAAGCAATATACTGCATGTGTAATATGTAATATTGGGCCAGTTTCAGAGACAAGGCTTAAGCCTAGTCCTGGACTAAATCACACTTTCAATGTAAAATCTCCATTGAAGATGTTTTTTAGTCTAGGATTAGGCTTAAGCCTTGTCTGTGAAACCGGCCCATTATGTAATAAGTGTGACTGAGCAAGAAGAGCTTACACACGGCAAATGCTCCTCCAAGGTACTTTGATCGATCTGGCTAGTGCAATTCAATACAATTAAAAACACTTTGGAGCAGCAGTGAGGGGCTCTTCTTCCTTTTTTTATTACTACTTCCACTGTGAAACACACAATGTATTTTCATCTTAAAAGATATACCCATTGTATGCTTCAACGTCGTCACTGTCTGCGCTGGCTGTGTGGTTTAATGAAGTGGTCTGAGGCACATGGATGTTGCCTTCACATGCCCCCTGGAACAAGAATAAAGGAACCTCAAGACTGGATAGATACTTCATATTATATTGAATTACTGATTTCAATCATTTACTTAACTTTCATCCAACTAAACCAGTTCTTGGACTCATTCACTTCTCTTACAATGACTCGGCATAGACAGAGACTGGACATGGACAATTGAACAATTCTTCACCTTGCAATGTCTGTTTACATTATGATGACAATCTGCTATATTATCTAAGTCTAGGTCCTTCCATATCTATGTCTAGGTAAGGAGAGCTATTCATGACAACGAATTCCAGTGTATTTAATACGTACAGTTTGTCCAATAAAGGTGAACTTTGACCCAGAGTACATGGTGTGTGTGGTCCTACCTGGGCCACTAGCAGGGCCTCCTGCAGCTGACCTCTGGAGGTGAAGAAGTTGACCAGCTTCCTCACGTCTCCCGTGGCGATGCAGTAGGGAATGACATCATCGTTTTCCTCCTGCATCAGCTGGTCAGCTCTCCTACGACCAGCACAAATATGCTGATTCATGATG
The DNA here is from genome assembly GCF_963989245.1 of Nansenia antarctica. Lineage (NCBI taxonomy): Eukaryota > Metazoa > Chordata > Actinopteri > Argentiniformes > Microstomatidae > Nansenia > Nansenia antarctica. The sequence continues at coordinate 59,135,543 of NC_137676.1, forward strand.
TCCGTCTATTGATCATAATCCTTCAAATTAAGAGTCTGAATAGTGGTTTTGACTCAAACCTACATCCTACCGACTACGTCAAAACATGCCGTACGTGACTACGCCACCTCCCAGGTTTAATGAGCATGAGGAACTCTACCATAACAGATCATTCATTTTCAGTGTTACCATGTTGTTTGTATTGGGTTCACATGATAGAAAGAACATACCTTTGCATCAGTTTCTTCCAATATTTCATGGACACACCGGGGGCAACTGATAACGCCTTCTCCCACTGACAAATGAAGGTCATATGAATGATATTCATAACAGGGTTTAACCTACAGTATGAGGTATATCACCTCTATGAAATGCAAAGTTGAACGGTTTCTTATTGAGGTTGCTGTCTAAAGGGACAGCAGGCCCTCACCTCTCCCAGCTCCACCATCAGTTCACAGTATCTCTGGATCTGGCCTAGTCGGAGGTGGATCTCTGCTGCGGCTCTCAGTCTCTCCTCTTTACTGGGCGCTCCGATCCCCCCTCCGAACTTGGACATCTTCACGATGGTCAACTCCTGGGCCTCAGACTGGTTAACAGGAAGAAAGACGGATGGATTGACGACGACTGATAAATAATTAGGCTCCTCTTAGATAACCTCCTCCGATGCGTTTTGAGGAGAAGGAAGCGAGGAGAGAGGACGGAAAGGAATAGAGGGACAACTGTTGGTCAGTGGATGACTCACAGTTTTGAAGCGGACCAGGTGTTTCATGTGCATGATGCCGTTGCCGTAGCTCTGGGGTAGAAGACTGTCATCCTGCCCCTTGATCACAGCTACCAGGTCCCACAGGTTGTGACTGCCCCCTGGAGGCTGGAGGTACAGAGACGCGTTATCGTCTTGAAGGGATTACTTGGGATTATGAAGAAAAACATACAACTCTCAGATTTAAACCCTGTGTCGGAATGTAGTGAGTGTAGTGGCTTGAATACACTCCTGGCTAGTTGTGTCTGTTCACTTGTATTTGACATGATGAAACATACTCACTGAGAAACACTCCGAGAACCACCTCAGTTTCTTCATGCGCACTTCACTGGAGAGTTTATCCAACTCCTGCTTGATGTCTCTGGAGATTTTACCACAGAGCAGAGGAGCGGCACCGGGTACCATAGCCCTGTCTGCAGCGGAGAACATAGAGAGATCAGACTACCATACAGACATGTAGACAGACAGAAAAACAGACAGTCAGATGGATGGACAGATGAACGGACAGACAAACGGACAGACAGACAGTCAAGACAGACAGACAGACAGACAGAGAGACAGTCAGACAGACAGACAGACAGACAGACAGATGGCAGATGAACAGCCATACAGACATTTGGACGGATGGACAGACAGTCTAGTAGTGGGTAATGGGGCTTGTGGGCAATGCCAACGACGTCTCTATCATAGTGGCAGTGACCAACCAGAGGCTGACAATAGCTAGTGACTGACGAATCACGGGGCTAACCTGTGTTCCCGATGATGTCATCCCAGCCACGGTCAGCCAGGATGTTGACTAGCAGCGGGGCGATGAGGGGGGTGAGGGACCACAGCCGGACTGTAGAGTCTCTGGAACAGGAGGCCATGGTGAAGGGGCGGCTGGGATGGCAGGTCAGGCCTGGGACCGTCGGAAAGGAAGACATCATTAGTTATAAGTTCAGCATGACTTGTGCTTTATTTCAACAACAATGAACACCTTTCTGACTGTTAAAACAGCTTTCTGACTGTTAAACAGCTTTCTGACTGTTAAACAGCTTTCTGACGGTTAAGACACCTTTCTGACTGTTAAACACCTTTGTTACGGTTAAGACACCTTTCTGACGGTTAAGACATCTTTCTGACTGTTAAACACCTTTCTGACCGTTAAAACAGCTTTCTGACCGTTAAAACTGCTTTCTGACCGTTAAACACCCATACAGTGAAGCCCTCCTCCAAGACCAGGATTGGAGAAAAAAAACACACACACACACACACACACACACACACACCTACAGAATATTCCAAATCCTAGTCTTTGAGAATCTCCTGTAATGTCTATCCTGGTTTTCACTCCTCCAACCCATACAGGTCCCTGCCCAGCGCTCCCCTACCATAGACGTCAGCCCCGTGGTCATAGACGGTGTCCAGACAGGTGCCGTCTCGGGTGTCCCAGACCCGGATGGTGTAGTCCCAGCTCCCCGAGGTCAGCAGGTAGGGGACCTCCGTGTTCCACATCAGGCCTCTGACGGGGGCGGTGTGGCCGCTCAGCACGTTGATGCAGGCGTCCTGCGTGTAGTCCCAGATCCGCACCGTCCTGAGGAGGGGAGGGGGGAGGGGGGGGCAGAGAGAGAGCAAGAGAGAGAGCAAGAGAGAGATATATTGGTAAATAGAAAGATAGAGAGTGAGAAAGAGAGAGAGAGAGAGAGAGAGAGCAAGAGAGATAGATTGGTAAATAGAAAGATAGAGAGTGAGAAAGAGAGAGAGAGAGAGAGAGAGCAAGCAAGAGAGAGACAGACAGACAGACAGACAGATAGACAGAGAGAGAGAGAGAAAGAGAGTGAGAGAGCGAGGGAGTGAGAAAGAGAGAGGGGGGGAGAGAGAGAGAGATTAGATATAATCTAATAATGCGTCAACAGTACAGGAAAGTCGTGTCAGAGCGTGAGAGGGAACAGCTCTGAAAATCACACAGAAACACAAAGTTCATAAATAACTGAGACAAATATCAAATCCATAGTAAGTACCCATCATCAGAGCCGCTGCAGAGGATGCCTTCTCTGAGAGGAGACCAGCGCACGTGGAACACCTTGGCCAGGTGACCCGTAAAGACCTTCAGTGGCTGGTCTGAGCTGGTGGCCAGGTAGTACACACGCACATTCTTGTCCTCACAGCCTGTGGCTATCATATCTCTGTGGAAAGGGAGAGAGAGAGAGAGAGAGAGAGAGAGAGAGAGAGAGAGAGAGAGATAGAAAGAATGAGAGAGAGAGAAAGAGAGAGAGAAAGAGAAAGAGAGAGAGAGAGAGAGAGAGCAGCCTGGTGATGTCGCCAATGCTCTTTTTGGGATGTACATACACATGAATCTATCTAACATATTTTTGAAAGATAAAAGTTTGATGGGTGATTGAAAATATACAGTAAACGCACTCTTACTTGTTGTTCTGACTCCAGTCACAACCGAACACAGAGGCAGGATGTTTGTATTTGTGTAAGACTTTGCCGTCTATGGTCCTTATGATACTATAAAAGACAGTACCAAAAGAGTTATAATAAAAATAAAAAAAATACATCACATTTACAGTACATAGTAATGCTTTACAAGTCTTAACCCATGCATATATAGGTAGAGCAGTTCCTTCTAGTGTTCCTGGTACAGGCTTAGTAAAGTAGATTGTTGGCATTTAGCAGACACCTTTCTCCAAAGCCACTTACAACAAATACATTTATCTAAGTAAGTGAATCATCTAACCATCAGTCATTGCAAGAAAAAGTCATCTATGCTCGGGGTCAGGGGTCATTGGCAGTTACAATGCTAGAAGAAGGAATCATTCAGGTTAAGATGCACTGACCAGAAGCCGTCACCGCTACATGTGGCTATTCGTTTAGAGTCCTTATGGCTCCAAGCGATACAGAATATCCCATTCTTCCCATGCTGTCAGGTAGGAAAGAGTAGACAAATGGTAGCAGTTATTTAAAGATGGTTACTACAGTATATTGTAGAAGGATTGATGGTCTAATCTAATTTGATTTATACATATACATACGTATATATATAGTATACTAAGTAGTTATGTATTTATGGTATCTTCTATAACTCAAATACATAGGTAGTGACAACCGTATAATACTTGAGATCAGTGATTGACCATAGTCTGCTCATGACGTGTCCATGACCTTTGTCAGGTTATGGACTGACCTCGTTAAACCTGGTGATCATTTTGCCTTTCTTCACATCCCAAATGAATGCACCATTACGAGACGTCGCCCCCGCTATGCAGTTCAGGTCTCCTTCGAGTAAACGAAAATACAAAAAAGGGAGAGAGAGATATTCACCACTTTCAAATGAACCTTGAATCAAAGGAAGATAAAACATCTACCTCGTAATAGCATATGAACAATGCATTCGAACTGACAACTTAAAAGTTCTTCAAAATCATTATAATTCATTCTTATTCTCAAACAACTGCTTATGATTGTATAAAACATGATTATTATGGTCTGTTATCTCCTTTTGACCTCACCAGGAGCCCAGGACAGAGAATAGACCACGCCCTCGTTGCCAGGAGACGTGTACACCGCCGTCAGCGTGTTGATGTCCCACACCTTGATCGTCCCGTCAAACGACGCCGTGGCCAAGAGGTTGGGGTCGTCCGGTTTGAATTTACAGTCAAATATGGTCTCAACATGTCCCTGAAAACAACATTTAGCGAATAGTAAGAAAATCATCCAAGATCATCGGCACCCCTCTCCCATCAGTTGAATCACTATATCTCAAACGCACCACAAATAGAGCACATAAAATTATCTCTGACCCCTCCCACCCTGCTCACCACCTGTTTCAACTGTTGCCCTCTGGACGGCGCTACCGATCCCTGGCCACCAAAACATCCCGTTTCAAAAACTGTTTTTTCCCCTCTGCTATAAGGACTCTCAACACCTGACTCACTGCACTAACCCTGCCAGACGTACTGCACTTTATAAATTGTAAATATGTTATTGTCTTGTGGTTATGTGTGTACATGTCCATGTGATAGTTATGTGCAATGTGTGTATGTTTTTTTGACACTGCTGTATGAGCTTCCACCTGTACCGAAAACAAATTCCACCGACCTCGGTCGTGTGGTCATTAAACGATTCATTCAATCATTTACAGCTTTACAGTCAAATATCTAGATATTTTACCCTCCATAGTAGTCTACTTCCACTCCTCATCCCCCCCCCCCCCGTACCCCATCTCCCCTCTGTCCGCCCTACACCCACCAACCGTCCCCGCTATCACATGACCTACCAGGTCTCGGAGGAAGTCCCACTTCTTGGCGCCCATGTCGTAGAGGCCCACCCCTCCGTCCATGAAGCAGCAGACGGCGTGGCCGGGCGGCAGGGAGAAGGCCTGGTTGTGGGACAGCGTCGGGGGAGGGACCGCCTCGCTGGTGGACGACGTGTAGTGGTTCTTTGTCGGGGAGGTGGCGTTCAGGGCTGGGGAGGGAAGCGGGCAGCCACATAGGAATTACAGTATGTTCGTCAGAAGACAGTGAGATAATGGGCAAACACAAAACAACTTTTCTCAAAAGGTCATATCAAGGTATTCGTTTGAGTTCTTGACAGAATGTACACAAGTCATATGTAACACTTACATTTCTTAGCTGGGGGGGCGTTCAACACGTGCAAAGTGTGGAATCCGGTCTTCTTCAATTTGAAGTTGTCCAAAGGTGTAGATCTTGACACGTTCCATATCCTCAACACGCCGACTTGAGAATCTTGAAAAACAAGGAGAAACTTATATACACCATACTAGCCTGTGACCGAACCCCAATGAACCCCAATGCCCCCCCCATTTATTTATTTTTACCATTTAGCAGACGCCTTATTCCAAAGCGACTTACAATCGATACATTTGACTAAGCAAGTGAATCATCAATGCCCCCCCCCCCCCCCCCCCCACCACACCTTTCACCCTGCTCCTTACCCCCCGTGATGAACATGCCCGGGGCGCTAGGTACCCAGGCCAGACACTGCACGGAGGCGGCTGCACTGGGGAAGCTGAAGGTGGTGATGCAGGACAGAGACTCAGAGTCCACCAGGCGGATGCCATTATGCAGGTTGGCCACTAGGAGGTAGTCGTTGGAGAGGGGGTCCCACTCCAGCGCTGTGATGGGGTCCTCCTCGTCCGTCCCCTCTAAGGACTCGGGGTGCAACACGTGCTTCTGGTTTTTAGATCCTGGGGGCGGGGGGGGGGGGGGGGGGTGGGGTTTGAGGGCAGAAAATGAATGGCCAAAACTTGTATCTGTATCTCAGGCATAGGAAGATGTAGAGGCTGACCAGACTCAAGACACATCTGTTCAGACTGGCCTTCGTACAGCATTGCAGGGGTCCCCCATAGCTGCCTGAGCTCTTATACCGTTTTTAAAAAATATTAATTTATCTTCTTTATCTCTATTCTGTTTTTGTTTGTTGTGTTTTTTGTTCATTGTCCTGTCCTTTTCTTCTGTACAGTGTCCTTGAGTTTGAGAAAGCCGCTTTTAAATAAAATCTATTATTATTATTATTATTATTATTATTATTATTATTATTATTATTATTATTATAATTATTACCGTATTAAGCCCCTTATCAACCACAGTCACTAGGTGAGGTACATCCCAACATGGGAGAAGCTACAGCCACCCAAAACACCACCGTTCCCCTGCCACTCTGGGCCATGGGAGCCAGCTAGATGAGCCTGCAGCGCCCCCCTCTGGCCACACAACAGAGCTGACAGGAGTGTCCTTGTCAGGCATTGCTGGCAGCGAGCCACTCGACAAACCATCTTCCATCCCAACAAGCTTCTCCTTCTCCTCCGTACCTGGCTGGAAGATGGAGAGGCTGCCGTCCGTGTGTCCGAACACCACCTTGCCCTTCTTGACGGGGTGCCAGCGGAACAGACAGATGTCGGACAGGAAGCTGTGGGCCTCTTTGTGGACGGTGACGCCGGCGTCCTGCCCCCCGATGGCCCAGATGTAGAGGGGGCCGCGGTGGGACACGAAGGCCACGCCGTCGCCCGCGTTCCAGCACCAGCTCAGAGACGCTGGGATACCTGAGGAACACACACACACACACAGGCACACACACACACGCACGCACACACACGCACGCACGCACACACACACAAACACAGGCACGCACACACACGCACGCACGCACACACACACACACACACACAGGCACACACACACACACACACACGCACACACACACACGCACGCACACACACACACAGGCACACACACACACACACACAGGCATGCACGCACACACACACGCACACACACACATATGTACGCAAGTACACATACACACACACACACACACACACACACACACACAGTGGTGATTACTCAGGCCCAGAATTGAGTCAATACATCCGCAACAACCGCCTTTACCAATGGCATGAATAGGCACTTCAGTCACTCTCCAAGGCAACCCTGCCTCTCCCTCTCTCTCTCTCTCATAGAGTACTCCCTCTCTCTCTCATAGAGTACTCAGATAGAGTTATTTGATCCTAGACCTGTGGTCAACAGCCTGAGTCTGCCCTTCGCTTTCAACAAACG